>NC_135974.1:37753861-38072320 GCF_053455715.1 Rhinoraja longicauda
CCCTATCTCTCTCTCTCTTTCTCTCACTCCTCTCTCTCCCTCTCTCTCTCTCTCTCTCTCTCCTCCCTCCCTCCCTCCCTCCCTCCCTCCCTCCCTCCCTCCCTCCCTCCCTCCCTCCCTCCCTCCCTCCCCCTCCCTCCCCTCCCTCCCTCCCTCCCTCCCTCCTCCCTCCCTCCCTCCCTCCCCCTCCCTCCCTCCCTCCCTCCCTCCCTCCCTCCCCTCCCTCCCTCCCTCCCTCCCTCCCTCCCTCCCTCCCTCCTCTCCCTCTCTCCCTCTCTCCCTCTCTCCCTCCCTCCCTCCCTCCCTCTCTCTCTCTCTCTCTCTCTCTCTCTCTCTCTCTCTCCCTCTCTCTCTCTCTCTCCTCTCTCTCTCTCTCTCATCTCTCTCTCATCTCTCTCTCTCTCTCTCTCTCTCTCTCTCTCTCTCTCTCTCTCTCTCTCTCTCTCTCCTCTCTCTCTTCTCTCTCTCTCTCTCTCTCTCTCTCTCTCTCTCTCTCTCTCTCTCCCTCCTCCCTCCCTTTCTCTCTCTCTCTCTCTCTTTCTCTTTCTCTCTCACTCTCTCTCTCTCTTTCTCTTTCTCTCTCACTCTCTCTCTTTCACTCTCTCTTCTCTCCCTCCCTCTCTCCCCCCCCTCCCTCCCTCTCTCCCCCCCTCTCTCCCCCTCCCTCCCTCTCTCCCCCCCTCCCTCCCTCCCTCCCCTCCCTCCCTCCCTCCCTCCCTCCCTCCCTCCCTCCCTCCCTCCTCCCTCCTCTCTCCCCCCCCTCCCTCCCTCTCTCCCCCCCTCCCTCCCTCTCTCCCCCTCCCTCTCTCGCCCCCTCCCTCTCTCCCCCCCCTCCCTCTCTCCCCCTCTCCCTCCCTCTCTCCTCCCTCCCCCTCCCCCTCTCCCTCCCTCTCTCCCCCTCTCCCTCCTCCCTCTCTCCCCCTCCCTCCCTCCCTCCCCCCCCCCCTCCCTCCCTCTCTCTCCCCCCCTCCCTCCCTCATCCCCCCCCCCCTCCCTCTCTCTCCCCTCCCTCCCTCTCTCTCCTGTCCTTGGTGCCACACAGCTACATGAGGATTTACTGAGTCTGTGGGTGATTTCTGCTCGTTAGATCTTTGCTTGCTTTTGCAAAGCAGCCTGGCGAGAACTGAGAGATGTGGAAATGAGTGAATAAAAGGCAGAGAGAAGAATTGAAGAACTAATTAGAGATGACAAGCCCGAGTAAAAATAGAGGTTGCGGAGCCAGAGAGATGAAGAGATGGCTCTCGTGACAATCGGGCTGGCGGGAGAATAGGCGGTGAGGGGAGGGATGAGCAAGCTTTGATCATGGTGGAGTCTCAGCCTTTAATAATATTGCAGAATGCTGGAATCTGTCATTCTATTTGATTATAAAACATTAGGGTTTTATATTTTAAAGATGAGCTTGGAACAGGATTTCTTTGTTATTGCTGTTTTCCGTGTTTCTCTCTGGGAGTTTGCAGAAGCAGTAACGTCACTGCCACACTGGTGGGGTGAGTTTGTGGGAAGGCCGTGTGAACAGTAAATGGACAATTCATTTCTCTCTGATTTACCCATCGCTCGATGTAACTGAATTATAACAGTTTCCCCCAACACTCTCTGGGTCAGACATTTACACTCAGGCCCAAAATAAAAGCACCTCAAACAATTCCTTCTTTGTGTTTAATCAATAATGCTGTTGAGTTTTTTAAATGTTTTAAATAATTCATTCTAATTATTTAACTATTTTTAAATAAGTGATAGGAGCAGAATTAGGCCATTTGGCCCATCAAGTCTACTCTGCCATTCAATCATGGCTGATCTATCCTCTAACCTATACTGGTCTATCCTCAATCAATACCCTCCTAACCCTCTCACCCCATAATCTCTGACACACGCACTGATCAAGAATCTATCTATCTCTGCCTTAAAAATATCCACTGACTTGTCCTCCACAGCCTTCTGTGGCAAAGAATTCCACTGATTCACCACCCTCTGACTGAAGAAATTTCACCTCATCTTCCTAAAAGAACGTCTTTTAATTCTGAGGCTGTGCCCTCTAGTCCTAGACTCTCCCACTAGTGGAAACATCCTCTCCACATCCACTCTATCCCGGCCTTTCACTATTCTATACGTTTCAATGAGGTCCCCCCTCATTCTTCTAAACTCCAGCGAGTACAGGCCCAGTCCAACAAACCCACTCATTCCTGGGGTCATTCTTGTAAAGTGAATATTTTCACATAGTGAATGTGTGAATCAATAATAATGAATATATTTTTGTGTGTTTGCATTTGAGCTTTGAGTCTTGGATCTTTTCGGAGCTGTACTCCTGAAGGAACCTCCTCTCCTCTCTGTTTACGTTGCGTGACCTTCAACAGGCCCTGTTCTCTGCAGCACTCTAAACTGGTGCCTTTATCAATGTGTTTACAATTATGCTGCCTCCTGGGAACCGATGCTGACAACCTATCGGACAAGACAGAGTTATTACTTCCTTTTGCTTCTCCCCTCCATCCCAGCTTGTGTTCAAGAGTTAGATTTAGCTCCTAGGCCTAACGGAATCAAGGGATGTGGGGAGAAAGCAGGAACGGGGTACTGATTGTGGATGATCAGCCATGATCATATTGAATGGCGGTGCTGGCTCAAAGGGCCGAATGGCCTCCTCCTGCACCTATTGTCTATGTTTCTGTGTCTCGGAGTGAGCTGGACATCTGCCCATGTCCAACACATCGACCGTCCATGAAGGGACTCTCACACACGGGCGATGGTGGGTGTATGAGGGGTGGCACGGTGGCGCAGCGATAGAGTTGCTGCTTCACAGCATCTGAGACCTGGGTTCCATCCTGACTACGGGTGCTGTCTGTGCAGAGTTTGTACGTTCTCCCTGTGACTGAGTGGGTTTTCTCCGGGTGCTCTGGTTTCCTCCCACACTCCAAAGACGTACAGGTTTGTAGGTTAATGGTCTTTGGTAAACTGTCCCTAATATGTGGGATGTATCTGATGTTCAGGGATCACTGGACAGCACAAACCCAATGGCCAAAGGGTCTGTTCTCCACTGTATCTCTACCTTTCTACCTGTGCCTAACGTTCTCCACTGTATCTCTACCTTTCTATCTGTGCCTCACGTTCTCCACTGTATCTCTAGAAGTCTAAAAGAAAGTAACATTTCAACGAAGATTGCAGCATCGTAAATCAACTTCATTGTGCTCTCCATTGTAACAATGATTGCGTCATTCAGCCCGGGACAACCCCTCAGCCCAACTCGTCCATGGCGACCGCGATGCTTGGCCCGTTTCCCTCTAAACCTTTCCTATCCATTAACCTGTCCAAATGTCTTTTAAATGCTGTTATAGTACCTGCGTCAGCTACCTCCTGTGAAGGGTGTTGATTTGAAACATCAGCTGTCCATTCACCCACAGAGGCTGCCTGACCCACTGTGTTACTCCAACAACTCTTCTTTCTTTGTACCACGTTCCAGCATCTGTGCTCTCTGGTGCATCTCATCGTGCAGCTCTCTGGAGCTCCAGCTTGCATGGCTAGGGCCCTGACCCGCTGAGTGACTCCAGCACTCTGTGAAACATCACCTATCCATGTTCTCCACAGATGCTGCCTGACCCACTGAGTGACTCCAGCACTCTATGAAATGTCACCTATCCATGTTCTCCACAGATGCTGCCTGACCCGCTGGGTTATTCGAGCACATGGTGTCTTTTTAACACAAAGGTTCATTCTCACTGAATTCAATCAGACTTGGAATTGTGGTCTGATTTCTTCCATGAGAGCAGTGATGGAAGTGGGCTGGAGTCTGGCCTCAATTCCACGAGGAATTAGTCTTGTTTATTGCTGAATATTCATCGGACTGAATTTGGGCCTTTGATTAACTTGGCGAGAGTGTTCCGAGCCTCACAGACTCTCTCTGTCTCTGTCCGCCACTCCCCCTATCTCTGTCCGCCACTCCCCCTATCTCTGTCCGCCACTCCCCCTATCTCTGTCCGCCACTCCCCCTATCTCTGTCCGCCACTCCCCCTATCTCTGTCCGCCACTCCCCCTATCTCTGTCCGCCACTACCCCTGCGTTTACCAATGTCACAGACTCTCTCTCTCGCTCTCTCTCTCTCCCTCTCCCTCTCTCTCTCTCTCTCTCTCCGCCACTCCCCCTGCGTTTACCAATTACATTTGATTTCTTGCCATTACTTTCAGCTTTTCATGTACAATCATTTTACTGGCTCCTGGTTTCCATTAGTCTGGGAGGAGCCAAGCCTGCAGCTGCAAACTCATAATGGCAATGTCTTTGTTCTCGTTCACAACTGGAATACTCTCCAGTGTATAAAGGCAGCAGATTGCTTGGGTTTTCCAGACTAATTAATGCAGGTGTAATTACCAGATGCTTTACATTCTGGGATTAATTAGGATGTGGACAGTGTGGGTGTGGAGGGGACGGGAGGGGACGGGGACGGGATTATCGAGGACCCGTGTGGGACCACATTCACGTCTCATTGTCGGATTGCCAGCCCTGTACTTAATGCCCACTCTGAATGCTAATTCAGGGAATCACTCAATGTCTTTTGTGAGAAATAATCTAATTGGGGGGAATTGAGGATTTAAGGAATTTGTTTATAATTTTATGCATGATTTTTATTGGATGAAAGGCTGGGATTCTGGATTACGGTTTGTTTGAAAAATAGAAAATAAATTCTGTAAATATTAAATATTTCTTATTATCAGCTGTGTTATTGGCTATTGTGCTCACCTCATCCCCAGTGGTTCAAGAACAGACTGATTAACAGCTCGTCGTCTGTTGGAGAATCTCGTTAAACCACCAGATCCAATTGGTTTAGTTTAGCGATACAGCACGGAAACAGGCCCTTCGGCCCATCGAGCCCGCACCGAGGAAGGGGCAGCAATGCTAGTGTGTGTGCCACCCAGTCCCTGCCACCCAGTCCCTGCCACCCAGTCCGTATCACCCAGTCCATATCACCCAGTCCGTATCACCCAGTCCGTATCACCCAGTCCCTGCCACCCAGTCCCTGCCACCCAGTCCGTATCACCCAGTCCCTGCCACCCAGTCCCTGCCACCCAGTCCCTGCCACCCAGTCCGTATCACCCAGTCCGTATCACCCAGTCCATGGCACCCAGTCCATGTCACCGTGCCACCCAGGAGCGCTCGGCTTGGAGCTCGCTGTGAATGAGCGTGTGGGACCGCAGTAATGCAGACTGAGCAAACACACACAGCCTGAGGACGTTCTGGCTTCTGGTTTGGCCAGATGTTTCCTGTACATTGGTGGGGAGGGACAAGAATGCCAAGTATGTAAACCAGGACCTGGAATAAGAGCAAACACATTTGTGGCTTGGAAAAGAACAATGTTGCACAACTCTACAGAGCCGAGTCATTGACTGCGGGCTGGGTGCAGCCAACTAACATTTATTCATCTCGATTGGATTTGTGATTGAGATTTAAACTCCACCTTTTACACGGGTTTGCAAGCTTTGCTCGTTGGAAAGTTTTCATGAAATGCCCTTGAACTTCCAGCACAGTGTCTCGGCGGCCTCCAGCCCCGCTCACCGGTGCTACACTGACCGGTCCCCAGCCAGCCCCAATCATTAGAGCCAACACTGACCGGTCTCCAGCCAGCCCCGATCACCAGTGCCAACACTGACCGGTGTCCAGCCCCGATCACCAGTGCCAACACTGACCGGTCTCCAGCCAGCCCCGCTCACCGGTGCTACACTGACCGGTCCCCAGCCAGCCCCAATCATTAGAGCCAACACTGACCGGTCTCCAGCCAGCCCCGATCACCAGTGCCAACACTGACCGGTCTCCAGCCAGCCCCGATCACCAGTGCCAACACTGACCGGTGTCCAGCCCCGATCACCAGTGCCAACACTGACCGGTCTCCAGCCAGCCCCGCTCACCGGTGCTACACTGACCGGTCCCCAGCCAGCCCCGATCATTAGAGCCAACACTGACCGGTCTCCAGCCAGCCCCGATCACCAGTGCCAACACTGACCGGTGTCCAGCCAGCCCCAATCATTAGAGCCAACACTGACCGGTCTCCAGCTAGCCCCGATCACCAGTGCCAACACTGACCGGTGTCCAGCCAGCCCCGATCACCAGTGCCAACACTGACCGGTGTCCAGCCAGCCCCAATCATTAGAGCCAACACTGACCGGTGTCCAGCCAGCCCCGATCACCAGTGCCAACACTGACCGGTGTCCAGCCAGCCCCGATCACCAGTGCCAACACTGACCGGTGTCCAGCCAGCCCCGATCAACACTGACCGATCAACACTGACCAATCAACACTGACCAATCAACACTGACCAGTCCCCAGCCCCATTCACCGCCCCGGTGCCAACACCCGTCTCTAGTCCAGCTCACCGGTCAGTGCCAGCATTGTGCGTGTGGGGCAGCTGAGGTCCGGTTTTCCTTCTGTGAGTTTGACCGAGATCCCGTTGGGTCCAAGGTTCGATATGGCTGCTGGTTCCTGCCGTAGTGAGCGATGATTTATAATGTGCTCCCACAAACACTGAATGATCTGGAGGTGTGTGTTAATAATATCCTATAAAACCTAATATTATAACTTTAATAGCTGGGGAGTATTTACCTCCTTACTCAGTAAGGATCTCCTGCAGTTTGCTCTGAGTCTGTGTCCACTTCAGGCCAGGTGAAGCTGGGGAACCAGAATCAATCAGGTTTTTAAAAGATCTTGGACCTGATATACGGATAGGAAGAGCTTAGTGGGGTAGGGCCAAATGCAAACAATTGGAAATAGACCAGTTGCCAACTTGGTCTGCACAGACAGGGAAGAGTAAAGGGATCATAACGAGCATGTTAGTAGAAATAAGAACCATGACCATTTGCATCCAATTAGCTAACGATGCTCCTGTTTTCCTCATTAACGTCAGAGCTGAGAGTGAAGAACAGGGAGCAGGTGAGGTTAATGGAGCAAGCACATTCTCACCCAGCCAGTCCAAGCCCAAGCCCAAGGCTGTACATTCCTGCTCCATCCCAGGCCTCACCGCCAAACCTTCTCGGCTCCAGAACCCAGCAACTGGTGATGCTGGTTTACACAAAAGGTCACGTGTGGCACGGTGGCGCAGCAGTAGAGTGGTGCCGTACAGAGCCAGAAACCCCAGCTTGATCCTGACTACAGCTGCTGCCTGTATGGAGTTTGTCAGTTTGAGCGTAGTTTATTGTCACGTGTACTGAGGTACAGTGAAAAGCTTGTGTTGCGTGCTAACCAGTCAGCGGAAAGTCAATACATGATTACAATCGAACCATTTACAGAAATATTCTCCCTGAGGCCGCGTGGGTTTTCTCCGGGTGCTCCGGTTTCCTCCCACACGCCAAAGACGTGCAGGTTCGCAGGTTAACTGGTTTCGGTAAGGATTGTACATTGTCCTGGTGTGTAGGATAGGGCTAGTGTGCCGGGATCGCTGGTCTGAGTGGACTGTGTGTGTAGGATAGGGCTAGTGTGCAGGGATTGCTGGTCGGAGTGGACTGTGTGTGTGTAGGATACTGTGTGTGTAGGGATCGCTGGTCGGAGTGGACTGTGTGTGTAGGACTGTGTGTGTAGGACTGTGTGTGTGTAGGATAGTGCTACTGTGCAGGGATCCCTGGTCTGAGTGGACTGTGTGTGTGTAGGATAGTGTGTGTGTAGGATTGTGCTAGTGTGCAGGGATCGCTGGTCTGAGTGGACTCTAGGATTGTGCTAGTGTGCAGGGATCGCTGGTCTGAGTGGACTCTGTGTGTGTAGGATAGGGCTAGTGTGTAGGGATCGCTGGTCGGAGTGGACTGTGTGTGTAGGATAGGGCTAGTGTGCAGGGATCGCTGGTCGGAGTGGACTCGGTGGGCCGAGGGGCCTGTTTCCACGTTGTAACTCTAAACTAAACTAAGATGCAAAGTGCTGGAGTAACTCAGTGGGTCAGGAGTCATCTGTGGAGAGCAGAGATGCTGCCTGATCCACAGAGTTAATCCAGCACTTTGTGTCCTTCCTTATCACCTTAGTTTAGTTTAGAGATACAGCGCGGAAACAGGCCCTTCAGCCCACTGAGTCCGCGCCGACCAGCGATCCCCGCACACTAACACTATCCTACACACACTAGGGACACTTTACATTTACCAAGCCAATTAACCTACAAACCTGCACGCCTTTGGAGTGTGGGAGGAAACTGAAGATCTCGGAAAAAAACCCACGCGGTCACGGGGAGAACGTACAAACTCCATACAGACGGCACCTGTAGTCGGGATGGAACCCGGGTCTCCGGCGCTGCGAGGCAGCAACTCTATCGCTCCACCACCGTGTCGCACAGTTACTTCATCCAATTTCAAGACGTCTACATCTAACCTGCCGCCATCTCCACTACCCCTCGCACACTCCCCACAACAGCATATTATTTGCCTGATGCCCACGGTTGCAATGGCAGTAATTTCCTGCTGATAAATCCCCCGACAATGTGTATCATCTCCCCCAGCCCTGGGCCCATTGGCGTTCTCAGTCATACACCAAGACCAATAGCATTTAGTATCTGCGTGAAATACAGTGGTTTCCATGTGAACCATCTCCACACTAGAGATTGTATCAGCTCCTCACTTCAATTATACAAATGGAATGCTCCAAGCTATAATAAAATCTTTAGTGGTTTTACAACGATGTCATTGTGCAGCTTGTTTGTATCAGAGAAAGATATTAATTGCAAATGGGAGAGTCATAGACACGTCAGAAATGCAATTATCTCTTACAGTAAACATCATTAAAACGGAAATCTCATGTGTGGAGGCAAAGTGTATAAACCGGCCGTGAACTCACTGTTGGGCTGCAGCACGCCCAGGATTGGAACAGCCTTGCCCAAGGTGCAAGAAATTACAGAGACGTGTAGATGGAGCCCAGACCATCACACACACCACACTCCCCACCATTGTAGATGGAGCCCAGCCCGTCACACACACACCACACTCCCCACCATTGTAGATGTAGATGGAGCCCAGCCCATCACACACACCACACTCCCCACCATTGTAGATGGAGATGGAGCCCAGCCCGTCACACACCACACTCCCCACCATTGTAGATGTAGATGGAGCCCAGCCCATCACACACACCACACTCCCCACCATTGTAGATGGAGCCCAGCCCGTCACACACACACCACACTCCCCACCATTGTAGATGGAGCCCAGCCCATCACACACCACACTCCCCACCATTGTAGATGGAGCCCAGCCCATCACACACACACCACACTCCCCACCATTGTAGATGGAGCCCAGCCCGTCACACACCACACTCCCCACCATTGTAGATGGAGCCCAGCCCATCACACACACACCACACTCCCCACCATTGTAGATGGAGCCCAGTCCATCACACACCACACTCCCCACCATTGTAGATGTAGATGGAGCCCAGTCCATCACACACACCACACTCCCCACCATTGTAGATGGAGCCCAGTCCATCACACACACACCACACTCCCCACCATTGTAGATGGAGCCCAGCCCATCACACACACACCACACTCCCCACCATTGTAGATGGAGCCCAGCCCATCACACACACCACTCTCCCCACTACTCAGTTAGTCTGAAGAAGAGTTCCGCCCCGAAACGTTGCCTGTCCATTCCCTCCACAGATGCTGCCTGACCCGCTGAGTTCTTCCAACACTGTGTTTTGCTCAAGATGAGAGCTGCTCGCCTCTTCATTGCTGTTTGCAGGACAAGAACTTGAATAATTTTTTCACATATATGTGTGTGCGTGTGTGTATGTATGTATATGTGTGTGAGTGTGTGTATGTGTGTGTGTATGGGTGTTTATGTATATACGTGTGCGTTTGTGTGTGTCTGCGTGTCTGAGTGTGTGTGTATGTATGCGTGTGTATGTGTGCGTGTGTGTATGTATGTGTGCGTTGAGCCACTGAAACTCTGCTTTTGCAGTAAAGCCACTTGAGAAACTGCAGGTCTGTTGTCTGTCTCTACATGGTGTAGCTGGATTTAAAGTGTGAGTGATAACTCCGGGCCATTGATGGGATTTTGTCTGAGGCAGTAAATGGGGAGTGAATCGTCCAGATTGTACAGCCCCTTTGAAGTGAGTGCCTTGTCCACCATGCTGATGTTGCCACCCCAATGTCAGATTCCTCACAGCCACCGTGCCAATCCAGTTGCTGGCTGATGTTTGATACAAGTGTCTTTCAGCTGCCTGCGATCGCCAGGTCCCCATGTGCTGTCTGCAAAGTCAACTCTGAGCAAAGCAAAACCTCTCATCTGCATTATTGAACATGATTTGTGCAGCACAAAGTCTACCTGCTCTGTGTGATTCCCAGCTGGAATATTATATTGTGAGGAAGTAACTGCCCAACTGGTTTAAACTGAAGATCGACACAAAATGCTGGAGTAACTCAGCGGGACAGGCAGCATCTCTGGAGTGAAGGAATGGGTGAAGTCTCGACCCTGAAGAAGGGTCTGGACCTGAAACGTCACCTATCCATGTTCTCCACAGATGCTGCCTGACCCGCTGAGTTACTCCAGCACTCTGTGAAACGTCACCTATCCATGTTCTCCACAGATGCTGCCTGACCCGCTGAGTTACTCCAGCACTCTGTGAAACGTCACCTATCCATGTTCTCCACAGATGCTGCCTGACCCGCTGAGTTACTCCAGCACTCTGTGAAACGTCACCTATCCATGTTCTCCACAGATGCTGCCTGACCCACTGAGTTACTCCAGCACTGTGTCTATCTTTGGAATATCACCTTGATGGTTTTGCCAGCAGCTAATGAATGTGACACGACGGTTGTGGTCTCGACATTTTATCCCACGTGCTCATCCTCCCACGTTGGAACTCCCGTGTGACTGAAGCCATGAAAATCATCCTTATTATAACCCAATAAACCCCAGATGACTGAATCAGTGCGCCTGACCAGTGACACTGAAACGCTACGGACTTTACAACACTGGAGTAGGGAAGAGCTTCTTCGTTCAGTTCCTTAATTTCATTTGTGGATTGAAACTGAATGCCATTGGTCTTCCGAATGTTTGAGCATCTGTAAACTGTAGCACTGACAAACAGATGCAGGACTAAACTGGTCATCTCATCAGTTTAGTTAATTGTCACGTGTACCAAGATACAGTGAAAGGTTTTTTGTTGCGTGCTAACCAGTCAGCGGAAAGACAATCTAAGATTACAATCCAGCCGTTCACAGCGTACAGATACATGATAAGGGAATAACATTTAGTGCAAGATAAAGCCAGCAAAGTCCGAGAGTCACCAATGAGATAGATAGTAGTTCAGCACTGCTCTCTGGTTGTGGTAGGATGGTTCAGTTGCCTGATAACAGCTGGGAAGAAACTGTCCCTGAATCTGGAGGTGTGCGTTTTCACACTTCTGTACCTTTTTCCTGATGGGAGAGGGGAGAAGTGGGAGTGACCGGGGTGAGACTGGTCATTGATTATGCTGCTGGCTTTGCCGAGGCAGCGTGAGGTGTAGATGGAGTCAGTGGAAGGGAGGTTGGTTTGTGTGATGGTCTGGGCTGCGTCCACAATTCTCTGCAATTTCTTGTGGTCTTGGATGGAGCTGTTCCCAAACCAAGCTGTGATGCATCCTGATGAAACGCTTTCTGTGGTGAATGGGCGGGAGCCCTGAACTTGCTGCCAGGAGGGGAGGCCAAGAGGTTCTAGGATGTTCTCCAGGTCTTCATGGAGAAGTTATAACTGTCCCATTGATTCAGGGACCCAGGAGCACGCAGATTGGGGGAGGGGCTTTGGGAAATAAATCCATGTTTGGATTGGAGAAACCCAATCTCTCAGGAATAAAGTCCTTGCCCACCCAACGTCTTCCTTGTCTTCTCATCTCTGACCTTTGTCCAACTGTCTGCTGAGTTACTCCAGCACTCTGTGAAACGTCACCTATCCATGTTCTCCAGAGATGCTGCCTGACCCGCTGAGTTACTCCAGCACTCTGTGAAACGTCACCTATCCATGTTCTCCACAGATGCTGCCTGACCCGCTGAGTTACTCCAGCACTCTGTCTTGTTTTGTCCCCACTGCAGTACTCGATTGCCTGAGTGCGGAAGGCCTGAGTGCCAAAGGCAGCCTGCACTGCTATATCTGCAGAGTGCTATATCTGCCTGCACTGCTATATCTGCAGAGTGCTATATCTGCCTGCACTGCTATATCTGCAGAGTGCTCTATCTGCCTGCACTGCTATATCTGCAAAGTGATTCCTGCTGTCCACGGGTTTCATTGATGCTGACTGTGTCTGGGAGATTTATGCAGTGGAACATGCCAACTTTTTGACATAATCATTAAGGCAATCAGTAATCATTTCAATATTTATCTCGGCTGATTAATCTTTGGCCAAGCCGAGAACAAGTCATGACCCACACTAGGCAATTGCAAGAGGTTATCTCAGTTTTCTGAACAGACATGGTCTTGCTCGGGGGCCAGAGGTCGGCTACGCCACCTCCTTCTGCTTTGAAGAGAGTTGTGCTGAAGGTCCTGTTTCCGTGCTGTCTGAGGCGATCACACTCGTATTAAGACCACACCCTCTATGTTCTGAATCCCTTCTCCGAGCTCCAATACTTCAGTCAAGCTGCTGTCTCAACCCCAGCCTCCTGGGTTTCATCCTGACCTCTGCTGGTGTCTATGTGGAGTTTGCACGATCTCTGTCACCAGGTGAATTGTCCACAAGGCCTCTGGTTTTCTCCGACATCCCAAAGATGTGCAGGCTGGTGGGTGAAATGAGCACAGGAAATCGGCCCTGGTGTGCAGTGGCTGTGGTGTCTGGGACAGGGTGTGGGGTGGAGTTGATGGGAATGTGGGGATTGGTGTGGGCAGGGTCACGGTGATCAGCATGGACTCAGATGAGCAGGGGCATGTTGTGCTGCAGGGCAGGTATCTAACGTAGCAAAGCCCTTTAAAATATAACTGCTCAAAGTATCGAGTTATTTTAAAGACAAGGGAAACCAAGAAAAACCTCAGATCACCTTCTATATCTCTTGTTCCCCTCTCCCCCCGTGACTCTCTGTCTGAAGAAAGGTCTCGACCGGAAACGTCACCTATCCATGTTCTCCAGAGATGCTGCCTGACCCGCTGAGTTACTCCAGCACTCTGTTTCTATCTCCAAGTTAAAGGAACTTGTTCTAATGTAGCTGCCTCTTGTCTTTCTGTGAAGTGCAAGATGAAGTATGTTTTTCCAGTAAATGACCGCTGTCTCTATTCTCACGAGTCCCACCCTTGGATAAATGTAGCACTGAACTCTGCAAAGCAGCTGAACCAAAATAGACCAAACTGTTGTGGTTTGAATGAACAGCACCAGCCCGTGACCGGCTGACAGTTCAGCAGAAGCCGGCTGGGTAATGCACAGATGTAGATGGCCTGGTGTGCGAGTCACACTGAGGTCCGATGTTCGCGGCAGTCACTACTGCATTAGCTGTGGCTTTGCTCTGTTCACATTGGTTGACTTCTGTGGCCACACATGGAACCAAAATGACCAAGAGCTGCTCCATCTTCACGACTGGGCTACCAGAGTAACTCCTCTGGACCAGGGAGCTCGGACATGCCCAAGATCATCTCTGGATGGTGTCCAATTTAAAAATACTTGTCGTAATATACAACTGAAAAGGCTTGAAAAGTTTGTAAAGGATTGTGTTCCTCTCCGTTTCAATATTACTGGCAGGCAGAGTATGTGGATATAAAGCTGTATCGAGCGACTACCATTGGCACAGTGTTTTCCTCGGATATGTGAGGGAATGTTTCCAAGAACTGAATAACCTATTCAATCTTTCACCATGACAATGTCAACTGGATGAGTTAATGGCGTGACTTTACTCATGAGTTGCTATTGTGCAGGCTCCTGGAAAGGTTCACTTGTCCTGCCATTGTGTGCAGGCTCCTGGAAAGGTTCACTTGTCCTGCCATTGTGTGCAGGCTCCTGGAAAGGTTCACTTGTCCTGCCATTGTGTGAAGCAGATTACGACATTTTCTTACGTTATTTTCATTTGATGTTATTTTCCTACGTTCCTTTAGGAAGGAGAAGAGGAGGAATGTCTTTAGACAGGGTGGTGGATCTGTGGAATTCTTTGCCACAGAAGGCTGTGGGGGCCAAGTCAGTGGATGTTTTTAGGGCAGAGACAGATAGATTCTTGATTAGTGCGGGTGTCAGGGGTTATGGGGAGAAGGCAGGAGAGTGGGGTTGGGAGGGAGAGATAAATCAGCCGTGATTGAGTGGCGGAGTAGACTTGATGGGCCGAATGGCCTAATTCTTCTTCTATCACTTATGAAGTGAGAATGTCATTGTTCTATCTGGGACGTATGACAAGGAACACTCTTGACAGCATGGCCCTTGTTATTGGGGAACTGGGAGATGGGTCAGTCACCCCCAGCCCCCAGCACCCAGCACCCAGCCCCCAGCACCCAGCCCCCAGCACCCAGCACCCAGTACCCAGCCCCCAGCCCCCAGCACCCAGCCCCCAGCCCCCAGCACCCAGCCCCCAGCACCCAGCCCCCAGCACCCAGCACCCAGCCCCCAGCACCCAGCCCCCAGCACCCAGCCCCCAGCACCCACCAGCACCCAGCCCCCAGCACCCAGCCCCCAGCCCCCAGCACCCAGCACCCACCAGCACCCAGCCCCCAGCACCCAGCCCCCAGCACCCACCAGCACCCAGCCCCCAGCACCCAGCACAGGTGCTAAAACCTTTACCATCTTCACTTGTTTTTTACTGGCAGTTATCATTTCTGTTTGGAACGTGGAAAAACTAGTGGATAAACCTGTTGAAGGTGTATGGTTTAGCTGACTGTACACACAGCTGTTGATTAATTGTGGCCTCCCCCTCCTGGGACGGTGTTTGGAGCGGGTGCAGGTTCACGGTTTGGTGCTGTTAGTAATGCAGGGGGTGGGTCATTCTGCCTGGTTGTTTTCAGAGAGCAGAACGCTGCGTGTTTGCACTGTTGTCCACAGTCCCCACCACTTCAGCCGCCCTGGTTGTTTATATTGTGTCTCAGTGCTTGGACAGAATAACTGGAACTGTTCACTGTGATCGAGCAGCACTGCCCCTCTCTGTCACACCTGTGACAATAACCGGAACTGTTCACTGTGATCGAGCAGCACTGCCCCTCTCTGTCACACCTGTGACAATAACCACAACTGTTCAGTGTGATCGAGCAGCACTGCCCCTCTCTGTCACACCTGTGACAATAACCGGAACTGTTCAGTGTGATCGAGCAGCACTGCCCCTCTCTGTCACACCTGTGACAATAACCACAACTGTTCAGTGTGATCGAGGAGCACTGCCCCTCTCTGTCACACCTGTGACAATAACCAGAACTGCCCAGTGTGATCCCCCAGCACTGCCCCTCTCTGTCACACCTGTGACAATAACCGGAACTGTTCACTGTGATCGAGGAGCACTGCCCCTCTCTGTCACACCTGTGACAATAACCAGAACTGTTCAGTGTGATCGAGGAGCACTGCCCCTCTCTGTCACACCTGTGACAATAACCAGAACTGTTCACTGTGATCGAGGAGCACTGCCCCTCTCTGTCACACCTGTGGTTGACGTTGCAATACAGGTTACAGGTTGGTGACACATGTTAGATAATTATCGTGCAGCAGTAACTATCTGAAACTTATGGGACCTCAGGAACCTGCTGGCCGTATCTGTAGAAACATAGAAACATGGAAAATAGGTGCAGGAGGAGGAGGCCGTTCGGCCCTTCGAGCCAGCACCGCCATTCAATATGATCATGACTGATCATCCACAATCAGTACCCCGTTCCTGCTTTATCCCCATACCCCCTGATTCCATTAGCCCCAAGTGCTAAATCTAATTCTTGAAAACATCCAGTGAATTGGCCTCCCCTGCCTTCTGTGGCAGAGAGTTCCACAGATTCACAACTTTCTGGGTGAAGACGTTTTTCCTCATCTCAGTCTACCTCTTATTCTTAAACTGTGACCCCTGGTTCTGGACCCCCCCCCAAAATTGGGAACAGATGTGTCTGCACATCAGCACTTGGAGAGGCCTCTGCAGGGCCATTTTGTTTAATTGTCGGGCAGCTCATCAGAGAATATGTTCATCACCATGAAACAAATTCTATAGTGAGTTGACATTGTACCGAGAGATGTTCGTGAAGGGCAGAACGTCTCAGTCACTGGTGCGAACTACTGCCAGAAACCCACATAAAGTAGCACACTATGCTCTGTTGTGGGGTGGGAGCAGCAGACGTGTCCAAGCCCTTCAGAAGGAACTGCGTTGCATTTGCAGAAGAAGCCCCAGTAACACTCATCACTTGGAATGTGGTGTGGAGCTTCCAGCTGCACGCTGGTCTCTGACAGTCCACATCAATAAACGCTGGACTCTGACAGTCCATATCAATAAACGCTGGACTCTGACAGTCCACATCAATAAACGCACTTTGTATTTTAGCCTGAAATGTAGTTTAGAGGAACAGACACAGAGTGCTGGAGTAACTCAGCGGGTCAGGCAGCATCTCTGGAGAATGAATGAATGAATAAGTTTATTGCCCAAGTATGTGCATATACAAGGAATGTGCCTTGGTGCTCTGCTCACAAATGACAACACAAACATACAGTTGACATGGATAGGTGATGTTTCACAGAGTGCTGGAGTAACTCAGCGGGTCAGGCAGCATCTGTGGAGAACATGGATAGGTGACATTTCGGGTTGAGACTCTCCTTCAGATTAGTTTATTGGTTTAAAACATAGTTTAGGGGATGTGTGCTGCATTGTAGAACCCAACGATGGTCAAGCTTCCTCAGTGGCTATTGTAAATCTTTTGCAGTAACTGGTTATTGATTTGTCTGATATGTTTATAAAATGTCTGATATGTTTATGATATGTTTGGTATGTTATATATGTAAGAATAATGAAAAACATGGATAGAGTGGATGAGGAAAGGATGTTTCCACTGGTGGGAGAGTCTAGGACCGGAGGTCACAGCCTCAGAATTAAAGGGCGCTCTTTTAGAAAGGAGATGAGGAGGAACTTCTTTATTCAGAGGGTAGTTAATCATTGCCACAGAGGGCTGTGGAGGCCAAGTCAGTGGATATTTTTAAGGCAGAGAAAGACAAATTCTTGTATTAGAACGGGTGTCAAGGTTTATGGGGAGAACGCAGGAGAATGGGATTAGGAGGCAGAGATCAGGCATGATTGAATGGGGTAGACTCAGTGGCCCAAACGGCCTCATTCTACTCCTCTCACTTGTGAATTTGTGCAGATGTGTCCTGACCCAACACATCACCCATCCTTTTTCTCCAGAGATGCTGCCTGAAGCGCTGAGTTACTCCAGTACTTTGTGTCTCTCTTTGGTGTAAACAAGCATCTGCACTTCTTTGTTTCCATACTTTATGAGAGCATTATTCTTTAAAACAAAATATTGGCTTTGAAACAATGCTGACCAAAGGCCAGCGGGTGAAATCATCTCGCACATGGATAGCATTGTGCTGTCCGTATCTCAGTGAAACATTCAACTCCAGTCATCAACTTCTATTTCCCATCACCATTCACGCCTCTTCAGCTTAGATTTTATGACCAATCAATTCTAATTGAATTGAATTGAATGAATTTTATTAGCCAAGTATGCCTACACATAAGGAATTTGTCTTGGTGCAATAAAGTAGTGTAATAAACTAATAACTAAAAAGATTATTCAACATGTGAAAAATACACTAAAATTATTGTGCCTTATGGGGTGCTGTTAGGGCATACCAGCACATAACATCACTGCTAATGGATAATAATGAGTCCAGGACCAGAGGCCAGGTAGACAATAGACAATAGGTGCAGAAGGAGGCCAATCGGCCCTTCGAGCCAGCACCGCCATTCAATGTGATCATGGCTGATCATTCTCAATCAGTACCCCGTTCCTGCCTTCTCCCCATACCCCCTGACTCCGCTATCCTTAAGAGCTCTATCTAGCTCTCTCTTGAATGCATTCAGAGAATTGGCCTCCACTGCCTTCTGAGGCAGAGAATTCCACAGATTTACAACTCTCTGACTGAAAAAGTTTTTCATCATCTCCGTTCTAAATGGCCTACCCCTTATTCTTAAACTGTGGCCCCCTTGTTCTGGACTCCCCCAACATTGGGAACATGTTTCTTGCCTCTAACGTGTCCAACCCCTTAATAATCCTGTATGTTTCAATAAGATCCCCTCTCATCTTGGAGGATAGCAAAAGTTATCCCACTTTTTAAGAAAGGAGGGAGAGAGAAAACGGGTAATTATAGACCAGTTAGTCTGACATCAGTGGTGGGGAAGATGCTGGAGTCAATTATAAAAGACGAAATTGCTGAGCATTTGGATAGCAGTAACGGGATCATTCCGAGTCAGCATGGATTTACGAAGGGGAAATCATGCTTGACAAATCTACTGGAATTTTTTGAGGATGTAACTAGGAAAATTGACAGGGGAGAGTTAGTGGATGTGGTGTACCTCGACTTTCAGAAAGCTTTCGACAAGGTCCCACATAGGAGATTAGTGGTCAAAATTAGGGCGCATGGTATTGGGGGTAGGGTACTGACCTGGATAGAAAATTGGTTGACAGACAGAAAGCAAAGAGTGGGGATAAATGGGTCCCTTTCGGAATGGCAGGCAGTGACCAGTGGGGTACCGCAAGGTTCGGTACTGGGACCGCAGCTATTTACGATATACATTAATGACTTAGACGAAGGGATTAAAAGTACCATTAGCAAATTTGCAGATGATACTAAGCTGGGGGGTAGTGTGAATTGTGAGGAAGATGTAATAAGGCTGCAGGGTGACCTGGACAGGTTGTGTGAGTGGGCGGATACATGGCAGATGCAGTTTAATGTAGATAAGTGTGAGGTTATTCACTTTGGAAGTAAGAATAGAAAGGCAGATTATTATCTGAATGGTGTCAAGTTAGGAGGAGGGGGAGTTCAACGAGATCTGGGTGTCCTAGTGCATCAGTCAATGAAAGGAAGCATGCAGGTACAGCAGGCAGTGAAGAAAGCCAATGGAATGTTGGCCTTCGTAACAAGAGGAGTTGAGTATAGGAGCAAAGAGGTCCTTCTACAGTTGTACCGGGCCCTGGTGAGACCGCACCTGGAGTACTGTGTGCAGTTTTGGTCTCCAAATTTGAGGAAGGATATTCTTGCTATTGAGGGCGTGCAGCGTAGGTTCACTAGGTTAATTCCCGGAATGGCGGGACTGTCGTATGTTGAAAGGCTGGAGCGATTGGGCTTGTATACACTGGAATTTAGAAGGATGAGGGGGGATCTTATTGAAACATATAAGATAATTAGGGGATTGGACACATTAGAGGCAGGAAACATGTTCCCAATGTTGGGGGAGTCCAGAACAAGGGGCCACAGTTTAAGAATAAGGGATAGGCTTTTTAGAACGGAGATGAGGACGAACTTTTTCAGTCAGAGAGTGGTGAAGGTGTGGAATTCTCTGCCTCAGAAGACAGTGGAGGCCAGTTCGTTGGATGCTTTCAAGAGAGAGCTGGATAGAGCTCTTAAGGATAGCGGAGTGAGGGGGTATGGGGAGAAGGCAGGAACGGGGTACTGATTGAGAGTGATCAACCATGATCGCATTGAGTGGCGGTGCTGGCTCGAAGGGCTGAATGGCCTACTCCTGCACCTATTGTCTATTGTCTATTGTCATCCTTAAATTCCAGTGTATACAAGCCTAGCTGCTCCAGTCTTTGAACATACGACAGTCCCGCCATTCTGGGAATTAACCTAGTAAACCTCTGCTGCACGCCCTCAATAGCAAGAATATCCTTCCTCAAATTTGGAGACCAAAACTGCACACAGTACTCCAGGTGCGGTCTCACTAGGGCCCTATACAACTGCAGAAGGACCTCTTTGCTCCTATACTCAACTCCTCTTGTTATGAAGGCCAACATTCCATTGGCTTTCTTCACTGCCTGCTGTACCTGCATGCTTCCTTTCAGTGACTGATGCACTAGGACACCCAGATCTCGTTGTACGTCCCCTTTACCTAACTTGACACCATTCAGATAATAATCTGCTTTCCTATTCTTACCACCAAAGTGGATAACCTCACACTTATCCACATTAAACTGCATCTGCCATGCATCCGCCCACACACACAACCTGTCCAAGTCACCCTGCAACCTCATAGCATCTTCCTCACAGTTCACACTACCACCCAGCTTTGTATCATCTGTAAATTTGCTAATGGTACTTTTAATCCCTTCATCCCAGTCATTAATGTATATTGTATATAGTTGCGGTCCCAGCACCAAGCCTTGCGGTACCCCACTAGTTACTGCCTGCCATTCTGAAAGGGACCCATTTATCCCCACTCTTTGCTTTCTGTCTACCAACCAATTTCCTATCCATGTCAGTACCCTACCTCCAATACCATGTGCTCTAATTTTGCCCACTAATCTATGTGGGACCTTGTCGAAGGCTTTCTGAAAGTTAAGGTACACCACATCCACTGGCTCTCCCCTGTCAATTTTCCTAGTTACATCCTCAAAATTTCCAGAAGATTAGTCAAGCATGATTTCCCCTTCGTAAATCCATGCTGATTCGGAACGATCCTGTTACTGCTATTCGGTATAATGGATAAAAAGGCCCATTACGTTTCACTGCCACGTTACCATGGAACACAGAGCACCCTCTGTCTTACTTCCACTTTTTGTAATAGTGTGTTCTTTCAAATCATAACCTCTTTTTATTCGAGCTCTTTACTGATTGATGATCTAGTAATGTCATTCCAAAGCAACAACAGTCTGCAGTGTATCGCACCAGAGCCCAAACACACAGTGTATCGCACCAGAGCCCAAACACACAGTGTATCGCACCAGAGCCCAAACACACAGTGTATCGCACCAGAGCCCAAACACACAGTGTATCGCACCAGAGCCCAAACACACAGTGTATCGCACCAGAGCCCAAACACACAGTGTATCGCACCAGAGCCCAAACACACAGTGTATCGCACCAGAGCCCAAACACACAGTGTATCGCACCAGAGCCCAAACACACAGTGTATCGCACCAGAGCCCAAACACACAGTGTATCGCACCAGAGCACAAACACACAGTGTATCGCACCAGAACCCAAACACTGTGCGACTTGGCAAAATGGGACGCTTCGATCTGTTGGATGGGATGATGATAGGAGAGGGTGGAGGAGGAGAAGCTGGATCATGGCCATGGAGATGGTCGTGGAGAAAGATGCTGCCTGACCCGCTGAGTTACTCCAGCATCTGTGGAGAACATGAATAGGTGACGTTTCACACAGTGCTGGAGTAACTCAGCGGGTCAGGCAGCATCTGTGGAGAACATGGATAGGTGACGTTTCACAGAGTGCTGGAGTAACTCAGCGGGTCAGGCAGCATCTGTGAAGAACATGGATAGGTGACGTTTCACAGAGTGCTGGAGTAACTCAGCGGGTCAGGCAGCATCTGTGAAGAACATGGATAGGTGACGTTTCACAGAGTGCTGGAGTAACTCAGCGGGTCAGGCAGCATCTGTGGAGAACATGGACCGGTGACGTTTTGGGTCGGGACCGTTCTTCGGATTCGGGAGTTACTCCAGCACTTTGCATTGTTTTTGATAACGCGGCATCTGCAGTTCCTTGTGTCCATGTGCAGTGATTGTACACTGGGGAGTGAAGCCAGTGAGGCGTTGGAGAGGCTGGGGGCTGGAGAGGACCTATGTCCACGTTGCTCTGTAAAGTGAGGCAGGTGGGTGGTACTGGGTACCGCGGCAGGTAGTGCTGCTGCCTCTCGGACCCCAGGAGCTGTATTTGATCCTGACCATGGGTGTTGTTTGTGTGGAGTTTGCACGTTGCTCTTGCCTCATCTGGTTTCCTCCCCACATCCTCAACACATGCTGATTTAGAAGCTTAGTTACGTGCTGTACAATATCCCTGGCATTAGGATGCAATTATGGCAGAGACAATGTGTACAGGGAAGTAAGTGGAGGTGTACGATTATCCGCGAGCCAGCATCAGACCGAGGGGCCGAGCGGCTCCATTAGGAAAGGAAAATGAGAATAAATGTCTGAGAAGGTTCTGAGGCTGCCGTTCTACAGTTTTAGTTTATTGTCACGTGTACCAAGGTACATGACAAGCTGTAGCTGCGTGTTAACCAGTCAGTGGAAAGACAATACATGGTTACCATCGAGCCATTTCTAGCGTATAAGGGAGGACTAGAGGTTTAAGAGTGTGGAGTGATTGGACTGTGAGCTTGTAGATCTGTTTCTGTGGCTAGCACGCTGACAGTTGCCTGGGTTGGGGACATCTTGCTGTGCATGTGTCAGAAGGTCATCAGTGATAGGAGCAGTGTTAGGCCATTCGGCCCATCAAGTCTACTCCTCCATTCAATCATGGCTGATCTATCTCTCCCTCCTAACCCCATTCTCCTGCCTTCTCCCAATAACCTCTGACACCCGTACTAATCAGGAATCTATCTATCTCTGCCTTAAATATATCCACTGACTTGGTCTCCACAACCTTCTGTGGCAAAGAATTCCACAGATTCACCACCCTCTGACTGAAGAAATTGCTCCTCATCTCCTTTCTAAAAGAACATCCTTTAATTCTGAGGCTGTGCCCTCTGGTCCGAGACTCTCCCACTGGTGGAAACATCCTCTCCACATCCACTCTATCCAGGCCGCTCACTATTCTGTACGTTTCAATAAGGTCCCCTCCTCATCCTTCTGAACTCCAGCGAGTACAGGCCCAGTGCCCACAAACGCTCATCATAGGTTAACCCACTCATTGCTGGGATCGTTCTTGTAAACCTCTTCTGGACCCTCTCCAGAGCCAGCACATCCTTCCTCAGATATGGGGCCCAAATGTGCTCACTGTACTCCAAATGTGGCCTGACCAGCACCTTGTACAGCCTTAGCATTACACCCCTGTTTGTGCATTCCAGTGCCGACAAACGTCTTTCATACGTTAACGTCTGTGTATTTGTTCCTGTGTCGACCCCTTGTCCGGACACATTGGCAGGGTTGCCAACCTCCTCACACCCAAATACGGGACAAGGTGACGTCACCGCCCCGCGCCCGACATGACCTCACCCAGCCAGTGGCCACGTGCTCCCGCTCCACCAATGGCGGCCGCCCGGGCCGTGCGGTGACGTCACCCTTTGTCCCGTATTTGCACTCTCTGTCTCTCCACCATGTGGACCTTGTGTCTCTCCACCACATGGACCTTGTGTCTCTCCACCACGTGCTCTCTGTCTCTCTCCACCACATGGACCTTGTGTCTCTCCACCATGTGCTCTCTCTGTCTCTCCACCATGTGGACCTTGTGTCTCTCCATCACATGGACCTTGTGTCTCTCCACCACGTGGACCTTGTGTCTCTCCACCATGTGCTCTCTCTGTCTCTCCACCATGTGGACCTTGTGTCTCTCCATCACATGGACCTTGTGTCTCTCCACCACGTGGACCTTGTGTCTCTCCACCATGTGCTCTCTCTGTCTCTCCACCATGTGGACCTTGTGTCTCTCCACCACATGGACCTTGTGTCTCTCCACCACATGGACCTTGTGTCTCTCCACCACATGGACCTTGTGTCTCTCCACCACATTGAACTTGTGGCTCTCTCCATCACATGGACCTTGTGTCTCTCCACCACATGGAGCTTGTGTCTCTCCACCATGTGCTCTCTCTGTCTCTCCACCACATGGACCTTGTGTCTCTCCACCACGTGCTCTCTCTGTCTCTCCACCACATGGACCTTGTTTGCTTCCCCTGGCGTGTGTGCGTGGGTTGAATCCTGCAGACAGAACCATCCTCAGACTTGTGTTCCACGGTGGTTCGTGCTCTCCCCTCCTGCCGACTGTGTTTAACGGTGTCTGAGTGTGGGACGCCAAGTCAGTGTAAATCTCTGGGGCCCGGGGAGATGTTCAGCATGCGTTTTAATTCCTTCAGCGTGGAAATTGAACTTCCAGCTCGTTCACCCATACTCTGTCCGTGCAGGCCCTGCAGTGACAAGCTGCAACCAAAGGTTTAAACATTCTCTCGTTATATGGAATTAAAAATTAATAATTGAGACTAAAGTAGATATTTTCCATGTTTCTATGAAACGGCAGTGGTCTGAGGAGTCTCTGAATGATCGCAGCAACAGGAACATAACTGCAGAGTGTATATGGGGAGTGGTATCAGGTCTGTTTTAGTGGATGGAGTAAGTGAACTTTCAAAGAGTATAGAAGATGATGACAATCAGCCATAGAGTCAAACAGCGCAGAAACTGGCCCTTCGGCCCAACCTGTCCATGCTAGCCAAGTTACTTAACCAAGCTAGTCCCTCTTGCCTGCGTTTGGCCCAAGTCCCTGTAAACCTTCACTATCCATGTACTGTCCAAATGTCTTGGAGTCACGGAGTCTTACAGCGTGGAACCTTGCCCACACTGGCCAATGTGTCCCATCTACACTAGTCCCACTTGCCCACACTGGCCAACGTGTCCCATCTACACTAGTCCCACTTGCCCACACTGGCCAACGTGTCCCATCTACACTAGTCCCACTTGCCCACACTGGCCAATGTGTCCCATCTACACTAGTCCCACTTGCCCACACTGGCCAACGTGTCCCATCTACACTAGTCCCACTTGCCCACACTGGCCAACGTGTCCCATCTACACTAGTCCCACTTGCCCACACTGGCCAACGTGTCCCATCTACACTAGTCCCACTTGCCCACACTGGCCAATGTGTCCCATCTACACTAGTCCCACTTGCCCACACTGGCCAACGTGTCCCATCTACACTAGTCCCACTTGCCCACACTGGCCAACGTGTCCCATCTACACTAGTCCCACTTGCCTGCGTTTGGCCCAAGTCCCTCTAAACCTTCCCTGCCAAGTACCGTCCAAATGCCTGTTAAATGTTATCGCACCTGCCTCAATGACTTCCTCCAACACCACTTCCTGTTTCTATTAAAAACTCTGGCCTTGAATCCTTGTTTCTCCTGTCTGTGGGTTCAAGCCTTTGCCCATTCATCTCACCTGTTCCCACATGACTTTATACACCTCTATAAGATCAACGTTCAGCGTCCTGGGTCCCAGCCTGCCCAACCTCTCCCCCTACCTCACGCCCCGTGTCCTGCCCAACCTCCCCATACCTCACGCCCCATGTCCTGGTCACGTGTCCCCCCCTACCTCACGCCCCGTGTCCTGGGCAGTCTCCCCCCCTACCTCACGCCCCGTGCCCTGGTCACGTGTCCCCCCCCTACCTCACGCCCCGTGCCCTGGTCACGTGTGTCCCCTACCTCACGCCCCGTGCCCTGGTCACGTGTCCCCCTACCTCACGCCCCATGCCCTGGTCACGTGTGTCCCCTACCTCACGCCCCGTGTCCTGCCCAACCCTCCCCCCTACCTCACGCCCCGTGTCCTGGCCAGTCCCCCCCCCTACCTCACGCCCCGTGCCCTGGTCACGTGTCCCCCCTACCTCACGCCCCATGCCCTGGTCACGCGTCCCCCCAACCTCACGCCCCGTGTCCTGGCCAGTCCCCCCCCCTACCCCACGCCCCGTGCCCTGGTCACGTGTCCCCCTACCTCACGCCCCGTGTCCTGCCCAACCCTCCCCCCTACCTCACGCCTCGTGTCCTGCCCAACCCTCCCCCCTACTTCACGCCCCGTGTCCTGGCCAGTCCCCCCCCCCCTACCTCACGCCCCGTGTCCTGGCCAGTCTCCCCCTACCTCACGCCCCGTGTCCTGGCCAGTCCCCCCCCCTACCTCACGCCCCATGCCCTGGTCACGCGTCCCCCCTACCTCACGCTCCATGTCATGGTCACGTCTCCCCCTACCTCACGCCCCGTGTCCTGGCAACATCTTCATAAATTATCTCTGATCTCTTTGAAATTTCCTTTTGGAAGTTGAATAGATTTCCGCATCCATCCCGGGCAGTGGAATTCCAGGTCAGGATTGTTCACAGCAAATGCTTTTCTTCAAGGCTTTTGTGTTTTACAACGACCTCCTCCTGTGCCCGGGTACTTGTGTCACCAGGAACACTTTCAGACGGCACGCTCTGTAGAATCTTTGTGATGTTGAACACATCGGGTCAATCACTTCCCAACTTCTCCACCAATCCCAACCTCCACTGAAGGCCGTGAGGTCATGTGATGGGGCAGAATTAGGCCATTCGGCCCATCGTCTACTCCATCATGGCTGGTCTATCTCTCCTCCTAACCCCATTCTCCCCGTAACCCCTGACACCCGCACTAACCAAGTCCTTCACCCCAAGCCACCCTACTGACCCAGACTCCCGTTCCCACGTTGGGTTTCAATGTAAGGCGGTAGAGTGGGTGGAGTTTTCCAGAGGGAGATGCATTTCTCCTTTCTCCACCTCTGCTGACGGCACGTTCACTCAGCACTCACGCCTCGTTAGAGTCAACCTGAAATAGAAATAGACGGAAATTGGCAAAAAGACAGGGGTCCCAGGGAAGTGTCGACCTGTGTCATTTTATCTATAATTAAGAACATACCTATCAAGTCATTTAACCTTCAGTGATGTGTATTGGGAGCATTAGACACAGACATGTGTACATTTTTAATGTGACACACTTATATTCCATAAAAGGCATCAAATATAAATACCGTGCAGGTGTCAGTGAGAATATACTCACCAATATCGCTTTAAATGTGATAAAACATCAAAATGGCCTTGTCCTTCCTGCACCCGTGAGACAGTAAGAGTGAGTGTGAGCAGGGGCAGTGGCCAGTGTTAATGTGAGCAGGGGCAGTGGCCAGTGTTAGTGTGAGCAGGGGCAGTGGCCAGTGTTAGTGTGAGCAGGGGTAGTGTCGGGAGTGAGCGTGAGCAATGGCAGTGTCGGGAGTGAGTATGAGCAGGGGTAGTGGAAGGTGTGAGTGTGAGCAGGAGTAGTGTCGGGGGTGAGTGAGTAGGGGTAGAGGCAGGCATGAGTGTGATCAGGGGTAGTGTCGGGGGTGAGTATGAGCAGGGGTAGTGGCAGGCGTGAGTGTGAGCAGGGGTAGTGTCGTGGATGAGTGTGAGCAGGGGTAGTGTCATGGGTGAGTGTGAGCAGGGGTAGTGTCATGGGTGAGTGTGAGCAGGGGTAGTGGCAGGCGTGAGTGTGAGCAGGAGTAGTGTCGGGGCGTAGGTGTGAGCAGGGGTAGTGTCGGTCGTAAGTGTGAGCAGGGGTAGTGGCAGGTATGAGTGCGAGTGGGGTAGTGACAGTAGTGAGTGTGAGCAATGATAGTGTGAGTGAGTGTGAGCACTAGTGTCAGGAACAGTGCACACCACTGATCCCCTGGGTGAGCGTGTGTTGTGGGCAGCCCCTGGCTATTGGTTGTGGACGGGAGGTGTCAGCTGCTGAGCTGGGTACATCACAGCGTGAACACTAGTTGCACCAGGATCTTCACTCTGCACCATGGCTGTGCACATACATGTGAACATGCACATGTCAGTGAACATGCACACTCTGTGAACACACACGTGTCAGGGAACACACACCTGTGAACACACATATCTGTAAGCACACACGCCTCAGTGAACATGCACGCTGGTGTGAGCACACACGTCTCTCTGCACATATCTGTGAACACAAGCCTCAGTGAACATGCAAGCCCCTGTGAACACGCACGCCCCTGTGATCACGCACGTGTTTGTGACGATGCACGCCCGTGTAAATGCCACTGCCCTGTAGGCGTGCACTTAAACCCCCCCAAACTGCGCACTGTACTCCTGGTGTGGTCACGTCAACATTATCATTGGAAGATTTTCTGCGGAATACCAAATTTGTAAAAATGTACAATCCTTGTAGTTGTCACAGCTTTAAAATATTTTAAATTAAAGTGTTATTTTTAAGAAATATGACACGTTACTTTATAATTCCTAAAATATCACACAGGGAACTGCAGCTCCAGGTTTATAAAGAAAGACACAGAGTGCTGACTTGGCGAGAGGTGGAGAGAATGCAGCTGTGAGTGGGTCCAGACACATTCTCACAGTAGTCTCGCTGCTGCCAGCCACTGATGTGGGTCGTTTGCCTGCATCTGCCTGCCAGCACTGTGTAGATGACCAGTGCACATCTGCCTGCCAGCACTGTGTAGATGACCGGTGCACATCTGCCTGCCAACACTGTGTAGATGACCAGTGCACATCTGCCTGCCAACACTGTGTAGATGACCAGTGCACATCTGCCTGCCAGCACACTGTGTAGATGACCAGTGCACATCTGCCTGCCAGCACACTGTGTAGATGACCAGTGCATCGACCAAGGTGCCGCCACTGGATATGGGGAGCGATGGTAAATGAGGGAATGTGCTGAGTCAGCGCTCCACTCTCGATGAAGGGATAATGATTGTAATTATGCACCAACGTTTGAAGGTCCATGTGGAATTTGTGAGTGAGATGGTGTGAGGGATGGCTTGGCTGGCAGCTCTGAGTGTACAGGGCAGTGCTTACATCGGTTTACAAGCCTGAATCTCACTGGCTCTTATGTGAGAGACAGCAGGTTTATATTTTACGTGACACCAGGTTTCTAGTAACGCCTGGCTGTGATGTTACAGAAACATATAAAATTCTTAAGGGATTGGACAGGTTAGATGCAGGAAAACTGTTCCCGATGTTGGGGGAGTCCAGAACCAGGGGCCACAGTGTAAGAATAAGGGGTCGGCCATTTAGGACTGAGATGAGGAAAAACTTTTTCACCCAGAGAGTTGTGAATCTGTGGAATTCTCTGCCACAGAGGGCAGTGGAGGCCAATTCACTGGATGTGTTCAAGAGAGAGTTAGATTTAGCTCTTAGGGCTAACGGGATCAAGGGATATGGGGAGAAGGCAGGAACGGGGTATGTGGATGATCAGCCATGATCATATTGAATGGGCGAATGGCGACTGCAGCTATTTTCTGTTTCTATGTGTAGATTTTTTTTAGATTTAGAGATAGAGCGCAGAAAAAGGCCCTTCGGCCCCCCAGGTCCGCGCTGCCCAGCGATCCCCGCACATTAACACCATCCTACTAGGGACAATTTTACATTTGCCCAGTCAATTAACCTACAAACCTGCACGACTTTGGAGTGTGGGAGGAAACCGAAGATTTCGGAGAAAACCCACGCAGGTCACGGGGAGAACGTACAAACTCCGTACAGACGGCGCCCGTAGTCAGGATCGAACCTGAGTCTCCAGCGCTGCATTCGCTGTAAGGCAGCAACTCTACCGCTGCGCCACCGTGCAGTGCCCTGGACTCACCACAGGTGTGAGCGGACGATCTCGCTGACAGCCCGTGTGGCACCATGCTGTGGCCCTGCGTCACCTTGAAATGCGCTGGTCCATGTTCTCACAGCTGGATGCAAATCAGTGGCAGTCACTGACCACCAACGTCCTTCATCTTGTCCTGCCCAGTGTTCACTCCATGGACACTAGGCCCCATGAAACGTCACCTATCCATGTTCTCCAAGGATGCTGCCTGACCCGCTGAGTTACTCCAGCACTCTGTGTCTATCCAGGACATCTGTCCTGTGAGGTTTCAAGTGAAAAATAAAGCAGCTGTATAAAGTTGGCAAGTCATGTTGCAGGTGTAATAACTTTGGTTGGGCCACGTTTGGAACTCTGTGTGTGGGTCTGATCGCCACATTACTGGAAGGATATGGAGGCTTTGGAGAATATGCAAAGAGATTCACCAGGATGTTGCCTGGGTTGGAGACTATTATAAGGAGACAACAAAGCTGGATTATTTCTCTGGAGCATCTGGGACTACGTTAAGGTGTCCAGTTAGGGGCAAGATAAATGCATGTGTTTTTGTATGGACAATCCATGTGAAGTTGACTTTGACATGTATGTGTGAGATTGGTCATGTCAGGCAGATACACGGATGAAACATCTGGCTCAAACACTGCATTTCCATTAACATGAAGTTTAGTTTGGAGATACAGCGCGGAAACAGGCCCTTCGACCCAGCGAGTCTATGCTGACCAGCGATCCCCGCACATTTATGCAATCCCACACATACACACGAGGGACAACTTGCCCTTTTACCGAGGCCAATGAACCCTGCACGTCTTTGGAGTGTGGAAGGAAAGTAGAGCACCCAGAGAACCCCACACGGTCACGGGGAGAACGTACACAGACAACACCCATTCTCCTGCACTCTCCCCATATCCTTCAGTTCCTCTCAAGTCTCAGCCTTGGTGCTGGAAGAAGCCTCAACATCACTCCCTGTGTTTCCCCAGACGAATGTTAATCAGGTCCCAGTTGGACCTGACGTCAACTGTTGGTCTCACCTGTGTTTTGTTGACAATTTAAAGGATCAGGTGTTTAATTCTTTACACACATGAAGCACAGATTGTAGTTTTTGACTTCAGTAGTGAGCAAGTGTGTGGGTGAGTTGGCTGAGCAAGAATACTCTGTCTTTTTTCTCATTATCCATCTAACTAGCCATTATCTGTATGGTTGTGTATAAATATATAGTTGTGTGTTGGAAGGAACTGCCTACGTGGTTTAAACCAAAGATAGACACAAAATGCTGGAGTAACTCAGTGGGACAGGCAGCATCTCTGGGGAGGAGGAGTGGGTGATGTTTCGGGGCGAGACCCTTCTTCGACCGTGTTATTCAATTAATGGGTCTGTTCAGCTGCAGCTAGAAAGCACTGCTGGTACAAAGCCCTAGTGCTGACTTGGCAATGGCCACACGCAGTGCAGCTGTGAGATGCCCTGGCCATTCCCAGTGTACCCCTGGCCCATCCCCAGTGTAGCCCTGGCCCATCCCCAATGTAGCCCTGGCCCATCCCCAGTGTAGCCCTGGCCCATCCCCAATGTAGCCCTGGCCCATCCCCAGTGTAGCCCTGGCCCATCCCCAGTGTAGCCCTGGCCCATCCCCAGTGTAGCCCTGGCCATTCCCTGTGTAGCCCTGGCCCATCCCCAGTGTAGCCCTGGCCATTCCCTGTGTAGCCCTGACCATCCCCAGTGTAGCCCGGGCCCATTCCCTGTGTAGCCCTACATTTAGTCCCTGTAGGACTAAATCTACATCACCTCTCTGGCTCCGACCCCACCCTCTCTGATCACTTAGCCATCACCATGTCTGTCAACATTCCCACCCCAGCTCAAAGGCAAAAACGCAAAATCAACTTCCGTAAGCTGAACTCTGTTTCACCTACCTCGCTCTCATCCTCCCTCTCTGAAATAATGTCCGCCTCTCCCTTCGTTGACCTCCACAGCCCCTCTGACCTCACTGACTACTACAACCGCACTCTCTCCTCCTGCCTCGACCAGCTTGCACCTATAAAAACCAAAACAGTTTCCTTCACCCACTCTGCTCCCTGGTTTACCCCTGAACTCCGCATGATGAAAACTCATGCCCGCCAACTTGAAAGACTCCGCAACAAAACAGGTCTCATAATTCACTCCCAAGCCTACAAAGACCACCTGCAGCACTATAAAGATGCCCTCTCCCGCGCCCACTCCACCTACTACTCTCAAATAATTCACTCTGGCTCCGGAAACCCAAAAACACTCTTCTCTACAATAAACAAACTCCTCAGCCCCCTGGACACCATCTCCCAATCATTCACAGTTGACAAATGCACCACTTTCCTTTCATTCTTCCAAAGCAAAATAGACAACATCTACAGCACCTTAACCACCACCGCACCTGCTCCCCCTCAAACCACCTGCCCCCCCTTATCCTGTCAGCCCCTGCCTCAGTTCTCCCCAGTCTCCACCACCGACCTCTCTGACCTCTTCACAGGAATAAAAACTGCCACCTGCTCTCTGGACCCCATCCCCTCCAGCTTTGTCAAGGCCTGCCTTCCTGCTCTCTCTCCACTTATCACTGCAACAATAAACTCCTCCCTGTCCATTGGCATCGTCCCGCCATCCCTCAAAATCGCTGCTGTCACCCCCATTCTGAAAAAACCTGGTCTAAACCCTGACACCCCAAACAACTTCAGACCAATCTCCAACCTACCCTTTCTGTCCAAAGTTTTGGAACGTGCTGTAGCTTCCCAACTCAAATACCACCTCTCTACCAATAACCTGTATGAAACTTTCCAATCCGGATTCCGCTCCAACCACTGTACTGAAACTGCGCTCCTCAAAATCACAAACGACCTCTTCCTCTCCTCCGACGCTGGCAACCTCAACATCCTCATCCTACTTGACCTCAGCGCCGCCTTTGACACCATAAATCACTCCATTCTCCTCACCCGACTTGAAACCTCCTTTAACATCACCGGCACAGCCCTATCCTGGTTCAAATCTTACCTCTCTGACAGGCACCAGTTCATCTCCATTAACAACTGTAAATCCCCCACCGCTCCCCTCCCCAAGGTGTCCCCCAAGGCTCAGTCCTTGGCCCCCTCCTCTTCATCCTCTACCTGTTCCCCCTTGGTCAATTAATCCGCCGTCATGGTCTCAACTTCCACTGCTTCGCCGATGATATCCAGCTCCTCATCTCCACCAAGTCAATCTCCCCCACCACACACTCTACACTGACAAACTGCATCACTGAAATAAAATCTTGGCTTCAATCAAATTTCCTCAAACTCAACTGCAACAAATCTGAAATCATCATCATTGGTCCAAAAACGCTCACCAAATCCACCCAAAACTTCATCCTCAACATTGATGGTCTCCCAGTATCCACCTCACCTCACATCCGGAATCTTGGAATCATCTTTGATCAAACCCTCTCCTTCGACAAACACATCAAACACATCACAAAGACAGCCTTCTTCCACCTCAAAAACATTGCCCGTCTCCGTCCATCCCTCTCCTCCACAGCTGCAGAAACCCTCATCCACGCCTTCATCACCTCCCGTCTGGACTACTGCAACAGCCTCCTCTATGGCGCACCCTCAAAAATCATCAGTAAACTTCAATACATTCAAAACTCCGCTGCCCGTCTACTCACCCACACCCCGATCCGTGACCATATCACCCCCGTCCTTTACAAACTCCACTGGCTCCCCATCCCCCAGAGAATCCAGTACAAAATCCTCCTCATGACCTACAAAGCCCTCCATAACCTGGCCCCATCCTACCTGACCGACCTCCTCCACAGGCACACTCCCACCTGCACCCTCCGCTCTGCTGCTGCCAATCTCCTATCCCCCCACATCCGGACCAAACTCAGATCCTGGGGGGACAGGGCTTTCTCCATCGCTGCTCCCACCCTATGGAACTCACTACCCCAAACCGTCAGAGACTCCTCCACACTCACCACATTCAAAACATCACTGAAGTCTCACCTGTTCAGTACTGCCTTCAACCACTGAAGGTCACCTCACCTTCTGTCTCCTTTCTCTGTTCGTTTACTTATTTATCTATTTATTCACTTCCCTATGTTCTCTAAATCCCTGTAAAGCGTCTTGAGTATATGAAAAGCGCTATATAAATGTAATGCATTATTATTATTATTATTATTCCCAGTGTAGCCCTGACCCATCCCCAGTGTAGCCCTGACCCATCCCCAGTGTAGCCCTGACCCATCCCCAGTGTAGCCCTGACCCATCCCCAGTGTAGCCCTGGCCCATTCCCTGTGTATCCCTGGCCCATCCCCAGTGTAGCCCTGACCCACCCCCAGTGTAGCCCTGACCCACCCCCAGTGTAGCCCTGACCCCCAGTGTAGCCCTGGCCCATTCCCTGTGTATCCCTGGCCCATCCCCAGTGTAGCCCTGACCCATCCCCAGTGTAGCCCTGACCCACCCCCAGTGTAGCCCCAGTGTAGCCCTGGCCCATTCCCTGTGTATCCCTGGCCCATCCCCAGTGTAGCCCTGGCCCACCCCCAGTGTAGCCCTGACCCATCCCCAGTGTAGCCCTGACCCATCCCCAGTGTAGCCCGGGCCCATCCCCAGTGTACCCCTGGCCATCCCCAGTGTAGCCCTGACCCATCCCCAGTGTACCCCTGGCCATCCCCAGTGTAGCCCTGGCCCATTCACAGTGTAGCCCGGGCCCATCCCCAGTGTACCCCTGGCCATCCCCAGTGTAGCCCTGGCCCATTCACTGTGCCAGCCACAGATGTACATGGTGCATGGACCACCCTGCACTGTGTGTGGACAGTGTGTGGCCGGTGTGTGGCCGGTGTGTGGACAGGCAGGGGGTGGGTGGGGTCTCCATCTACAGCACACACTCCCTGAACACCACCTACCTCTTGCCTCTCTCTCCGCTCTTGCTCTCTCCTTTCAAGCCAGCGGTGAAATGTATCATTTATAATCTATTCTTCAGCACAAGTCCTGACACAGGGTTGTAGCAGGGAGCTGGCACTGGGATGAATATTCATATTCCCCTGTGATGGGGAATAGATTGGGTGTTTATTGCTAGCCTTGCCCAGCAGCATTGTGAACGGTCCAAGCCCTGCCTTTCACTAGTCTCTCCATATTGTGAACAATGGACAGTCATTATCTGTAGTCTCCTTGTGATAAATCTCGGGGTCAATATTGCTGTGGTTTGTGTCACTGTGATCCCTGCAGTAACTGAACATAAACTGGGAATGCAGGAAGAAAGGCCGGGATTGCCCAACACAGGGGGGTAATGACAAGGACACACAATCCCGCCTCTCGCCAATCCCACTCCCCAATTGGTGCTGTGTGGATGTTCATTCTCACATTGCGGTCTGCTCCACCCCTCTCAGCCCAGGCCCTCTCCCAGTCTCCTCACCTCCCCTCCTCACCCCTACCCCCACCCCTCTCAGCCCAGGCCTCTCCCAGTCTCCTCACCTCCCCTCCTCACCCTTACCCCCACCCCTACCCCCACCCCTACCCCCACCACTACCATCCCCCCTACCCCCACCCCTACCCCCACCCCTACCGCCACCCCTACCCCCACCCCTACCCCCACCACTACCCCCACCACTACCATCCCCCCTACTCCCACCCCCAGCCCCCACCCCTCTCAGCCCAGGCCCTCTCCCTGTCTCCTCACCTCCCCTCCTCACCCCTACCCCCACCCCTACCCCACCCCTACCCCCACCCCTACCCCCACCCCTCTCAGCCCAGGCTTCTCCCTGTCTCCTCACCTCCCCTCCACACCCCCACCCCTGCCCCCCCCCCCACCATGTCCCTCCCTCCCCCCCCACCATGTCCCTCCCTGCCCCCACCACCAACTCACCTCCCCTCCCCACCCCCAGCCCACACCCCTCTCTGCCCCACCATGTCCCTCCCTGCCCCCAGCACCAACTCACCAAACAGGCCCTTCAGCCCAACATCCCACACCGGCCAACATGTCCCATCTACACTTGTCCCATCTGCCTGCGTTTGGTCCATATCCCTCCAAACCTGTCCTATCCATGTACCTGTCTAACTGTTTCTTAAATGTTGGGATAATCCCAGGCTCAACTACCTCCTCTGGCAGCTCGTTCCATACACCCACCACCCTCTGTGTGAAAAGTTACCCCTCAGATTCCTATTCCATCTTTTCCTCTTCACCTTGAACCCATGTCCTCTGGTCCTCGATTCCCCTACTCTGGGCAAGAGACTCTGTGCATCTCCCCGATCTATTCCTCTCATGAGGAATGAGGATCTCAGGATCTGCACCGTCCATGCAAGAACAGCCCATCACCTGCACAAGTGGGGGATGTCAGACAGACAGACAGATAGACAGCCCTGCTTGCGACTGCAGATATCCAGACCAGACCATCCCACACATGGTGAATGACTGCTCACTGAGGCTTCTCCCTGGTGGCATCAAGGCCATCCACCCACAACTGCTGCTGCCCTGCCCTGGCCTGGCCTGGATGTCCACCCTTGACCTACAACGTTGGGCCGTGCACGCCATACGCAAGAAGAAGAGGAAGAATGAGGAATGTGTCAAGTGTCCGGCGATTCTGAAATGGTGCAAGTGAATTAGAAGGCAGTATGAAGTGTTGCTTTTACAGGGGGGATGGGAGGAGAGAGGAAGGTTGGTAAAGATGCCAGCTGTCTGGAAAGGCCAGGGGTTAGTGTACAGTGTTGCCCCTCTGCCCTTCATGTGATGCTTGGCAGCTCGTGGGAGCAGTTAACGAGGCGACTAGGTTGTGCTGGAAGAGGGGACCGTGCAGGGTGGGTGGGTGAGGGGTCAGAACAGGACCCTCTGTTAGGAAGGAGATGAGGAGAAATTTCTTTAGTCAGAGGGTGGTGAATCAGTGGGATTCATTGCCACAGAATCGATTTTTGATTAGTACAGGTGTCAGGGGTTATGGGGAGAAGGCAGGTGAATGGGGTTAGGAGGGAGAGATAGATCAGCCATGATTGAATGGTGGAGTGGACTTGATGGCCTAATTCTACACCTGTCATGTGACCTTATGAACAACCAGACATTAAATAATGGAAGGTTCCAGTCTGGGGAAGATTGCATTGTGGGTACTGAGGCTCTATTGCCCACAGGCTTGAGTTGGGGCAATGGGGATTGTTCTCAAAACTTGAGATGAAGAGAGTCTTCTCGACTGTTAATGTCTGGAGATCTTCCTGTCAGAGGGTTCTGGATCAGGAGGTAAATCAGTTGAAGGCTAAGGTTGATTAAATGCGTGGGCACTTGTGGGCAGGTATTTGGAGTGGCTGGACAAGGTTGACAATTGACCACAGATTTACCGGCTGGCTGGACTTTGGTGCCCTCTCTTTCATTGTCTTACCTGTAATTGCACAACGCACTGACTTATTGCTCCATGCTCCGATCCATTCACTCCCAAATGATGCATCGAGCTTCCAGGTCAATAATGATATGGGTTGCTGATTGATCCGTGAGTCAGCAGCACTAAGGATGACATCAGCTAATCCTCAATACACTTTGCAAATCGCAAGTTCTAATATGATGACTGAAATGTGAAATAAAATCACTGGACTGCAGAAGTGTGCACTCAATGCATCAATAAACCAAAGCTGATTACTGCTTGAAAATTAGCCTGCTCACCTAATCCCATTGGAAGCAGGAAGATGAATGTTATCTGCTGACAATGTTGATGGCAGACGCGGTCCAGTAAATCCACACAAAGTGGCACTCTTACAACGGATATGAATGTTTATTTTGCTGGGCGAATGTGCAAAGCAATTTAGAAAAGCAGATTTGGTTAATGCTGAAACATACTGTGATATTCGGTCAAACTGCCAAGCCCTTTGATTTGTACTTAATATCTTTAGTTTGCCTTTTCTCATCCTGAAGCTTTTGAAACGGGCTTTCATCTTCTACTTGCCATCGAACACAGTGTTTTTCTCTTTCAGGATAACGTGTAACTATGACAACGGAGTGCAGCCCGGATTCTGAGTTAACGAATGTTGAGCAGCGTTCTCCCGGGGAGGAGCAGCCAGTGGGCAAGCTAGAGATGGCAGACAACAGAGAGAGTCTGCCCACCGACTCCAACAACAAGCAGGAACAGGTAACAGCAGACCACCCACTCACCTTGCCCACTCACCTTGCCCACCGACCCCCACAACAGGCAGGAACAGGTAACAGCCCACTGCCCACTCACCTTGCCCACTCACCTTGCCCACTCACCTTGCCCACCGACCCCAACAACAAGCAGGAACAGGTAACAGCCCACCGCCCACTCACCTTGCCCACTCACCTTGCCCACCGACCCCAACAACAAGCAGGAACAGGTAACAGCAGACCACCCACTCACCTTGCCCACTCACCTTGCCCACTCACCTTGCCCACTCACCTTGCCCACTCACCTTGCCCACCGACACCAACAACAAGCAGGTACAGGTAACAGCCCACCGCCCACTCACCTTGGTCACTGACGGCCTGTGTATGGTGCGAATAACAACCTGGTCACTTGTGATCACTTACTATCAATAATAACCTGGTGTGTTTCTCAGTACCATTGACAACTTGTTCACTGACAGTCTGTGTCCGGGACCATTGACTAATCAGTCACTTGTGGTCACTTGCTGTACCTTTGCCAACCTGGTCACTGACATCTGCTCACTTTACCATTAACATCTTGGTCACTGAGGGTCTGTGTCAGGTACCACTAACAAGTGGATTGTGTGAGGAGCTGCCAGGTTGACCTGTCTGAAGAAGGGTCTCGGCCTGAGATGTCACCCATTCCTCGTCTCCAGAGATGCTGCCTGTCCCACTGTTACTCCAGCACTTTGTGTCTATCTTAGGTTGACTAGTAAAGAGAGGTAAATGGTGGGGAGTGTGATGTTTGTGATGGTCTGGGCTCCATCTACAATGGTGGGGAGTGTGGTGTGTGTGTTGGTCTGGGCTCCATCTACAATGGTGGGGAGTGTGGTGTGTGTGTTGGTCTGGGCTCCATCTACAATGGTGGGGAGTGTGGTGTGTGTGATGGACTGGGCTCCATCTACAATGGTGGGGAGTGTGGTGTGTGTGTGTTGGTCTGGGCTCCATCTACAATGGTGGGGAGTGTGGTGTGTGTGTTGGTCTGGGCTCCATCTACAATGGTGGGGAGTGTGGTGTGTGTGATAGACTGGGCTCCATCTACAATGGTGGGGAGTGTGGTGTGTGTGATGGGCTGGGCTACATCTACATCTACAATGGTGGGGAGTGTGGTGTGTGTGATGGGCTGGGCGACTACCACAACTCTCTGCAATTTCTTGTGGACTTGGGCCGAGCCGATGGGTTGTTTTAATTCCATGTAATAATGTCTTGATCCTTTCTGTAGAAAGTTGCAGTATCAGCAGTGATGAGTTATCATGGAGTTATGTTGCATAAAAACAGGCCCTTCGGCCCAACGTACCCATGCCAACCAAGACACCACACCTCATCTCATCTGCCCATGTTTGGCCCATATCCCTGTAAACCTTTCCTATCATGTCCAAATGTCTATTATACCAGCCTCAACTACCTCCTCTGGCAGCTCGTTCCTTACACCCACCACCTCCCTCAGGTCCCTATTCCATCTATCCCCACTCACCTTAAACCACTGCTGTCTAGTTGCAGAGAGACGTGCCTTGGGTAAAAGACTGCATTGTCTGTGTCTCTATTCCTCTAGTGATCTTACCCTGGAGACATTGTGCACATCCCTGCAATAGGAACATTTATCAACAAGTCTTTGGAAACCGAGTCAGGCATCATTTCCCTAATCAGGTTAATATTTAAAAACAATATTTGGCCCATTTTTTTAATATTGAATAATATTCTTAACAGACCTGTGACATTTGCCAGCTCATGATTTAAACATGAGTAGTTCTCTCAAATGGTTGCTGTTTGATTTTATTAATTAAACACGTCTTGAAATATTTAGCAGGCTTTCTTCAGCTAAAAGCTCAAACTGAATTATAAATAAACAAGTGTTGAAAGGGATTAAAAATGTAAGAAATTGCATCTGCTGTTCTTCTCTTGCTGTTGACAGTTTGACCCTGGATTAAAACACTGATATTTTGGGGGAGACAAGCAACAATTGAGCTTCTGCGGATTTCAATCCAACTCCTGTACGGAGGGAGGAAAGATGATTCGGCTTCTCCGAAATTTTTCCTTCTCAGTTTTTTAACAAAAAATAAACTCAAGGAGCCAAATGGTTGCCTCTCTGGGCTAAAGCCCTGCATCCTGTAAATCTATTTTACACTTAACATGAATTAAGTCATTTTGACACATAATCTTTCTTTGTGACTGAATTGCAGAACTATTGCCGAATAGATTCCGAACATGTCTTGCCAAATGTTTTGTTCCGATGCAAATAAAGCAAGAAGCAAATTGCAAACATTCTACTTCACAAATGTAATTTGATATTTTCCTTTGCATTTGCCGACAGAACTCTGAGAAAGATCAGAAAGCAGAGACCATTCCCAGAGTAGTTGAGGAGCTGTACACTGGGGAAACCGATGAGGACAAAACGTCGGAGAGGACCACTCCCGGCAGGACCCCCAAGTCACCAATGAAAGGCTCGAAAAAGCCCAAGGCCGTGGGCTGCAAGGTGGCGCTCCTGGACGGCACCGAGTTCGTGTGTGAGGTGGAGGTGAGGCGAGGCGAGGTGGGGGAGTGGAGGCGAGGTGGGGGAGTGGAGGCGAGGTGGGGGAGTGGAGGCGAGGTGGGGGAGTGGAGGTGAGGCGAGGCAAGGTGGGGGAGTGGAAGCGAGGTGGGGGAGTGGAGGCGAGGTGGGGGAGTGGAGGCGAGGTGGGGGAGTGGAGGCGAGGTGGGGGAGTGGAGGCGAGGTGGGGGAGTGGAGGCGAGGCGAGGCAAGGTGGGGGAGTGGAGGCGAGGCGAGGTGAGGTGAGGTGGGGGAGTGGAGGCGAGGCAAGGTGGGGGAGTGGAGGCGATGTGAGGTGAGGTGGGGGAGTGGAGGCAAGGCGGGGGAGTGGAGGCGAGGCGGGGGAGTGGAGGCGAGGTGGGGGAGTGGAGGCGAGGTGGGGGAGTGGAGGCGAGGTGGGGGAGTGGAGGCGAGGTGGGGGAGTGGAGGCGAGGTGGGGGAGTGGAGGCGAGGCGAGGCAAGGTGGGGGAGTGGAGGCGATGTGAGGTGAGGTGGGGGAGTGGAGGCAAGGTGGGGGAGTGGAGGCGAGGTGGGGGAGTGGAGTGGAGGAGAGGCGAGGCAAGGTGGGGGAGTGGAGGCGATGTGAGGCAAGGCGGGGGAGTGGAGGCAAGGCGGGGGAGTGGAGGCGAGGCGGGGGAGTGGAAGCGAGGCGAGGCAAGGCGAGGTGGGGGAGTGGAGGCGAGGCGGGGGAGTGGAGGCGAGGTGGGGGAGTGGAGGCGAGGTGGGGGAGTGGAGGCGAGGTGGGGGAGTGGAGGCGAGGCGAGGCAAGGTGGGGGAGTGGAGGTGAGGTGAGGTGGGGGAGTGGAGGCGATGTGAGGTGAGGTGGGGGAGTGGAGGCGATGTGAGGTGAGGCGGGGGAGTGGAGGCGTGGCGGGGGAGTGGAGGCGTGGCGGGGGAGTGGAAGCGAGGCGAGGCAAGGCGAGGTGGGGAGGCTTGGTCTGTGATGTGTGAGGTGGAGGCGAGGTGGGGGAGTGGGGGCGAGGCAAGGGAGGCTTGGTCTGTGGTTGTCCAGCCGCCAACCTCTGGGTTCACCGAGGAATCTGGGGCGCGAGTGCCAAGCAGTTGCATGATGGGTCACGTGCTGGCAGAGGAGATTGGCTTGGCAGGGCCAGCACAGATATCGTGGGCTGAAGGGCCTGCTCCTATACTGTATGTTCTATGTACTGAGGCAAGCGGTTCACGGGTCCAGAAACCCAATGACAAATGGTGCAATAACATCCCAATCACTGTTGTGTTCGGTTTAGATTGTGCCTTTTTAATTTCAAGAGTCAAGTGTGTTTTATTGTCGTGTGTCCCAGGTAGAACAATAACATTTGTACTTGAGAGAAACGGGAGAGAGAAAGTGCAGTGTGTGTGTATACAGATACTCACAAATACACACACACATATATACATCTGTATGTGTGTATACTGATCTGATACACACACACATAGATACACACAAGAAAACAAACAATAATAGTGCAATAATAATAATAATAATAGTCTATTGTCATTCAGAGCTTATTTGCAGGTAATACCCTGCTGGTTGTAGGGAAGGAGCTGTTCCTGAACCTAGACGTTACAGTTCTCAGGCTCCTGGACCTTCTCCCTGATGGCAGGGATGGTGTGGGTCAGTGAGAGTGTGGGTCAGTGAGAGTGTGGCCAGGGTGGTGTGGGTCAGTGAGAGTGTGGCCAGGGTGGTGTGGGTCAGTGAGAGTGTGGCCAGGGTGGTGTGGGTCAGTGAGAGTGTGGGTCAGTGAGTGTGTGGGTCAGTGAGAGTGTGGCCAGGGTGGTGTGGGTCAGTGAGAGTGTGGCCAGGGTGGTGTGGGTCAGTGAGAGTGTGGCCAGGGTGGTGTGGGTCAGTGAGAGTGTGGCCAGGGTGGTGTGGGTCAGTGAGAGTGTGGCCAGGGTGGTGTGGGTCAGTGAGAGTGTGGCCAGGGTGGTGTGGGTCAGTGAGTGTGTGGCCAGGGTGGTGTGGGTTAGTGAGTGTGTGGCCAGGGTGGTGTGGGTCAGTGAGAGTGTGGGTCAGGGTGGTGTGGGTCAGTGAGAGTGTGGGTCAGTGAGAGTGTGGCCAGGGTGGTGTGGATCTGTGATGATGCTGGCTGCCTTTTTTAGGCAGCGCCTCGTGTAGATCCCACCGATGGTGGGGGGGTCAGCTCCTGTGATGGGCCTTTGATGGTGGGGGGGTCAGCTCCTGTGATGGGCCTTTGATGGTGGGGGTGTCAGTGTGTGATGGACCAGGCAGTGTTCACAACTTATTGCAGTCGTCTTTGTTCCTGGGCGTTCAATTTCGTGTTTTCATTTAGAATTAAATAATTGAACTAATCCAAATCTGCTAAATTACTAAAGCGCATAAAACAGTGAATGGAACGAGATGGGCCGAAGGGCCCGTTTCCAAACTGTTTCTAAACTAAACTTGGATTAATTGATGGGGCCACAGAGAGATTGAACAGACATCAAAGGCAGAGGCACAGATTTCAAAGCTTTGGAAGGGAGGTTGGTGGGGAGATGAGAACCTTGCCTTGGGGTGGTTGGGATCTGAGGTGGGGGGGGGGTGGGGTGGGGTGGGGTGGGGTGGGGTGGGGTGGGGTGGGGTGGGGTGGGGTGGGGGGGGGTGGGGTGGGGGGGGGTGGGGTGGTTGGGATCTGAGGTGGGGGGGGGGGTGGGGTGGGGGGGGGGGTGGGGTGGGGGGGGGTGAGGTCAGTACCACATAAGGTGGCACAGAACTCTAGTCGTGTTGGATTCCATGGCATTCTAGACTGGCAGCGAGCATGTAGGGGTAGTATCAGAAGCTCTCGCACAGAGATAGTGGGCTGAATGGCCTCCGTAACTCTCTGATGTTGTTGAGAGAGGCTGGACCATTGGTCAGTGAGTGTGGCTGGAGTGAACAAGGGCCGGCCCTGTAACTCAGGCACGTCTGGGTTAGGCTCAACCCACCACTACATGGCCACTTACCATCGCAGGCAATGGCCACTGCCCACCCACAGCTTCCTCATGGTAGTTCCCAGCTACAAGACCTGGCACACTCACACCCACCCTGGCACTGACACACCCACACCTGCCCTGGCCCTGACACACTCACACACTCACACACTCACACCAGCCCTGGCACTGACACACTCGCACCCTCCCCGGCCCTGACACACTCACACCCGCCCTGGCCCTGACACACTCACACACTCACACCTGCCCTGGCACTGACACACTCACACCCGCCCCAGCCCTGACACACCCACACCTGCCCCGGCCCTGACACACCCACACCTGCCCTGGCCCTCACACACTCACACCTGCCCTGGCCCTGACACACTCACACCTGCCCTGGCACAGACACACTCACACCCGCCGTGGCACTGAGACACTCACACCCGCCCCGGCCCTGACACACTCACACCCGCCCCGGCCCTGACACACTCACACCTGCCCTGGCACTGACACACTCACACCCGCCCCAGCCCTGACACACCCACACCTGCCCTGGCCCTGACACACTCACACACACCCTGGCCCTGACACACTCACACCCGCCCTGGCACTGACACACTCACACCTGCCCTGGCCCTGACACACTCACACCCGCTCTAGCACTGACACACTCATTCCTCTGGATACTAACGTGACACACTTGCACTGGGTACTAACACACTCACACCTTTTCTCAGTCCTTCTCTGATGCTAACGCACTATCTTCAGGCCCTGACGTTACACTATGTCCTCCCTGAGCACCAACACACACTCACCCTGGGCACCAACACACTCTCTCCATCGGAGACTCTCTCTCTCTCCACTCTCTCCACTGTCACTGCTGTGCTCACTGTGTGGTTCTCCTCACGTGTCTCTCCCCACGTGTCTCCCCCCGTGTCTCCCCTCTCCCCACATGTCTCCCCCTCTCTCCCCCTGTGTCTCCCTCTCCCCCCATGTCTCCCTCTCTCCCCACATGTCTCTCCCCCTGTGTTTCCTCTCCCGGTCGCTGGAGCAGGTGCAGCTGTATGCGGTGCCAATCAGAGGTTGTGTATGTGGCTGTAATGGTCTGTTGTGCCAGATGGCCATGTAATGAGACCATGTAATGAGGCGGCGATGTTCACTTAATGATCAGCCCGGCAACCCTTGGCTTTGTTGGAATATTCACCGTGTGACCATTGCATTAGCAATATCCATCACTCCTCAGTGAAGGAGAGTGCAGTGTCTCACCCTGATAACGTGTGTGCTCATGAAGCAGATTAGCGTAGAGATGCCACACAATATGTATGTACAGGTGCAGGGATCTCTGGTGAAAATACAGAGCTCTCATGTGGACATTTATTCACAAAATGCTGGAGTAACTCAGCAGGTCAGGCAGCATCTCAGGAGAGAAGGAATGGGTGACGTTTCAGGTCGAGACCCTTCTTCAGACTGACATACATCAGCAACCTAACATACATCACTGTGGAAATACATATACTAATGGTGGAAAATAGCATCGATACCACAACCTTTTTCTTAGGCAAGCCCCTGTCTGTCAGCAAATCGTGTTGGCCACAAAGAAACCAGCATTTATAATGTCTGCCTTGTCTGTCTGGTTCACCTCTCTATTCATACAGTGGTACAGCAAGGAAACAGGCCCTTCGGCCCAACTTGCCCAATCCAACCAAGATGCCCCATCTATGCTAGTCCCACCTGCCTGCGTGTGCCCCATATCCCTATCCATGTACCTGTCCAAATGTCTTTTGAACATTGTTATAATACCTGCCACAACTACCTCCTCCGGCAGCTCGTCCCATTTACCCACCGCCCTTTATAATATATTCCTTTATTCGTCCCACACCGGGGAAATTTACAGTTACAGCAGCAAAGTGGAGAGCAAGAGATCATTCATTATAAATAAAAGATACATAAATTGTCATCAGTTTCCGTGTGTTCTTAGCTGTTATTGTTGACTCGTCTGCTGGGAGCAGTGCTGGTTGTGCAGTCTCACAGCAGCGGGAAGGAAGGACCTCTGATATCTCTCCTTCACGCACTTGGGGTGAAGGAGTCTGTCACTGAAGGAGCTACTCAGTGTAGTGACAGTGTCCTGCATGGGGTGGGAGTCGTTGTCCAGCAGCGATGTTAGCTTTGCCATCATCCTCCTCTCTCCCACCGCCTGCACTGAGTCGAGGGGGCAACCCAGGACAGAGCTGGCCTTCCTGACCAGCTTGTCGAGTCTCTTCCCTTCCGCCGCTGAGATGCTGCTGCTCCAACAGACCACTCCATAGAAGATGGCCGATGCAACCACCGTGTTGTAGAAGGTCCTTAGGAGTGGCCCCTGCACTCCAAACGACCTGAGTCTCCTTAGCAGATAAAGTCTGCTCTGGCCCTTTCTGTATAGCGCATCGGTGTTTTCAGTCCAGTCCAGTTTATTGTTGAGGTAGACACCCAGGTACTTATAAGATCCCACCCTCTCGATGTCCATTCCCTGGATGTTGACCGGTGTCGGGGGGACCTGGCTGCGCCTGTGGAAATCTACCACCATCTCCCTGGTTTATATGAAAACGTTGCCCATCAGGTTCTTATTAAATCTTTCCCGTCTCACCTTAAACTTATGTCCTCTGGTTCTTGGTTCCCCTAAGCTGAGTAAAAGACTCTGTGCATTCAACCGATCTATTCCCTTTGTGATCTTGTACACATCGATAAGACCACCCCTCAGCCCTGTGCACTGAACAAATCAAGTCCCAGCCTGCCCCACCTCTCCCTGTAGGTCAGGCTCCCCGAGTCCAGGCAACATCCTCTCCAATCTTCTCTGCGCCCTTTCTCACTTCATTTTCGTCATCTCTTTCACTGTGATTAGTTCTTTTCCCGGCACCTCATTTAACCGTGAGTTTTCTCCAGTCCAGTTTCCACCTCCCATCTCCCACCCATCACTTTCATTCTCATTCCTGCCATCTGCAATCCCTGCCTAACCTGGATGCCATTCAATCTAGTTTAGTTTAGAGATACAGTGCAGAAACAGGCCCTTCGGCCCACCGAGTCCGCGCCGCCCAGCGATCCCCGTACACGAGTTCAACGATACACGCCAGGGACAATTTACAGAACCCAATTAACTGACAAATCTTTGTGGGAGGAAACCGGAGCTCCCAGAGGAAACCCACATGGTCACGGGGAGAATGTACAAACTCCGTACAGACAGTACCCGTAGTCAGGATCGAACCCAGGTCTCTGGTGCTGCAAGTGCTATAAGGCAGTAACTCTACACTGCCCCACCGTGCAGTAACTACCGCTGCCCCACCGTGCAGTAACTACCGCTGCCCCACCGAGCAGTAACTACCGCTGCCCCACCGTGCAGTAACTACCACTGCACCACCGTGCAGTAACTACCGCTGCCCCACCGAGCAGTAACTACCGCTGCCCCACCGTGCAGTAACTCTACCGCTGCCCCACCGTGCAGTAACTACCGCCGCCCCACCGTGCTGTAACTACCGCTGCCCCACCGTGCTGTAACTACCACTGCCCCACCGTGCTGTAACTCTACACTGCCCCACCGTGCTGTAACTACCACTGCCCCACCGTGCTGTAACTCTACACTGCACCACCGTGCAGTAACTACCGCTGCCCCACCGTGCAGTAACTCTACCGCTGCCCCACCGTGCAGTAACTACCACTGCCCCACCGTGCAGTAACTCTACACTGCACCACCGTGCAGTAACTACCGCTGCCCCACCGTGCAGTAACTACCGCTGCCCCACCGTGCAGTAACTACCACTGCCCCACCGTGCAGTAACTACCACTGCCCCACTGTGCAGTAACTACCGCTGCCCCACCGTGCAGTAACTACCACTGCCCCACCGTGCAGTAACTACCGCTGCACCACCGTGCTGTAACTACCGCTGCCCCACCGTGCTGTAACTACCACTGCCCCACCGTGCTGTAACTACCACTGCCCCACCGTGCTGTAACTACCGCTGCCCCACCGTGCAGTAACTACCGCTGCCCCACCGTGCAGTAACTCTACACTGCACCACCGTGCAGTAACTACCGCTGCCCCACCGTGCTGTAACTCTACACTGCCCCACCGTGCAGTAACTACCAGTGCCCCACCGTGCAGTAACTACCAGTGCCCCACCGTGCAGTAACTACCAGTGCCCCACCGTGCAGTAACTCTACACTGCCCCACCGTGCAGTAACTACCAGTGCCCCACCGTGCAGTAACTACCAGTGCCCCACCGTGCAGTAACTACCGCTGCACCACCGAGCAGTAACTACCGCTGCACCACCGAGCTGCCCTGGCCTGGTCCGCCTTATTTTGGATCTGTACCGGGACTCTAATTATTCATTTTGTTTATATTCAATTTATTGATCTCAACGTTGACATTTAATTGCGCATTATCCTCTGGCCGCTGGAGCTGTGACCGGGCCAGTGGAGACAAACGTGCAGTGACTGCCTTCCCTGCGGTCCACGATCCCACACAATGTTCATATCAACCTGCTTTCATTCAGCAGGAATAAGGTCTTGGAATCGGTGGAAAGATTTGCAAAACACAGAGCTGAATTGTTGAAGTCAAGAGCAAAGCAGAGAGACACGTGGGAGGAGTGGACACACTGGGCAGGGAATGGGAATGGGGTTGGGATTGGGATTGGGGTTGGGAATGGGATTGGGAGTGGGATTGCGGTTGCGGTTGGCGAGTTAGAGGGTCACACAGGGGCAAGGTCATGATTGGTTTATGATTGGTGGCCTCAAGGTCAAGGCTCAAAGTGGATCAGTGCGAGTAAACATGGTGGTGAATGGTGATGGTGTGGGATAGGATATTACAGCAGAATGGTGCTTCCACCAGTGTGGGGGTCTAGGACCAGAGGCTGTAGCCTCAGAATTAAATGACGTACCTTCAGAAAGGAGATAAGGAGGACTTTTAGTCAGAGGGCGGTGAATCTGTGGAACTCATTGCCACAGACGGCTGTGGAGGCCACAAGTCCACGGTATGTTTAAGGCAGAGGTTGACAGATTCTTATTAGTGCGGGTGTCAGGGGTGATGGGGAGAAGGCAGGAGAATGGGGTTGAGAGGGAAAGATAAATCAGTCATGATTAAATGGCGGAATAGACTTGATGGGCCAAATTATGCTCCGAAAACATGGACTTGTGAATGTTGATGATCTAGTGTGGAATGGGGCAGGGAACGGCCACTGACCAAGGATGGAGTGGAGAGTTGGCTCGTGCAGGTTGGGCATTGGCCGACTGCCCAGGGTCAGACTTGGCATGGCTGTGGGGCCGGTGGTGGACATTGGATTGGTCAGTGGGCATGGACAGCGGATTGGTCAGTGCTCATGGACATTGGATTGGTCAGTGGGCATTGTGGACATTGGATTGGTCAGTGGGCATGGACATTGGATTGGTCAGTGGGCATTGTGGACAGCGGATTGGTCAGTGGGCATGGACATTGGATTGGTCAGTGGGCATTGTGGACAGCGGATTGGTCAGTGGGCATGGACATTGGATTGGTCAGTGGGCATGGACATTGGATTGGTCAGTGGGCTCTGTGGCCACTGGATTGGTCAGTGGGCTCTGTGGCCACTGGATTGGTCAGTGGGCATTGTGGACAGCGGATAGATCAGTGGGCATTGGGGGTGGGTGTGGGGCAGGGGGGAGGGTGTGGGGCAGGGGGGTGGGGCAGGGGAGGGTGTGGGGCAGGGGGGTGGGTGTGGGGCAGGGGAGGGGGTGGGGCAGGGGAGGGGGTGTGGGGCAGGGGGGTTTCGGTGAGGGGTGCCGTGACGTGGTCACTGCAGGGGGGTGGGTGAGGGGCAGTGTGGCCCCTCATCCTTGCACCCTCTCTGACAACATCTGCAGTCACATCTCCCATCACATCCAGCTGTGAAACACGTCTCCGCTGAAATACTTATAGCCCTTGGAGCTCCGTTGTGCGGCTCACAGCTCTCTTGTTGTTCTGTCGTATAGTTATGCAAAGTTTGTCGATTCAGTTTAACTGCACAACAGCATCTTGTCTCGCTGTGTAGCTTTCTCACTTTCTGGCTCCTATCTTAAAAATCCCTCAGCAACTCGCTGAGCTCGAAGCAGAATGTTTAGAGATTGTCAAAACAAATTCCATGCTTTGGCTCTTTGTACATTTGGACATCTCTGCTCGGGGAGTATATTTCATCTGTGTAGGAAGGAACTGCAGATGCTGGTTTACACCAAAGATAGCCACAAAGTGCTGGAGTAACTCAGCAGTCAGGCAGTATTTGTGGAGAGAAGGAATAGGCAATGTCCAGAATGACCATCAACCTTCCAGCCCCACTGTCAAGCCCAACACTGATCTTGGACAGTCCGACATTGCCCAATAGGAATTAGAAAATGCATAGGGCCCCTCCATCTCACCCCACCCCTCGCTTTCAGTCTGAAGAAGAGTCCTGACCCAAAACATCACCTATCCATGTTCTCCACAGATGCTGCCTGACCCGCTGAGTTGCCCCAACTACCCATTGCCCAGGATCTCTCTCGTGCTTCCATACATTCTCTCAAGGTGGAGGTAGTGTGAATGGGCAATCAATGGCCGGTATGGACTCGATGGGCCGAAGGGAAGAACGGATAGGATGATGTATATCTTTAATTCAGTTAGCAAGTAAGAAATGTCACTCTGACAATGGAGGAGGCCCAGGACAGAAAGGTCAGATTGGGAGTGGGAGGGAGAGTTGAAGTGCTGAGCCACCGGGAGATCAGGTTGGTTAAGACAGACTGAGCGGAGCAAAACGACCGCCGATCCTGTGCTTGGTCTCGCCGATATACAGGAGTCCACACCTGGAACAGCGGATATGGTAGATGAGGTTGGAGGAGGTACAGGTGAACCTCTGCCTCACCTGGAAAGATTATCGGGGTCCTTGGATGGAGTTGAGGGGGGAAGTAAAGGGACAGGTGTTGCATCTCCTGCGGTTGCAGGGGAAAGTACCTGGGGAGGGGGTGGTTTGGGTGGGAAGGGACGAGTTGACCAGAGAGTTGCGGAGGGAACGGTCTCTGCAGAAAGCAGAAAGGGGTGGAGATGGGAAGATATGGCCAGTAGTGGGGTCCCGTTGGAGGTGGCGATAATGTTGGAGGATTATGTGCTGTATCCGACGGCTGATGGGGTGGAAGGTGAGGACAAGGGGGATTCTGTCCTTGTTACGACTAGGGGAGGGGGAGCAGGAGTGGAGCTGCGGGATATTGAGGAGACCCTGTGCACCCCCACTCCCTAAAGCACGGAGAGAGAATGGCCGTCAGGAAGGACCACGTTTCCTCTCTCTGCCTTTCATCTCCACCCACAACCACATCGCTTTATCTTGGCAGCTTTTTTAAAAAACAATTTCTCGCTTTGTGAGGTCATTATTTGACATTTTCTGTGGTTTTGACTGATTAACGGGCAGTAATAGGCAGTTTCAGCCATTTTACTGTAGATTGTGCTTAAAAACTGTAGACCAAGCAAATTGTGTTAATTTGTTGGCTAGGGCGTTTGAGCTGCCCTACGATGTATGAAACATTAACTTCCAAATGATTTAGTCTGGTGAAGTTGCATATGTGCAGCTGCACTGAATGATTCATCCGTTAACCTTCTCACACAATTTATTATCTGCATGGATATTTTTAAACCCATTTTGCAGCCTCTGCTCACGTCTAAAGCAAAGTTTGGAAGAAGCTTTGTCCTTTCGCACTGCAGTTAGGTGCAGTGAAATATTGATTACCATTCAGGAAGTGAAATATAGATTGTTAACCTTTCCAATTACAACTGGCTGTGCTGAACTGGGTAATGCCACCAGTTCCATTACTTGAGCTACCTGAAGGAAAGTTCCAGAAGGACTCTCTCGAGTTGCTGTCCGGTATTTTTCACATTTAGCATCACTTTGAGCAATGTTGAGCACAGTTTGCCCTGGGTGTCGTGATCAGGAACAGTACAGTCCTGGTGCTAGTGGATGGTGTACTGATGGTTGGCATGGACTGGGAGGCCAAAGGGTCCATCTTCATGCTGTATCTCCAGACCAGGCAGTGAAAGCATCAAGTGGTGAACGCCATACTGTAAGTTGTTCTTTGCTGGTGTTCTGGGTCCGCTGTGACCTCCACGGTGAATGCCCATGGCAACGGTGACCCAGATGTTGGTGTCTGCACCAGTCAATGTGGCCCAGATGTTGATGACTGCACCGCTTAGCATGGACCCAGATGTTGATGGCTGCACGGCTCACTGTGACCCAGATGTTGATGGCTGCACGGCTCAATGTGGCCCAGATGTTGGACTGCATGGCTCAATGTGCCAGCCTGCCCCCTGTGCAGCATCTCCATTGCGCGGTGGGATCAGGAGCAGCTCGGGACATTGTCCAACATTGTCCAACGTCACCAGACCTGCAGCTTCAACAAAACGCTGCAAACGTTCAGAGTGGGCAGTTTCTCCCAGGATGGAAGGTCAAATACTAGCCCACAGAGCTTAGTGGGCAGAGGGGCAAAGATCAAAGGAGCTGTATAGATGGGGCAAGGTTTGTTTTACACAGAGGGTGGTGGGTGCCTGCAAGGTGTTGCCTGGACAGATACACGATAGTGGTGTTTAAGGGACTTCTGGATAGGAACATGGATATGCAGGGATATGGGTTATGTGCAGGTAGATAAGTGATTGCATCATGTCCAACACCATAATAGTGGGCCGAAGGGCCTGTTCTTGTGCTGCACTGCCCTATGGTGAAACCTCCACCCAGATAGACAAAATCAACGGAAGGATGTCAATGATGAGGAACTGATTGATTAATAACTGGTGGAGCGACCGGCAGAGATTAGCTGAAGACATTTAGCTGCAAGGAGTGAATCTCTGTTGGATCAGTGGCTCCCAGTTTACTGTCTGTGCCCTCTGTACCTAGAGCTGACCAGTGACAGTCTGAAGACTATTGGTCAGTCCGAAGAAGGGTCTCGAAACATCACCCATTCCTTCTCTCCACAGATGCTGCCTGACCCGCTGAGTTACTCCAGCACTCTGTGTCTATGCTGACTATTGACAACTCTCAGCAACAGAATGGTCCTTTCTTTGCCATCAGATTGCGTGCTGGGCAGGCTGCTCTGTGCGAGCTGTGTACAGAGCCTGTGTACAGAGCCTGTGTACAGAGCCTGTGTACAGAGCCTGTGTACAGAGCCTGTGTACAGAGCCTGTGTACAGAGCCTGCACATTGCAAGTGTTCCTGGTAATGTCGATGTGTAATTGGATTTCCACAGTTCCACCACCAACCTTTCTTCTCTTGAAGAAGTCGCCTGTCTGCAGGGTAATGTGGTTTCCTGCAGATTAATCGCAGTGCACTGACAGCTGATGTATATTTGGGGCAATGTAAGATTGTGTTAAGTTACATCCTTCCTGATCCTGGACAAATTTATCACAACTTTGAAGATAGTGCAGTGGGAAAGTTGAAGTGAACGTGAGATATTTAATGTACTTCTGCTATTTTCTACACATTCTATTTCAAGCTCCCAGAGAGTCTGGAATGACATTGTGGAGTTGTAGTGTGTGAATGTTTATACATTCCAGACCAATGTTCCTCTCTGTTATGTTATCATCATAGAATGTTTACACAGTCCATCATGTCCATCGCAGTTAGAAATGGCACAGAGTGCTGGAGTAACTCAGCGGGTCAGGCAGCATCTGTGGAGAACGTGGATAGGTGACGTTTCACAGAGTGCTGGAGAAACTCAGCGGGTCAGGCAGCATCTGTGGAGAATGGGTGTAAGGCTGATGGAAATCTGAATTGTTAGTTTAGTTACAGTGAGGAAACAGGCCCTTCGGCCCACTGAGTCCGCACCGACCAGCGATCCCCGCACACCAACACTAGCCTACACACACTAGGGACAATTTACATTTATACCAAGCCAATTAACCTACAAACCTGCACGTCTTTGGAGTGTGGGAGGAAACTGAAGATCTCGGAGAAAACTCACAGGGAGAAGGTACAATCTCCGTGCAGACAGCACCCGTAGTCGGGATGGAACCCGTGTCTCTGACGCTGTGAGGCAGCAGCTCTACCCGCTGTGCCACCATGCCGCCCACTGTAGACGGCTTTGTGTCAACGTGGGGAGAGGTCGGGGAGATGGCAGTGGCTTCACTCTGTGCCAGCTCGTGTGGCACTGGCGTGTCCATGAGGCACTGGCGTGTCCGTGTGGCACTGTCGTGTCCGTGTGGCACTGGCGTGTCCATGAGGCACTGGCGTGTCCGTGTGGCACTGGGTGTCCGTGTGGCACTGGCGTGTCCATGAGGCACTGGCGTGTCCGTGTGGCACTGGCGTGTCCGTGTGGCACTGGCGTGTCCGTGTGGCACTGGCGTGTCCGTGTGGCACTGGCGTGTCCGTGTGGCACTGGCGTGTCCGTGTGGCACTGGCGTGTCCGTGTGGCACTGGCGTGTCCTTGAGGCACTGGCGTGTCCATGTGGCACTAGCGCGGTGAGACACAGGAGACTGGACCTTGTCCCACTGCCCCCCACCACTGCCATCTCCCCCAGTCATGGCTCTGCTGTCGTTTAGTGGCTGAGATGGATTACAATAATTAATCAGAGGCTTCCATTCAGCCACCAGGAGCACGAACAGGAAGCAGAGGGACTTTGATCTCCCCTCTGTCGCTGTTCCCACGTTCATGCATTAATGTTGCAACTACCCTCAGGCCTCTCTGTAATCTTGCTCTTTATTCAAATCTTCTCGGATTTAATGAACATAATCAGAGTGAAAGATGGACTAGACAATGGCAGGGCTGGGATGGGCGTGGTGTGTGCTGGCTCCATCCACTACACCTACCCAGAGATGACACACATGGATTGGGACATTTCACATTTCTTTGTGCAGATTATATAGTTGTCGTTTGCTAATCGTTCTGCTCAAAGCTTCTCAAGAAGCTGTTTCAGTCTCATGGTAACATGTTGTAAAGTAACGTTGCCTGTGATGTCAGTAATACACTCAGCCCAATGAGGGAGACCACTTTGAATCTGCCCCTCTGGGTTGGTCCATGTCACTCAGTCCAACACATCCACAACTCAGGTCAATGAGACGCCATCACGATGGAATAGAGATGTGCAGAGACAGAGGGGGGAAGGGATGGGGGGGGGGGGGGGGATGAGAGAGGGGGAAGGGATGGGGGGGGGGATGAGAGAGGGGGAAGGGATGGGGGGGGGGGATGAGAGAGGGGGAAGGGATGAGAGAGGGGGGAAGGGATGGGGGGGGATGAGAGAGGGGGAAGGGATGAGAGAGGGGGGAAGGGATGGGGGGGGATGAGAGAGGGGGAAGGGATGAGAGAGGGGGGAAGGGATGGGGGGGGTTGAGAGAGGGGGAAGGGATGGGGGGGATGAGAGAGGGGGAAGGGATGGGGGGGGATGAGAGAGGGGGAAGGGATGGGGGGGATGAGAGAGGGGGAAGGGATGGGGGGGATGAGAGAGGGGGAAGGGATGAGAGAGGGGGGAAGGGATGAGAGAGAGAGGGGGAAGAGATGAGGGAGTGGTGACTCTTGTGTCCTGGGCCTCCTCCATTGGCAGAGTGCAGCCCAGCATAGATTGGAGGAATAGCACCTGGAGTTCCTTCCTTCACTTACTCAGTTATTGCCTTGAAATGTTTGTTTACAAAAATGTCGAATGCCTTGTTGTGGAATGTAACGCTGCGGTACAAAGCGACACACTTCAAAATCACACGCCTGTTTACATGAAATTGCAAAAGCTGCTGCAAATAAAGGTTATAAGTGAGGGGAAGAGTTTAAAAAAATAATCCAAACAAGATATCCCAGCTGATGGCAGCAGCTGACATGTTTTGTTTCGAATTATTACGAGGATGAATCGATGTAAACTAAAGTCGCAGCCCCGCCCCGTCCCGCCCCGCCCCGTCCCACCCCGCCCCGTCCCACCCCACCCAGCCCCGTCCCACCCCACCCAGCCCCGTCCCACCCCACCCCGTCCCGTTCCGCCCCGTCCCGTCCCACCCCGCCCCGTCCCACCCAGCCCCGTCCCGTCCTGTCCCACACCGTTCCGCCCCGCCCCGCCCCGTCCCACCCCGCCCCGCCCTGTCCCACCCCACCCCGCCCCGTCCCACCCCGCCCCGTCCCACCCAGCCCGTCCCACCCCGCCCCGTCCCGCCCCGCCCCGTCCCACCCCACCCCGCCCCGTCCCACCCAGCCCCGTCCCACCCCGCCCCGTCCTGTCCCGTCCCACACCGTTCCGCCCCACCCCGCCCCGTCCCACACCGCCCCGTCCCGTCCCAAGGCGGTGGGGTCGGTGAGTGGCCCCCTGTGTGAGGGGGAGCGACAGAGAGGGGGGGCTGATGGTTTATTTCTTTGTTCGTTCCTTTAAGCCACGTCCTGATATGTGAGTTTATTTTCTGTTGCTGCAGGCCAATTTAGCTGTCAGGTTGGAATGAATCAGTTTGTGGGCCATTGTGTTGCGATGCTTTGCACTGCTTATTTTTCAATGTTGTATAATTTAGCGGCTAGGCCGCACGCTGATGAAATCTCAGTGCAATCTGAGGGGATAATGAAGCACCGTGAAACACCGTGTGAAAGGGCTGCCGGAATTCCAACACAAATGTCAAGAAGGCAGCGAGAACCTTGAAATTGTCCAGTCGTGAAAACAATTAAATGCGTTGCCTCGAACGATGGGGAAATGGAGATGATGACACACGGTGAAATCACCACTTGCCCTTCATGAAGATCTGCCGTGGTGAAGATCAATAATCAATACTTGGTATCAATACTAGGGTGGTAAAGATCGGTAATCAATACTTGGTATCAATACTAGGGTGGTAAAGATCGGTAATCAATACTTGGTATCAATACTAGGGTGGTAAAGATCGGTAATCAATACGGTATCAATACCAGGGTGGTAAAGATCGGTAATCAACACTCGGGTGGTGAAGATCGATAATCAATATTTGGTATCGAAAAATAAATACAGGAGGAGGCCATTCGGCCCTTCGAGCTAGCACCGCCATTCAATATGATCATGGCTGATCATCCACAATCAGTACCCTGTTCCTGCTTTCTCCCCATACCCCTTGATTCCTTTAGCCCTAAGAGCTGTGTCTAACTCTCTCTTGAAAACATCCATTGAATTGGCCTCCACTGCCTTCTGTGGCAGAGAATTCCACAGATTCACAAAACTCTGGGTGAAGAAGTTTTTTCTCATCTCAGTCCTAAATGGCCGACCCTTATTTTTAAACTGTGGCCCCTGGTTCTGGACTCCCCTAACACGGGGAACATGTTTCCTGCATCTAGCCTGCCCAATCCTTTAAGAGTTTTATATGTTTCTATAAGATCCCCTCTCATCCTTCTAAACTCCAGTGAATACAAGCCCAGTCGACCCATTCTTTCATCATATGTCAGTCCCATCATGTGAGTAGAAGGCAGGAGAATGGGATTAGGAGGCAGAGATCAGGCATGATTGGATGGCAGAGTGGGCTCGATGGGCCGAATGCCCTAATTCTACTCCTGTAATTTGTAATTATCACAATAGATTTGTTCTTCTTTAACAACATTTATTTTGACGTATATTTAAAAGTGCAACTTTGATCAGAGCACTTGTCAGATGGGAGTCGTCGACCTTTCAGAAGCACGGGCACAGGGTCGGCAAATCAGATCTTTGTGTTTGCCTCATGTCATGGAGTTGGTGAGGAAGGTGGCAGCTGCCCAGTGACTGTCTATGCAGGCTGGAGACTGAGGCGCTGCCCAGTGATGGAGTTGTCGAGGAAGCTGGCAGTGCCCAGTGATGGAGTCTAGGGGGAAGCTGGCAGCTGCCCAGTGACTGTCCATGCGGGCTGGAGACTGGGGCAGCTGCCCAGTGATGGAGTTGTCGAGGAAGCTGGCAGTGCCCAGTGACTGTCCATGTGGGCTGGAGACTGGGGCAGCTGCCCAGTGATGGAGTTGTCGAGGAAGCTGGCAGTGCCCAGTGATGGAGTTGTCGAGGAAGCTGGCAGTGCCCAGTGACTGTCCATGCGGGCTGGAGACGGGCAGCTGCCCAGTGATGGAGTTGTCGAGGAAGCTGGCAGTGCCCAGTGATGGAGTCTAGGAGGAAGCTGGCAGTGCCCAGTGATGGAGTCTAGGGGGAAGCTGGCAGTGCCCAGTGACTGTCCGTGCGGGCTGGAGACTGGGGCAGCTGCCCAGTGATGGAGTTGTCAGGGAAGCTGGCAGTGCCCAGTGATGGAGTCTAGGAGGAAGCTGGCAGTGCCCAGTGATGGAGTTGTCGAGGAAGCTGGCAGTGCCCAGTGATGGAGTCTAGGGGGAAGCTGGCAGTGCCCAGTGACTGTCCATGCGGGCTGGAGACTGGGGCAGCTGCCCAGTGATGGAGTCTAGGAGGAAGCTGGCAGTGCCCAGTGACTGTCCGTGCAGGCTGGAGACTGGGGCAGCTTGGTGAGGTGCATCAGCAGGCAGTGCAGAGCCCGACGGAGTGGTCCGCACACCAACAGTAGCTGTGAGCCGTGTTAATCCAGTCGGGAACGTGAGCCTGGGCAATGGTTTGTATATTTAATGCAACACATATCTATCGTGCTCTGTACGTGTGTTTGGTAACTCTGCCTTTTCTCCACGTTGTAGAAGCGAGCCAAAGGCCAAACTCTCTTTGATCTGGTCTGTGAGCAGCTCAACCTGCTGGAGAAAGATTACTACGGCCTGACCTTCTGTGACTCCGACAGTCAGAAGGTGAGTCAAACCATCGCACTTGGTCAGTGAAACACTGCCAACCTTGCAGCACGTACACGCAGTGCAGTGGGTCCCAGGGCAGAGCGAGGGGCCCCAGGGCGGAGGGAAGGGCCCCAAGATGGAGGGGTGTGGTCCCAGGGCGGAGGGGGTGGTCCCAGGGCAGAGGGAGGGGTCCCAGGGCAGAGGGAGGGGCCCCAGGGCGGAGGGGGGTGGTCCCAGGGCAGAGCGAGGGGACCCAGGGCGGAGGGAGGGGCCCCAGGGCGGAGTGAGGGGCCCCAGGGCGGAGGGAAGGGCCCCAGGACGGAGGGGGGTGGTCCCAGGGTGGAGGGGGGTCCCAGGGCAGAGGGGGGGCTTGGCGGAGTGGGGGTTCCCAGGGCGGGTGGGGGGGGCAGGGTGGTTACACTTCCGTGTTGTATCTCTCAACTAAAATAAATCCACTAAAAGTTTAAATGTGGTGGTGGAGCAGGAGGAATGACAGGGGGGGGTGGGAGGAATGAAGGGGGGGGCGGGAGGAATGACGGGGGGGGGGGCGGGAGGAATGACGGGGGGGGGGGTGGGAGGAATGAAGGGGGGGGCGGGAGGAATGACGGGGGGGAGCGGGAGGAATGACGGGGGGGGCGGGAGGAATGACGGGGGGGGCGGGAGGAATGACGGGGGCGGGAGGAATGACAGGGGGGGAGCGGGAGGAATGACGGGGGGGAGCGGGAGGAATGACGGGGGGGGCGGGAGGAATGACGGGGGGGGGCAGGAGGAATGACGGGGGGGCGGGAGGAATGACAGGGGGGGAGCGGGAGGAATGACAGGGGGGGAGCGGGAGGAATGACAGGGGGGGGTGGGAGGAATGAAGGGGGGGCGGGAGGAATGACGGGGGGGAGCGGGAGGAATGACGGGGGGGGCGGGAGGAATGACGGGGGGGCGGGAGGAATGACGGGGGGGCGGGAGGAATGACGGGGGGGAGCGGGAGGAATGACAGGGGGGGGCGGGAGGAATGACAGGGGGGGAGCGGGAGGAATGACGGGGGGAGCGGGAGGAATGACAGGGGGGGGTGGGAGGAATGAAGGGGGGGGCGGGAGGAATGACAGGGGGGGTGGGAGGAATGACAGGGGGGGCGGGAGGATTGACAGGGTGGGAGGCGGCGAGAGTGGGTGGTGCAGAACCTGTTGGGGAGAGGAGGAGTAACTGTACAAGTCCGCCCGGCTGCCTGGGTTGTTGGAGCAGTGGCCCTGATATTTATGGATATCTGGGGGCCGCTGCAATGTAATGTCTGGTGACCCTGGCTTCAGATCCTGGATAATTGGCTGGTTTTACACATTCATGAACTGTCTGTACATTCTGCTGAAATGTCATTCAGATGATTTATTACATGACTGTAGGTGACTGAGTTTGACTGTAATAGTTATCATGGATATAAAATCCTAGCTCAAACAAGAAGCTATTCAGGTCGGGCAGAACCAGTGATTGTCTGACTTCAGACGTGTCCCCAGCGCCCGATACCTACAGGGTCCAAACGCGGAGATGGGCAGAAGATTCAACCATGAATCGGCCAGTAGGGAGGGCAAGAGGAGTGGGGAATGAGTAAAGAATGCTCCTGTTTGGGTTGGGGCTCCTGAACACACGCGGGCGGCAGACAAAGCCTTTGGTTGTGATTTTCAATGTTATTTTTGGATTATTATCAATGGACATTTTTAAGGCAGAGACAGATAGATTCTTGATTAGTATGGGTGGCAGAGGTTATGGGGAGAAGGCAGGAGAATGGGGTTAGGAGGGAGAGATAGATCAGCCATGATCATATTGAATGGCGGTGCTGGCTGGAAGGGCCGAATGGCCTACTTCTGCACCTAGTTTCTATGTTTCTAGAATCTATCTGTAATTGCTGTTGTGAAGCATCTGACCAAGCCAGGGCTCCTTAAAAGAACAAAATCACAATTGTGGGGATTTAGTGATTTGTGGGAATATTTTGTTCTTTCCATGAAGGTTATAACAAGTATTGCTTTTATAAATCTTTGTGTTGCTGTCTTTAAATGGCAAGAATGCACCACTGATGAACACGACTTGCAAGGAATGAACGCAGACAGTTTAACCATTGACGTTACACATTCAGCATTTAGCTGTCACCAACACACGCTACTGATTCCCAGTTAGCTGCACGGTGCCAGCACGGTGCCTGCTTAGTGCCTGCTTGGTGCCAGCTCGGTGCCAGCACGGTGCCTGCACGGTCGGTACCAGCGCGGTGCCAGAACGGTGCCAGCATGGTGCCAGCACGGTGCCAGCTCGGTCGGTACCAGCTCGGTGCCAGCACGGTGCCAGCTCAGTACCAGCTCGGTGCCAGCACGGTGCCAGCTCGGTGCCAGCACGGTGCCAGCACAGTGCCAGCTCGGTCGGTACCAGCTCGGTGCCAGCTCGGTGCCAGCACGGTGCCAGCTCGGCCGGTACCAGCTCGGTGCCAGCTCGGTACCAGCACGGTGCCAGCACGGTGCCAGCTCAGTGCCTGCCTCTTCATTTGTTGATGTTGTACCTCACAAGTAGTCCTGGACCCAACCACAGGTTTGCAATGTTATCACAGCAGTCAGAGTAGCGGTTTAGAGCTAATCACATTTGGGAGGGGTGGCAGGAGTGAAGCCATCACTTTTCTATTCATGTGACTGATGAAAGCTGAAATAAAATACAGTTTTAGTTGTAGAAACATAGAAAAAAAGGTGCAGGAGGAGGCCATTCAGCCCTTCGAGCCAGCGCCGCCATTCAATATGATCATGGCTGATCATCTAAAATCAGTACCGCGTTCCTGCTTTCTCCCCATATCCCTTGATTCCATTAGCCCTAAGAGATAAATCTAACTCTCTCTTGAAAACATCCAGTGAGTTGGCCTCCACTGCCTTCTGTGGCAGTGAATTCCACAGATTCACAACTCTCTGTGTGAAGAAGTTTTTCCTCATCTCAGTCCTAAATGGCCGACCCCTTATTCTTAAAGGTGTGTCATCAATACCATTATTCCCGGATAGACACAAAAAGCTGGAGTAACTCAGCGGGACAGGCAGCATCTCTGGAGAGAAGGAATGGGTGACGTTTCGGGTCGAGGCCCTTCTTCAGACGGTTCAAACCAGCATCTGCAGTTCCTTCCGACTCTAAAATAAACTGAGTCAGCACCGACTGCCACACTGATGTTTTATTCTAACTAACTATTTGCCAGTGAATTATGTATAGAATAATGCAAAACTCGGCATTATCAACGTAATGGTCAATAATCATGCTTTGTTATGGTCTTATAACTGTAGACATTGTTAACAATGTTTTACCACAGACTGGTGCCTCTTGTGAAAGTGGTTGTGTGGAAACGCGCTGCTTGTCTGATATTTCTTTCATTGTTGTTTTCAGAACTGGCTAGACCCGTCAAAAGATATAAAGAAACAAATTCGAAGTGAGTTTTTTTCACCACCTTCTCGCCAACAATCAAACATCCATTTACTGTGGGCGCACTGGAAAATCGTTTAACTGTTCCCCTCCGCCCGGTGTTCATGTGGTCTTGTGTACAGCGTGGTAACTGTTCACTATCAGCCCTGTGTTAATGTGGTCTTGTGTACAGCGTGGTAACTGTTCACTATCAGCCCTGTGTTAATGCTGGTCTTGTGTACAGCGTGGTAACTGTTCACTATCAGCCCTGTGTTAATGTGGTCTTGTGCACAGCGTGGTAACTGTTCACTATCAGCCCTGTGTTAATGCTGGTCTTGTGCACAGCGTGGTGTGTGACTGTTCACTATCGCAGCCAGCCCACTTTACATCACATCTCCATGCATGACTGCTCCCCTCAGTCCTATGTTGATGCTGCTGTTGTGGCCTGTGTTGATGCTGCTCTTGTGGCCTGTGTTGATGCTGGGCTTGTGGCCTGTGTTGATGCTGGGCTTGTGGCCTGTGTTGATGCTGGGCTTGTGGCCTGTGTTGATGCTGGGCTTGTGGCCTGTGTTGATGCTGGGCTTGTGGCCTGTGTTAATGCTGGGCTTGTGCACAGCCCGGTGTGTGACAGTTCACTATTGTAGCAACCCCACTTTACATCACGTCTCCTGCATGCTCGCTCGTCCATGGCAATGTCGCCCACAGTTACCAGGTAGATGCAGGCGATGTCCTTCACCAATTACTGCTGTCACCTTGCCTCTGACGATTTCCCCCTCTCTAGTCATCACGCTCTCATCTGAATGCATGTGTGCACTCCATTGTCATTTTCTTGTCAGATTTATACACCAGCCATTGGTGATCTGTAGCTCCCTATTCCTGCAGCAGTTCTAATATCGACCTCTCTTTGTGTAAAAATAAAAGAAAACTTTCCCTTCAAACCCCTTTTAAAATTCCTTCCTCCCACCTTAAACCAATGCTTGCTTTTGATTCATTTATGTATCCAATAATGCCCAGTCTTTGACTTTGTGCTTATACTCAATGTGGAATATGTCACTGTATTTCGACCATGCACAATACTGCAGCGTGGATGTAGGAGTGCTGCAGAGATTATTCTGCAGAGTGGATGTAGGTGTTGCAGAGATTATTCTGCAGAGTAGATGTAGGAGTGCTGCAGAGATTATTCTGCAGAGATTATGATGGAGATATCTTGCTTCAGAGTAGATGTGGGAGTGTTGCAGATTGTGTTTCAGAGTAGATGTGGGTGCTGGGGAGATTATGCTGCAGGATGTATTTGTGCAGAATAGAATCCAAACCAAGTTTGTTCCTAGAGTTCTAGAATCTCTATCTCTTTCTGCCACAGAGCAGCAAGACTACGTTATAAAGTCTTACAGCATGGAAACAGGCCCTTCGGCCCAACTTGTCCACACTGGCCAACTTGTCCCATTTGCACTAGTCATGTGAGCTTCTGCTTGTTGTCTATGGTCTTGCGCAGGTAGATCTGGGCAAACAGTGCAGGCCTACCCCACATCCACAGAAGGAATAATCCCACCCAGCCTGAACATTATCTGGGGTTTGCCTCTTAGAAAGTTTAAAATAGAAAATTCAATATTTTTACCATTATGGAAAACAACATAATGGGCTGAGTGAGGTATGTATCTGAGCAGCTAGCTAGGACCTAGCCTACTGATGGGTTGGGTTAGTGCATACTCTTGAAAATTTAATTAGCATTTCTTTTGGAAGTAAATGTATATTTTGAACCCATTGATTTTGTGCTTTTAAACTTTAATTTGTATTCATGATTTAATCATCTGTTAAATGTGGCCAGTCACCAGTTCCCATGTAATCCTGAATACAATTTAAATTGCTAAACCTGATTAAGGTGTACCTGTAATTGACTGCAGATTACTGGAATTCAATTTCCCAGTGCCTGATATCTTGGGGAAAAAGCCCTTGGATAAACCTTCTGTATCATGTTTAGTGACTTAATTGAAAAAAAACATCCTGTTGTAGGAGAAGTAGGGAAATAAAAGACGATGAATCAAATAAGAAAATCAAACGTTGAAGTATAATCACTAACTGGTTCAGGTTATTTCTGTAATATCATATCATATCATATCATATCATATATATACAGCCGGAAACAGGCCTTTTCGGCCCTCCAAGTCCGTGCCGCCCAGCGATCCCCGTACATTAACACTATCCTACACCCACTAGGGACAATTTTTTTTACATTTACCCAGCCAATTAACCTACATACATAATAGATCCAAGAGATTAGCCCTGTCCATTGGAGGTGAAACAGGCTTTGCCTCTGCAGTGTTTATTGCTAATCAGTGCATGGTCTCCAGTCTGGGAAGTGGTCTTTCCCAATGCTGTTGATGCCACACCTCATCTACCGATGATGTTTTCCTCTTAGCCCCATCGGACATTCCACAGGTTTCCCACAGACAGGTGGAATGAGCTGTTTGAGGCAGGGACTATCCCAACGGTTAAAAGACATTTGGGCAGCTACATGAATATGGGCCAAAAACGGGCAGGTGGGACTTGTGTAGTTGGGGCATCTTGGTCGGCATGGGAAAGTTGGGCCGAAGGGCCTGTTTCCGTACTATATGTCTAAGAAGTTAAATTAACCACTTCCATTGTATATGAAAAATATCCTTCCTATCCTTGCATGATTTACAGTGGTACTTACCTTGAGGTAGAGTTGTAATGGGTTGTACTTGCCTTGAGGTAGAGTTGTAATGGGTTGTACTTGCCTTGAGGTAGAGTTGTAATGGGTTGTACTTACCTTGAGGTAGAGTTGTAATGGGTTGTACTTACCTTGAGGTAGAGTTGTAATGGGTTGTACTTACCTTGAGGTAGAGTTGTAATGATCTCCTAGCTCTCTGCCTTGTGGACAACAACACGTTAGGTTGTGTACAATTGGGGTTAAAGGCTGTGTCATGGGCTGCATTCAGAAGCAGGCTCTGGCTTTCTGTGCATGGTCGATACAGGCAGTGAGCACAACTTGGATTCTCCACAGCTCACCTCGTTACCCTTCCCTTATTCTGCAGATGGTCCCTGGCATCTTGCATTCACAGTGAAGTTCTACCCGCCAGACCCAACAGAACTCACTGAAGATATCACAAGGTAAGAACCACCATGGTTTGACAGATCATAAAGGCATTTGCTGACTGTCCTCATTGATGGGTTCATGTACAGGTAGCAAAGGCAGCATTGTCTGTCCACACATACCCTTGGGAAGGTGACACATACCCTTGGGAAGGTGACACCGAGCTGTGTTCCGGAACCGTTGGCTGGTGGTTTTCACAGCCGGTTGATTTAACGGAGTGGTTCTCTGGTCACTTGACAGGGCCATGCAGAAGCACACAGTCACTGTGGCCTGTGACACAATGCTGTGGTTTCGCTGCTGTTGATGGAGTTGCACATTGGATTTATTGAAATTAAATTCTCCAACTTCCAGGGAAGACCAGGGCAATAGAATTGTCCATCAGAGAATCAGACCCTTTGGCCCATCATGTCCATACTGACCATCACTTATCCATCTACACTAATCCTGGTGACTTGCACTAGGTGTGTAATCATCTCAGCCTTGGCAATCCATTTGTTGACTGGTTAGCACACAACAAAAGCTTTTCACTGTACCTCGGTACACGTGACAATAAACTACATTAATACCTTTCACAACAGCAACATCGCAAAGGCACTTGGACAGCGGGCAAGTGCATGATGGGAAAGGTTGAGAGGGATGTGGGCCAACGTGGGCAGAAGCTTAGATGGGGTATCTTGGTTGGCATGACAAGATGGGCCGAAAGGACTGTTTCTGTGCTGTATGACTATAGATAGCACAGAAAGACAGGCTGGAGTAACTCAGTGGGTCAGGCAGCATCTGTGGAGAACATGGATAGGTGACGTTTCACAGAGTGCTGGAGTAACTCAGTGGGTCAGGCAGCATCTGTGGAGAGAAGGAACAAGTGATGTTTTGGATTGGAACCTTTCTTCAGACTGAAAGTGGAAAGGGGGAGGGGTGGGACTGGAGGTAGGAAAAGGCCAGAACAAATCAGGCTCGCAACTGATGACCAAAGAAGGATGTTGGGCTGGGCTGGGCCGGGCCGGGTAGGGTTGGGTTGGGCCGGGTAGGGCTGGGCCGGGCCGGGTAGGGTTGGGTTGGGCCGGGTAGGGCTGGGCCGGGCCGGGTAGGGTTGGGTTGGGCCGGGTAGGGCTGGGCTGGGCTGGGTTGGGTTAGGCTTAGCTGGGCTGAGCTGGGTTGGGTTAGGCTCAGCTGGGCTGAGCTGGGTTGGGTTAGGCTGGGCTGGGCTGGGGCTAGGTTGGGCTGGGCTGGGTTAGGCTGGGCTGAGATGGGTTGGGGACTGGGCTGGGCTGGGTTAGGCTGGGCCGGGCTAGGTTAGGCTGGGCTGGGCTGGGGCTACGTTGGGCTGGGCTGGGCTGGGGCTAGGTTGGGCTAGGCTGGGTTGGGTTGGGTTGGGTTGGGTTGGGGACTGGGCTGGGCTGGGCTGGGCTGGGCTGGGTTAGGCTGGGCCGGGCTAGGTTAGGCTGGGCTGGGCTGGGTTAGGCTGGGCTGGGCTGGGCTGCTGGGTGCCAGTGTGCTGGCTCTGTGGGCAGGATGGCAGAGTTTGATGTGTGCCCACTCACCACTGATTGCTCTGTTCCGGTCCAGGTATTACCTGTGCCTGCAGCTGAGGGACGATATCATCTCCGGCCGCCTGCCCTGCTCCTTTGTCACGCACGCCCTGCTGGGCTCGTACACGGTGCAGGCAGAGCTGGGTGACTACGACCCAGAGGAGCACGGCCCTGACTACGTGACGGAGATACGCTTTGCACCAAACCAGACCAAGGAGCTGGAGGAGCGGGTGGTGGAGCTGCACAAGTCCTACAGGTAAAGTCCTTCAGCATTGCTAGAATGTTCTACACTGCTGCAGGTACATGCACCATCAACATTGCTAGAATGTTCTACACTGCTGCAGGTAAAAGCACCACCAGCATTGCTAGAATGTTCTATACTGCTGTTATATTGTTTAAGCTTCGCCCACTCTGTGGTCTCCCCTCTGCCCAGTCAACAACAGTAGTGTCCGAGCCCAAGTGTTGACGTGGATCATTGACGTGTCCAAAGACGGGTCTCGACCCAAAACGTCACCTATTCCTTCTCTCCACAGATGCTGCCTGACCCGCTGAGTTACTCCAGCACTCTGTGAAACGTCACCTATCCATGTTCTCCACAGATGCTGCCTGACCCGCTGAGTTACTCCAGCACTCCGTGTCTGCCTTCGTTCATTCTCAGTTGGTGGGCAGGCAATTGCAAGGTTGATCCCACTCCCATGGCCACCTGTAAATGCACCGTCCCAATCTAGGCTAAGACTGCGTGAGGATTTGTGCAAAATTAAGCCGTGCCTTAACTTGACTGATCTGTATTTACGAAGCTCAGAACAGGAAGGGGGGGATAAGTCGCAGCGTACAGAGTTCTGGCGGGGAAGGGTTTAGTTTTGGCTGGAGAGGTTTTAGTTTTAGCTTTTAGTTTTAGAGATGCAGATTGGAAACAGGCCCTTTGGCCCACCCAGTCCGTGCTGACCATTGTTTACCCGTTCACATTAGTTCCATCTTATCACATGTTCCCACTACCACCACAGAGGGCAATTAACCTACAGACGCCCATCTTTGGCATGTGGGGAGAAACCAGGGCACCCGGAGAAAACCCATGTGGTCACAGGGAGAGCATGCAAACTCCACACAGACAGCACCCGGGGACTGGATGGAGCCCGGGTCTCTGGCGCTGTGAGGCAGCAGCTCTACCCGCTGCACCACTGTGCCGACTCTGTCTGGGTATCGGGGGTCAGTCCCTACACACCCAGATGTGCAGTGTCCTCACACAGCTGGAGCAGAGAGGGCAGGTTCTCACACAGCTGGAGCAGAGAGGGCAGGTTCTCTCGCACAGATGTGAGTTTTACCAGAAATGATCGTGGTGAGAGGGGTGTGCATTGAGGGGGAGGATCAGCCCCGATGGATAGAATGGTGGGCAGTACCTGATGGGCTGAATGGCCCACTCCTCTCAGCAACACTCCAATGACATCAAGTCCCCCTTCACCTGAAAGTTGGGATCAGTTTCAAAGTGCCTTCAGCCATTGCAATTTTATCCTTGAAACTAAACGCATAAGAACTAAATCCTATTATTCGGAAACAGTGAACATGATTATTCTCGTAATGTGGGACTTACCGAAACACAATGAAAGATGTGACCAGGAGGTTATCAGTTGAAGGCTGACAAACTTGTTTCAATGTCGGGGTCTGATTTCCGAGCCATTGTGTTGGAACAGAGACAATAAATGTTTGTGCATTGTGACGTTTCTGTAGGGGGGTGACACCAGGAGAAGCAGAGATGAACTTTTTGGAAAATGCTAAGAAGCTCTCGATGTATGGGGTGGACTTGCACCATGCCAAGGTAACTAGCATCACCATCCTTGCACCATGCCAAGGTAACTAGCACCATGCCAAGGTAACCCTCATCTCCAACCTTGCACCATGTCAAGGTAACCAGCACCATGCCAAGGTAACCCTCATCTCCAACCTTGCACCATGTCAAGGTAACCAGCACCATGCCAAGGTAACCAGCATCTACAACATTGCACCATGCCAAAGTCACGAGCATCCCCATCACCTGTATCTCCAACCTTGCACCATGACAAGGTAACCCTCATCTCCAACCTTGCACCACGCCAAGGTAACCTGCATCCACAACCTTGTTGCTCTCTACAACGCTCTATACGGCACCAGCTGCCTGCTACTTTTGATTCAGGTGCACACAGGAATCACAGATCAACTCTCATGTACTTACTTATGAGAAGCTTCTTCGTTCTCTGATTCCACAAGACACCTTTTGAAGAAATGTGGCTATCTATTAATATCTGATATCAATGGTCCTCCCTCAATACCCATGATGCTTTAGGAGTTAGCTCTGCTCCCCCACTGCCCCTTGGCCAGACACGTCCCCCACTGCCCCTTGGCTGAACACGTCCCCCACTGCCCCTTGGCCAGACTTGTCCCCCACTGCCCCTTGGCCAGACACGTCCCCCACTGCCCCTTGGCTGAACACGTCCCCCACTGCCCGTTGGCCAGACTTGTCCCCCACTGCCCCTTGGCCAGACATGTCCCCCCACTGCCCCTTGGCCAGACACGTCCCCCACTGCCCCTTGGCCAGACATGTCCCCCACTGCCCCTTGGCCAGACACGTCCCCCACTGCCCCTTGGCCAGACGTGTCCCCCACTGCCCCTTGGCCAGACACGTCCCCCACTGCCCCTTGGCCAGACGTGTCCCCCACTGCCCCTTGGCCAGACGTGTCCCCCACTGCCCCTTGGCCAGACATGTCCCCCACTGCCCCTTGGCCAGACATGTCCCCCACTGCCCGTTGCCCAGACATGTCCCCCACTGCCCGTTGCCCAGACATGTCCCCCACTGCCCCTTGGCCAGACATGTCCCCCACTGCCCCTTGGCCAGACGTGTCCCCCACTGCCCCTTGGCCAGACGTGTCCCCCACTGCCCGTTGGCCAGACTTGTCCCCCACTGCCTGTTGCCCAGACATGTCCCCCACTGCCCGTTGCCCAGACATGTCCCCCACTGCCCGTTGCCCAGACATGTCCCCCACTGCCCGTTGCCCAGACTTGTCCCCCACTGCCCCTTGCCCAGACGTGTCTGTTTCTCCCCTTTGTCTAATTCCCTTTGCAAGAGAGTTATGAATGTTTTGTTGTCACGTGTTCCAGACAGAACAACGACATTCTTACTTGCAGCACCACAACTTTGGAAAATAGTGCTGAAATTTAAACAAATTCTATCAATGTTTCCCAAACATGGATGTGTTTTCCCAGTAATTCCTCGCTGTGCTCCCATGGCCCACAACAACGTGCGATCATACAAAATTACACATTTATGCGTTTTTAAAGTTTCAATTTTAGCTTAGATGGGGTGTGTTGGTCAGCATGGAGGTGTTGGGCCGAAGGGCCTGTTTCCGTGCTGTACCACTCTATGACCCGTGAGGCAGTGGTTTGATTCAAGCCCGGGGAAATAAATCCAGAGGCCTCACACCGAAGGGTCTGTGGAACTATCCCACGCCTCCTCGTGTGTGGACAGCCGGCACGTGTGAACATTGAGTGAGCGTTGTGAGTGGTGTAAGATCACCATTGCCAGTGGTGTAAGATCACCATTGTCCGTAGTGGAAGTTCACCATGGTCCGTAGGGTACGATCACTAACCTGCCTTCTGTGTGCTTGGTGGTGCCAGGACTCGGAGGGCATTGATATGCTAGGTGTAAGTTCACCATGGTCCATGGGGTAAGATCACCATTGTGAGTGGTGTAAGTTCACCATGGTTAGTGGTGTAAGTTCACCATGGTCAGTGGTGTAAGATCACCATGGTCAGTGGTGTAAGATCACCATGGTCTGTGGAGTAAGATCACTAACCTGCCTTCTCTGTGCTTGGTGGTGCCAGGACTCGGAGGGCATTGATATCATGCTTGGCGTTTGTGCGAATGGCCTTCTCATCTACCGGGACCGACTCAGAATAAACCGCTTTGCCTGGCCCAAGATCCTTAAGATTTCGTACAAAAGGAGCAACTTCTACATTAAAATCAGACCTGGTGAGGTAAGTGGATTGTACATGTACTACGCTTCTACTGGTATAAATGCCTGGAGCCCCCCACCACCAAACAGCGAGCGGCTGCTTCCACTGACTCCAGTGTATCCATCCCCCCCCCCCCCCCCCACTCATATTCTGTCACGGACCGAATCTCAATCGTACACCTTCCACAAGTGTAAACCTCAAACCTCCCACTTCCTCAAACACCTTTCACAACAGCAACATCACAAAGGCACTTGGACAGTGGACAAGTGCATGATGGGAAAGGTTGAGAGGGATGTGGGCCAGCGCGGGCAGAAGCTTAGATGAGGTATCTTGGTCGGCATGACAAGATGGGCCGAAAGGGCTGTGTGACTCTATAGATAGCACAGAAAGACAGTGCTGGAGTAACTCAGCGGGTCAGGCAGCATCTTTGGAGAACATGGATAGGTGATGGTTTGGGTCAGGACCCTTCATCAGACTGGTTCCCGTTCCTTGGTAAATCAGCATCCATGGGTCCTTGTTTCTACTCTGGCTAACCTGTCAGGAAGCACTCTGGCAGTGAGTTGTGTGTCCATATCTCACCCCTGGTGAGGAAGGCCCATGAACAAGAGGTAACAGAAGCATGATTGAGGTTTGTGAAGCACTCGGGCTGAGGTTGTGGTACAGATGGACAATTGGTGGCAGGCAGCACCAGGGAGTCCATGGAGACACAGCCCATTGTAGTGTTGAGCTTGTAGTGGTGATGCAGCGTCTCACGGTGCAGGGAATAAGCTTGATGTTCATCGTAAATGAATCGTACCTTTGCAAAGGACAAGGGTGTAGTCATCTGGGGAAACGGTGTCTTTAGCTTGTAAGTCAGCAGTGTAACTGGTGTGGGCGATGGGCCGAAGGGCCTGCTTCCACACTGTGACCCCATGGGCGTGTCATTATGACTCAACCACCAAGAGCAGGAGATGGTTCCCTTCCTTAGCCCAGGGGCACGGCAGAAAACTGTTGTAATCGTTGCACTCAACACGCCCAAGAACTGAACCCAGACCGACCGACAAACACCAGAACGCCAATCTGCAGTTCAGTTCGTTATTAAATGTACATCCAAGAAAGAATATCAGTGCATAGTTTGAGAAATTATAGTGTGATCCATAGGTTGAAAATCATTGCCAAACGTCAAGATCATTTATTTTAAAGAAATAATTTTTCCAGAAAGCATTTCGGTTAATGCAACCAGTTAATGCCATTGGCAGTTTACACAGTTGTGGGCAGATGGCAGAATGTAGAACAGACGTGTACGGATATATTCCAGCCAACCTGTGCATTTCCCCAGGTGGCCAATTCAGTGGCCTGGACAGGTGAGACACCTGCAGTTCCCCCTACACAGGTGGGAGACACCTGCAGCCTCCCCTACACAGGTGGGAGACACCTGCAGCCTCCCCTACACAGATGGGAGACACCTGCAGTCTCCCCCTATACAGGTGAGCTTCACCTGCAGTCCCCCCCCCACATAGGTGAGCTTCACCTGCAGTTCCCCCCCCACACAGGTGAGCTTCACCTGCAGTCCCCCCTACACAGGTGAGCTTCACCTGCAGTCCCCCCCCACACAGGTGAGCTTCACCTGCAGTCCCCCCTACACAGGTGAGCTTCACCTGCAGTTCCTCCTACACAGGTGAGCTTCACCTGCAATTCCCCCCCACACAGGTGAGCTTCACCTGCAGTTCCCCTCACACAGGTGAGCTTCACCTGCAGTTCCCCCCACACAGGTGAGAGACAGTCACTGCAAAGGGTGTATTCATTATTCTCCCCAACGTACTTTTCAGTGATTGGTTTGGCAAAATGGATTTGACAAACCTGTTTGTGGAACTGCATTCTGTGGATTGAAGGATGACCGCAGAGTGCCTGCTGTTACAAAGTGCAGTTGTATAAATCCTCTGATTTTGTTAACGACTGCGTACAATGCTGGCACTGACAGTGATGCCTCTCCACACTGTTGGTCGATGCCTTGGCTACATGTTCCTACAGCTGCATTACTGAGTGACTGAGCCTCTGCTTCCTCGTCCGTGGGTCTCGGGCTGCCTCATGCACTGGTGGCTGCCTCATGCACTGGTGGCTGCCTCATGCACTGGTGGCTGCCTCATGCACTGGTGGCTGCCTCATGCACTGGTGGCTGCCTCATGCACTGGTGGCTGCCTCATGCACTGGTGGCTGCCTCATGCACTGGTGGCTGCCTCATGCAATGGTGGCTGCCTCATGCACTGGTGGCTGCCTCATGCAATGGTGGCTGCCTCATGCAATGGTGGCTGCCTCATGCACTGGTGGCTGCCTCATGCACTGGTGGCTGCCTCATGCAATGGTGGCTGCCTCATGCAATGGTGGCTGCCTCAGTGGGTGTCAGTGGAGGTGTCGAAGCCTTTAATCACAATGACCCCAGTTAGCTTCACACAGACCTGCTGATTGTAGTAATTGACCAATAATGGACCAAAAGACGTTTAACAATTGGCCAGTTCATTGGCTATATTTAAGAGGGAGTTGGATGTGGCCCTTGTGGCTAAAGGGATCAGGGGGTATGGAGAGAAGGCAGGTACGGGATACTGAGTTGGATGATCAGCCATGATCATATTGAATGGTGGTGCAGGCTCGAAGGGCCGAATGGCCTACTCCTGCACCTATTTTCTATGTTTCTATGTAAAGGTCATGTGTTACAGTTTTATGGACCAGCATGCTAAGGTTCCAGTTGCACACAGGTACAACAATGTTCCTGACCTCAACAGCGTGAAGCTGCCTTGCAGAATCACTCAGCGTTTGGTGCCACCACCAAATGATGAGTTCCGTCTTGTTCATGGGGATAGAAGACTGCTGAACGTAATAGGCTGTGTGCACTGGTTCAGGGTTCTGTGTCCGCCTGTACAACATTCTCCAGCTCTCACTGTCAGAAGCAACAGAAGGCTGTACAACAATGGCTGTGACCTGCTGCACTGTGACGAGATACTGTTTACATGTTGTAAATGTAAACATTGTCCCTAGTGGGTGTAGGATAGTGTTAGTGTGCGGGGATCGCTGGTCGGCACGGACCCAGTGGGCCGAAGGGCCTGTTTCTGCGCTGTATCTCTAAACTAATCTAAAGAACTCGGTGTGAAACCTCACCAGATGTGTGGACAGGAATGGGCTGCAAGGCGAGGAGTTTGTAAGGACAGCAACATTTAGACGAGATCTATCACTGCAGCAATGTAAAATCACCTGGGCTTGTAACATCAGCATGGAGAATCAGTTTGGTTCAGTCAGGAATATTTAATTGTTATATGTACTGACGATGGAACAGCAGTTCATGTTTGCTGCAGCTGAGCTAACAGAATTGCATGGTTAATATGTAATAATCAAAAATACAATAAATTAATAACCATAATACTAGGTGACCATAATAGTGCAGCCAAAGACACGGTCCTCAGAAGATCACACTCGCTGAGGTCAGTGTTGTGCGGTGTTCAAGACCCTGATGGTTGCTGGGAAGAAGCTGTTCTTGAACCTGGAGGTCACGGTTTTCAGGCTCCTGTACCTTCTCCCCCATGGTAGCAGCGAGATGAGAGTGTGGGTCAGTGAGAGTGTGGGTCAGTGAGAGTGTGGGTCAGTGAGAGTGTGGGTCAGTGAGAGTGTGGGTCAGTGAGAGTGTGGGTCAGTGAGAGTGTGGGTCAGTGAGAGTGTGGGTCAGTGAGAGTGTGGCCAGGGTGGTGTGGGTCAGTGAGAGTGTGGGTCAGGGTGGTGTGGGTCAGTGAGAGTGTGGGTCAGTGAGAGTGTGGGTCAGGGTGGTGTGGGTCAGGGTGGTGTGGGTCAGGGTGGTGTGGGTCAGTGCGAGTGTGGCCAGGGTGGTGTGGGCCAGGGTGGTGTGGGTCAGTGAGAGTGTGGCCAGGGTGGTGTGGGTCAGGGTGGTGTGGGTCAGTGAGAGTGTGGTCAGGGTGGTGTGGGTCAGTGAGAGTGTGGCCAGGGTGGTGTGGGTCAGGGTGGTGTGGGTCAGTGAGAGTGTGGCCAGGCAGTGTGTGATGGACCGGGCAGTGTCCACCACTCTCTGTAATCTCCTTTGTTCCTGGGCGTTGAGTTACTGAACCAGGCCGTGATGCAACCAGTCAGTGGACTCTACTACACACTGGTAAAGATGGGCAATTCAAAGCTAAGATGTCACTGGTGGGTTTAGTCTGTTCCAGACTAACGAGGTCATAGCTATACATTGAGAAATAACAGTGGGCATAAGAAACAGACCAGGGTAATGGTGGGTGATTTGAACCTTAAAGCAATTTGGCAAAGTTCACCTTGGATTCATTCAGGATGTATTGGGAAATATGGAACCACCGGGAGTTGGGCATTTACAACCTGGTGGCATAAAATAAAACAGGATTAATTCATGATTTTATCGGGACGAATCCTTGTGGACGAGTGTAATTGGATCTGATGTTCCAGGTACGATAGAGAAACATCTTAAACTAGTCATCTTAAACTTAAATGAAGCCACTTACAAACCAATGAAGATCGCTGGCTAAAGCAGATGAGAAATATTGATGAAACAGTAAGATGTTAGATAGAAACATAGAAAAATAGGTGCAGGAGGAGGCCATTCGGCCCTTCGAGCCAGCACCGCCATTCAATATGATCATGACTGATCATCTAAAATCAGTACTTTCCCCCCATATCCCTAGATTCCGTATGACTGACTATATGACAAATATTAAAATAAAAATAGAGGAAGAAAATACATTTATGGAAGGAAAGCAACAAGATAAAAACCCAGTAAGAATGGCTTTAAATTTTACATTTAAGAAAAAGTGAAAATAAACATGACAGACTTTTAACGTGTTGAACCTGTCGTAATTCCAAAGACTAAAAACATCCCAGGAAGAGGCAGAAATAGAAACATAGAAACATAGAAAATAGGTGCAGGAGTAGGCCATTCAGCCCTTCGAGCCTGCACCGCCATTCAATATGATCATGGCTGATCATCCAGCTCAGTAGCCTGTACCTGCCTTCTCTCCATACCCCCTGATCCCTTTAGCAAAAAGGGCCACATCTAACTCCCTCTTAAATATAGCCAATGAACTGGCCTCAACTACCTTCTGTGGCAGAGAATTCCACAGACTCACCACTCTCTGTGTGAAGAAATGTTTTCTCATCTCGGTCCTAAAAGACTTCCCCCTTATCCTTAAGCTGTGACCCCTGGTTCTGGACTCCCCCAACATCGGAACAATCTTCCCGCATCTAGCCTCTCCAACCCCTTAAGAATTTTATATGTTTCTATAAGATCCCCCCTCAGTCTTCTAAATTCCAGCGAGTACAAGCCCAGTCTATCCAGTCTTTCCTCATATGTAAGTCCCGCCATCCCAGGGATCAATCTGGTGAACCTTCTCTGTACTCCCTCTAAGGCAAGAACGTCTTTCCTCAGGTTAGGAGACCAAAACTGCACACAATACTCCAGGTGCGGTCTCACCAAGGCCCTGTACAACTGCAGCAGAACCTCCCTGCTCCTAAACTCAAATCCTCTTGCTATGAATGCCAGCATACCATTCGCTTTCTTCACTGCCTGCCGCACCTGCATGCTTGCTTTCAATGACTGGTGCACCATGACACCCAGGTCACGTTGCATCTCCCCTTCTCCCAATCGGTCACCATTCAGGTAATACTCTGCTTTCCTGTTCTTGCCGCCAAAGTGGATAACCTCACATTTATCCACATTATATTGCATCTGCCATGCATTTGCCCACTCACCTAATCTATCCAAGTCACTCTGCAGCCTCCTAGCATCCTCCTCGCAGCTAACACTGCCACCCAGTTTCGAGTCATCCGCAAACTTAGAGATGTTGCATTCAATTCCCTCGTCCAAATCATTAATATACACTGTAAATAACTGGGGTCCCAGCACTGAGCCTTGCGGTACCCCACTAGTCACTGCCTGCCATTCCAAAAAGGACCCGTTTATTCCTACTCTTTGCTTCCTGTCCGCCAACCAATTTTCTATCCACCTCAACACTGAACCCTCAATACCGTGTGCTTTAAGTTTGTACACCAATCTCCTATGTGGGACCTTGTCGAAGGCCTTCTGAAAGTCCAGATATAACACATCGACTGGTTCTCCCTTATCCACTCTACTAGTTACATCCTCGAAAAATTCTATAAGATCAGCGAGTAAAGGAGAAATTAAAAACATCATTGTCACAAAACTTTAGGCTAACTGACAGTTGTAAATAGCGGTTGATGACTGACCTGATGCCCATAAGGTCATGTCTCAAACAAAGTGGCTCAGAGTGATTGAATAAATTAGTGGTAACCGTACAATATTCCCATCCTGTCCAGCTATATCCCTCCCTCCATCTTTACATTTCACTCCTTCCCTTCTGTCTCCATTTCATCTCCAGCCATTGTCACACACTCCACCCATCTGCCCATCACCCGCCTCACCTGTACCCACCTATCACTCTCCAGGCTGTATCCCGCCCCCACCTCTCCTCCAGCTTTCTCCCCCCACTCCAACAGTCTGAAGGAGGCTCCCACCTGAAACATCACCATCCATTCCTCCCCACCTACTGCCTGACCCACTGAGTCCCTCCAGCACTTTGCTTTTTACTTGAAATTCCCTCAAATCTGATAAGGTTGTAAAATATTGGAAAAATGCAGATGTCAAGTTCCTGTTCAAGGAAGAAAACTAGGGTCGATGGAGCCTGGAGGTAAAATGGAGCCTGGAGCTAGAACTTATTAGAGCAGAAATGTTCTCCCGCTATTCTTCATTCTCTCAACTTCATTCAGGGGGGTGGGCTTTGCAGATGTTGTGTTGTATAACAGGGGGTGGGCTTTGCAGATGTTGTGTTGTATAACAGGGGGTGGGCTTTGCAGATGTTGTGTTGTATAACATGTTTGAAGACCCAGGATGGATTTTTAAAATTGGATTTTCACACTCCATTATTGTTGTAAAGCAGTGTCGGTGTCTGACCCAAGCTGGAGTGGGGAAGATGAGTTCTGCCGTAATGATATAATATGTCTGAAACCGTCCCGTTGTTAACCTGTCATGTTCACATCACTTTCCCACCTATTACTGTGTGGGGGAAACATACAAAGCAGCATTGGCCTGGCGTACGTACGTACGTGGAGATGGAGACCGGTGAAGATTGTTAGATGCCACCCTGGGCTGAGATATTTTTAACCGTATATGGTATCTCTGTGGTTTCACCTTTTTCACCGCGGAATTTGCTTTTATGGGCCTTTTTAATTCAATTCGTGAATAATCTCCGCAAAGTGGCTTTTATTTTCTGTGCCTTATTCCCCAGTGCAGATTGAAAGTCAGCAACATACAAGGAACTTGATCTTTCTCCATATTAAAAATATCCTACTGGGCTGTGCGGATGACAGCTGGGGCAGGGGAAAGTTCTAGAGTCACACGGAGCTGGAGGAAGTCAGTGCTTCTGACGGCCTCCAGAAAGATGGCCAGCATCCTAGATTGCCTGGAATCTAGGGAGAGCCAGCCGACTGGAAGGGAGCAGAGGGCAATGGTGGAAGATTGCTTCTCGGACTGGAGGCCTGTGACTAGTGGTGTGCCTCAGGGTTCGGTGCTGGGCCCGCTACTGTTTGTCTTCTACATCAATGGTTTTAATGAGAATGTACAAGGCTTGATTAGCAAGTTTCCAGATGCTACTAAAGTAGATGGCATTGTAGATAATGAAAATGGTTGTCAAAAATTGCAGCAGGATCTTGATCGATTGGCCAGGTGGGCGGAGGAATGGTTGATAGGATTTAATACGGAGAAATGTGAGGTGTTGCATTTTGGGATGTCTAACATGGGCAGGACCTACACAGTGAATGGTAGGGCTCTGGGGAGTGTTGTAGAGCAGAGGGGCCAAGGAGTACAGGTGCATTGTTCCTTGAAAGTGGCATCACAGGTACATAGGGGGGTCAAAAAGGCTCTTGGCACTTTTCATCAATCAGAGTACTGGGTACAGAAGGTGGGAGGTCATGTTACAGTTGTACAAGACATTGGTGAGGCTATATTTAGAGTATTTTGTTCACTCTGTTAGTGGAGTGATGTTGTTTAACTGGAAAGTATGTACAGAAAATTTGCCAGGACTTGTGGGCCTGAGCTAGAGAGAGAGGTTGAGTAGGCTGGGACTTTATTCCTTGAGTGCAGGAAGATGAGGAGTGATGTCATAGAGGTGTATAAGATCATGAGAGGAATAGATTGGGTAAATATAGTCTTTTCCCAAAGTAAGGGAGTCAAGAACCAGAGGACATAGGATGAAGGTGAGGTGGGGGGGGGGGGGGGGGGGATGAAGATGAGGGGGGGGTGAAGATGAGGGGGGGGGTCACGATTTAATAGGAACCCTTGTTGCACTAAAGGTGGTAGGTATTTGGAATGAGCAGCCAGAGGAGGTAGTTAAGGCAGGTACTATCACAATGTTTAATAAGCATTTGAACAGGCAGGTGGGACTAGTTTAGATGGGGCATGTTGGTCAGTGTGGGCAAGTTGGGCCGAAGGGCCTGTTTCCACGCTGTTTGACTCTATGATGACATGGATAGGTGACGTTTCTGGTTCGGAACTTTCTTCAGATGGGTTCCGTCATATCCTGTGATGCAGTCTTGGATTCAATATCAGTTTAATATTTGTCATGTGGTGCTGGAGATGGCATTGATATCAGCAACATATCCTTTGAAAACGATGTACTTGTTCCATTAATGACAACAGGGAGCAAGCTGAATCAGACTGTGAATGTAACGTGTGTACTGACCAGTATCCCTCTCTACCTGCACACCAGGTGCTAAACGCAGCCTCTGCCACACACCAGCACACCTGTATACCTGCACACCAGGTGCTAAACGCAGCCTCTGCCACACACCAGCACACCTGTATACCTGCACACCAGGTGCTAAACGCAGCCTCTGCACATTCTCCACACACCTGCACACCAGGTGCTAAACGCAGCCTCTGCACATTCTCCACACACCTGCACACCAGGTGCTAAACTTTGCTCGTGTCACATTCTCCACACACCTACACACCAGGTGTTAAACTCAGCCTCTGCCATGTTGTCTCCATTTCTGTCAGACTGCCACCTGCTGATCATATTTATTAATGCAAAATTACTTGCAAAACAGTCGTCACAGTGATACAGTGTGGAAACAGGCCCTTCACAGAGTGATACAGTGATACAGTGTGGAAACAGGCCCTTCATAGAGTGATACAGTGTGGAAACAGGCCCTTCATAGAGTGATACAGTGTGGAAACAGGCCCTTCACAGAGTGATACAGTGTGGAAACAGGCCCTTCGGCCCTACTTGCCCACACCAGCCAACATGTCTCAGCTACACTAGTCCCACCTGCCCGCGTTTAGTCCATACCCCTCCCAACTTGTCCTATCCATGTAGCTGTCTGAATGTTTCTTAAACGTTGCGATAGTCTCTGCCTCAACGACCTCCTCTGGCAGCTCGGTCTGTACATCATGGCATCAGACAAAACGTGTTTCTTCTTCACTTTTTTTCCTCTTGCATCTGTCTGCTCCCCGTTGGTGCTTCTCATCTCCAACCTATCCTTCCCTCCCCATCCAAAACACACCAGTTCACCTGTGCCTCCAGTCCCTGCCATCTCTCCCTCCTCTGGCTATACTGCCCAGTATCCAGTGCCCTCTGCATCCTGCCACCTCTCCCTCCTCTGGCTACACTGCCCAGTATCCAGTGCCTTCTCCTCCCTGCCACATCCTCCTCTGGCTACATTGCCCCGTATCCAGTGTAACGGAGGTTCTTGTACATTTGGGCACTGCTGTCCCAGCCAGCACTGGTGTAGGTGAGAGGGGGAAGAGTTAATAGGACCGTCAGGGACAACCTTTTCACACAGGGGATGGTGAGTGTATGAAACACGGTGTCAGAGGAGGTAGTTGATGCAGGTACTGTAACATCATTTAAAATACATTTGGACAGGTACATGGATAGGTGAGGGTTGGAGTGAAGATAGACTCAGAGTGCTGGAGTAACTCAGCGGGTCAGGCAGCATCTGTGGAGAACATGGATAGGTGACGTTTCACAGAGTGTTGGAGTAACTCAGCGGGTCAGGCAGCATCTGTGGAGAACATGGATAGGTGACGTTTCACAGAGTGCTGGAGTAACTCAGCGGGTCAGGCAGCATCTGTGGAGAACATGGATAGGTGACGTTTCACAGAGTGCTAGAGTAACTCAGCGGGTCAGGCAGCATCTGTGGAGAACATGGATAGGTGACATTTTGGGTCAAAACCCTTCTTCTAAAATGTCCCCTGTTCTTTCCCTCCAGAGATGCTGCCTGACCCATTGAGTTGCTCTTTGATGTAGACCAAGATTCAAGATCAAGATTCAAGATAGCTTTATTTGTCATCCAAAAAAGTTTTTTGGATGAAATTCAGTCACCCACAGTCCAACAATAAAAGCACTAAAATAGGCAGATTACACAATAAAGCATTAAAATAGGCAAATTACACAACCTCCAAAACACAACCAGCATCTGCAGTTCCTTTCTACACAAGGTTTGGAATGACATGATCTCGGAGAAAACCCAAGCAGGTCACGGGGAGAACATGTAAACTCCGTACAGACGGCGCCCGTAGTCGGGATGGAACCCGGGTCTCCGGCGCTGTAACCTTGTAAGGCAGCAACTCTACCGCTGCGCCACCGGGCCGCCCTGTAGTAGTCCAGCACTGCTCTCTAGTTGTGGTAGGATGGTTCAGTTGCCTGATAACAGCCGGGAAGAAACTATCCCTGAATCTGGAGGTGTGCGTTTTCACACTTCTGTACCTCTTGCCTGATGGGAGAGGGGAGAAGAGGGAGTGGCCGGGGTGAGACTGGTCCTTGATTATGCTGCTGGCCTTGGTAAACCATGTTACCCAGTCCAACATACTTTCATGTGGCTTGGGGCCCAGTTTTGTGTGTGAGATACTGTGGGTCATCTTCCAATGTTTGGAGTCACTTTCCAGCTGCTGGAGCTGCTGGAGGACATTGCTGCTACTTGTTTACTGTGGAGACTGGGTATCTCATTTCAACAGCTGGCCTCATGCCAGATGTTACTGGAAACGAGCTCATTTGAATGTGTTAAGACAAATACCAAAGTATAAAATGTCCAGAGATATTTGTGGTTTTAATGAGACCTGTCACGCCATTGTCCTTTGTTGTTGGACCTCTCTCTCTGCTCCTCATTGTCACAGTGCTTGACGTTGGGAATAACGATGTAATAGTGACGTTGCTGGCACTGGGGACCAATCACCTGGCTCCTCATGAAGGCCAATGCTTCTGCTCATAGATGGGATTTGCCAGAATGGACAATGAGGCTAATGTTCACTACGGACAGATCGGTGAGGATCTGTAGCAGAGGTACTGGAGGGGTAGTCGTGTCTCCCTGCATTGTGTGAGGGGTGAGGTTAGTAACTGACCACCTGTGCCCAGGTAGAGAGTGGGCAGGGGCCATGTGAGGCTGGGTAATGTGCCGTGCCACGCCCAGCTGTTACCAGGGAACTGAACCATTCTACCGCAACTAGAGAGCAGTGCTGAACTACTATCCACCCCACCAGGGACCCTCGGACTATCCTTGATCAGACTTTACTGGCTTAACCTTGCATTAAACGTTACTGGCTTTACCCTGCACTAAATGTTACTGGCTTTATCTTGCACTAAATGTCATTCCATTATTGTGTATCTACACTGTGAATGGCTCGATTGTAGTCATGTATTGTCTTTCCACTGGCTAGATAGCATGCAACAAAAGCTTTTCACTGTACCTCAGCACATGTGACAATAAACTAAACTGAACTAAGTAATGAGCTACTGGTGATCACAGGATGAGATAGCAGCACGTTTGAGAAGCCGTGGTGGTGAGATGAACTGGCAACAGGGCTGGTGGAACGTGAAGCAGGTGACATGTTGCATGGAAATGTCCTGCTCCAAACTGCCCTGCCAACCGTTTCTCTACCCACTCCCACCCCAGCCCCCCTGAACCAGTCCGTGCGTTTCCTCACTGAAATGTTGCACCAGGTGGGTTTCAAGTACAGACCTTGACTGTTTTCATGCTGGCATGGTGTGCTGAAATCGCAGGAGGTTTCTGCTTTAACAGATTGCTGTTTTGCTCCAATTTCCAGTACGAACAGTTTGAAAGTACGATTGGTTTCAAGCTCCCGAATCACCGTGCTGCCAAACGACTGTGGAAAGTGTGCATCGAACATCACACCTTCTTCAGGTAAATGCCAGTGTGCATCGAGCACCACACCTTCAGGTAAACGCCAGCCAGAGACAACTGCCTGCAGGGGGAGAGTTAGAGGTGGAGAACGCGGCTTATTGAGAACACCTGCACATTCTGTCAGTACACGAGAGATTGCTCACAACTCTGCCCTTGGGTTCCTGTGGAAAAACATAACGAGGGAAATGCTGTAGAAAATATATGTTTCCGCAGGGTCTCCAGCCGAAACGTCACCCATTCCTTCTCTCCAGAGATGCTGCCTGACCCGCTGTGTTACTCCAGCATTTTGTGTCTATCTTTGGTTTAAACCAGCATCTGCAGTTACTTCCTACACACACACACTGTATATATTTTTGGAGGCAAAGCTTTGGTAGCGCTGCCTCAGTCTGTGCATGTTTGTAGTTTTATATTTTGTTTGGTCTTTTGGTGACTTTGCTATGAGTGTCAGTGTGACTTTCACTTCACAGTGAACAGGAGAACATTTAGTTCACAAATGGCCAGATCCTGACTCTCTGAAAATGGGTTTGACCGGGACAATATTGTAAAGCTAGCGAGCCTACACGCCAGCTGGGGATTAAAGATACATCATCAAAATAGTGACAAATATTCAGAGTAGAAACATCTGTTCATTAAACGATTGTGTGGACAATTGGCTCATTGTGTGCCTGAAGTCAGTCGTGAAGGGAAGTCTGACGATCTCTCACCTACTGTAATAACAAGGAACTGCACTTGCTGCTTTACACCAAAGATGGATGCACAGGGCTGGAGTAACTCAGCGGGTCAGGCAGCATCTGTGGAGAACATGGATAGGTGCCGTTTCGCAGAGTGCTGGAGTAACTCAGCGGGTCAGGCAGCATCTGTGGAGAACATGGATAGGTGGCGTTTTGGGTTGGGACCCTTCTTCGGACTGATTGTAAGGGGGAGGGGAAGAGGAGATGCAGGGCAGCGTGGCTGGTTACAGGTGAACACAGGCAAGGAGGGGAGGGGTAGGCAGATTAGTTTAATTTAGACTAGAGATACAGCGCGGAAACAGGCCCTTCGGCCCACTGAGTCCGTGCTGACCATCGATCCCTGAACACTTGCACTATCCTTCACACACTAGGGCCAATTTACAATGTAACCAAATCTAATTAACCTACAAACCTGCACCTGTAGTCAGGATGGAACCTGGGCTCTGTGAGGCAGCAAATCTACCACTGCGCCACCGTGCCGCCCTGTTGTTGAACAAGGGCCAGAGATGAAGAGACAGGTGTCAGCTCGAGAAAGGATGAATGATGCGAATCGTTAAGCTCGGGGTAGAAAGGTTGTGAATAGGGTAGACAATGGAAGAATCGTGGAGGGAGGGGGAGGAGAGGGTCAGTCAGGGTTATGGGAAAGAACTACCTCTGGCCTTTGCCTTATACCGCCTTATACCATCATCCCCACGATCCAGGAGGTTTGTGATGGTTTTCACAAGATGGACTTGTGAAGAGATGTTTGCTTTGCGTGTTCCAGGCGCTATATAAATGTACATTGCTGCCACTGCTTTGCTCTGCTGTTGTAATGTGTTTACCAGTTTGTTTTCTCTCTGCTGTTTATACTGAATAACTGATCAGTATTTGGTTTGCAGACTGGTGTCCCCAGAGCCTCCTCCAAAGGGCTTCCTTGTGATGGGCTCCAAGTTCCGCTACAGTGGACGCACGCAGGCACAAACACGGCAGGCTAGTGCTTTGATCGATCGCCCCGCTCCCTACTTTGAACGGTCTTCCAGCAAAAGATACACAATGTCACGGAGTCTGGATGGAGGTATGGCTTTTGTCAAATCAATAGCTGAGTTAATGGCATCTGATGGTATTTTGGAGCATGAGGGGTCTTATAGAGGTGTATAAAATCATGAGAGGAATAGATCGGGTAGACTCTTGCCCAGAGTAGGGGAACCGAGGACCAGAGGACATAGATTTAAGGTAAAGGGGAAAAGATTTAATAGGAATCTGAGGGGTAGCTTTTTCACACAGAGGGTGGTGGGTGTATGGAACAAGCTGCCAGAGGAGGTAGTTGAGGCTGGGACTATCCCAACAGTTAGACAGGTACATGGATAGGACAGGTTTGGAGGGATATGGACCAAACGCAGGCAGGTGGGGCGAGTGTAGATGGGACATGTTGGCCGGCGTGTGCAAGTTGGGCCGAAGGGCCTGTTTCCGTGCTGTATCACTCGACGACATGAAGATCTTGTGCTGAACTTGCAACACGGATGCAGTGCAGTCTCATGAGGATAATCAGACATCTTTAGCCAAAAAACCATGAGGTCCCAAGTCAGGATCTTGACCTGAAACGTCACCTATCCATGTTCTCCACAGATGCTGCCTGACCCGCTGTGTTACTCCAGCACTCTGTGAAACGTCACCTATCCATGTTCTCCAGCAGTTTGTGTCTTGTTTTATCCATTAGGTGGGAATCTTCAATTTAATATATTTAGTATTGATTCACTTTTGCAAAATCAATTGCAATTTGAGGTGTTATATTGCACAGACGATCCTGCAGTAACTGTGAAGTGTCCCTTTGAGAGCAGTGATGACCAATGTTGGTGAGCTCGGCGATCTCACCATGGGAGGGGATGTATGAGGAAGCTGGTACAGACTGCTCCACCCAGTCTGTTCATTCACAGTCTGTTATCACAGCACTGCCATTCTCACCAAAGACGGCTTGTTTTTCACGGATTATAGAAACATAGAAAATAGGTGCAGGAGGAGGCCATTCGGCCCTTCGAGCCAGCTTTGCCATTCATTGTGATCATGGCTTTCATTGTGATCATGGCTGATCATCCACAATCAGTAACCCGTGCCTGCCTTCTCCCCATATCCCCTGACTCCACTAGCCCACTACAACTCTAACTCTCTTTTAAATCCATCCAGTGATTTGGCTTCCACTGCCCACTGTGGCAGAGAATTCCACAAATTCACAACTCTCTGGGTGAAAAAGTTTCTTCTCACCTCAGTTTTAAATGGCCTCCCATTTATTCTAAGACTGTGGCCCCTGGTTCTGGACTCCCCCAACATTGGGAACATTTTTCCTGCATCTAGCTTGTCCAGTCCTTTTATAATTTTATAAGTCTCCATAAGATCCCCTCTCATCCTTCTAAACTCCAGTGAATACAAGCCTAGTCTTTCCAATCTTTCCTCATATGACAGTCCCGCCATCCCAGGGATTAACCCCGTGAACCTACACTGCATTGCCTCAATAGCAAGGACGTCCTTCCTCAAATTAGGAGACCAAAACTGTACACAGATGTGGTCTCACCAGGGCCCTATACAACTGCAGAAGGACCTCTTTGCTCCTGTACTCAAATCCTTTCGTTATGAAGGCCAACATGCCATTAGCTTTCTTCACTGCCTGCTGTACCTGCACGCTTACTTTCAGTGACTGGTGTACAAGTCACCCAGGTCTCGCTGCACTTCCCCTTTACCTAATCTGACACCAATGAGACAATAATCTGCCTCCTTATTTTTGCAGCCAAAGTGGATAACCTCACATTTATCCACATTATACTGCATCTGCCATGCATCTGCCCACTCACTCAACCTGTCCAAGTCACCCTGCAACCTCCTAACATCCTTTTCGCAGTTCACACTGCCACCCAGCTTTGTGTCATCCGCAAACTTGCTAGTGTTACTTCTAATTGCATCATCCAAATCATTGATAGTTGTAAATAGTTGTGGCCCCAACACCGAGCCTTGTGGCACTCCACTCTCCTCTGCCTGCCGTTACTTTTGTTGTTCTGATCTAAAAGCTTTATTTTGTTCAGTGAGACAAGACTAGCACCGAGACCTCCAGATTTGGAAAACCAGGAGAGTGTTTTTGAAGTCAAACTGCCTGAGGCAAGACTCGTTCGTTCACCAGCCTTGAAATGCTTTTCAAAGCACTTAGCAACACGGTGGATCACAATAGTTAGCTGTGGAGTGACTGGGGATCTACATCAGACAAGATCACGAATGTGGATAGACACAGAGTGCAGGAGATACATGACTGAGTGTGAAGAAGTTGTATGTGTATGAATAATGCCAACTTAATTGAAAAGACAAAACTCAGGAAATGTGCAAATCAATGGTCACAAACAATATCTCATCAACTGTTGCCTCTTTGAGGAAAATAAAAGAAATTCTGTAACGAAAATTATTGTTTGGAGACACAAGGAACTGCAGATGCAAAAGACAAAGTGCTGGAGTAACTCAGCGGGTCAGGCAGCATCTGTGGAGAACATGGATAGGTGACGTTTCACAGAGTGCTGGAGTAACTCAGTGGGTCAGGCAGCATCTGTGGAGAACATGGATAGGTGACGTTTCAGGTCATGGCTCTTCATCAGACTCAATGCGGGGGTGGGTCAGGCAGCTCAGGGAGTGAGGTGAAGGGGGAGCAGATTGTTCACCTGGGAAGGTGCAGGTGTGACATGATGCCAGCACTTTAAGAGGTGGCAGGTGGCAGAAACCCAGCTTGTGAATGTGGGACAAATGTACAAACAGTGACTGAGGTTTAGCGCCTTCCCCAGTGATGGCACAAATAAACCGTCAATGCAGCAGGAAGACCGGCCAGTGGGTGTGCACTAGCCAGTTGGGTGTAAGTTAGTAAGTTGGTCAGGCATTGGGTGTGAGCTGGGCAGGTGTGCAAGGTTGGGGTATTGGGTGTGAGCTGGGCAGGTGTGGAAGGTTGGGGTATTGGGTATGAGCTGGGCAGGTGTGCAAGGTTGGGGCATTGAGTGTGAGCTGGGCAGGTGTGCAAGGTTGGGGTATTGGGTATGAGCTGGGCAGGTGTGCAAGGTTGGGGTATTGGGTATGAGCTGGGCAGGTGTGCAAGGTTGGGGTATTGGGTATGAGCTGGGCAGGTGTGCAAGGTTGGGGTATTGAGTGTGAGCTGGGCAGGTGTGCAGACGTTTCCCCTCTGGATGTGCAGGTGGTGATGAGCCCTTGTGTTCAGGTGCCTCTGTGCCAGTGTGTGGGTGCTGCTTTGGCCTGTGTGCCAGTGTGTGGTGGTGCTGCTGTGGCCTCTGTGCCAGTGTGTGGGTGCTGCAGTGGACTTTGTGCCAGTGTGTGTAGTGTGTGCCAGTGTGTGGAGGTGCTGCAGTGGCCTCTGTGCCAGTGTGTGGGTGCTACTGTGGCCTCTGTGCCAGTGTGTGGGTGCTGCAGTGGCATTTGTGCCAGTGTATGTAGCGTGTGCCAGTGTGTGGTGCTGCAGTGGCCTCTGTGCCAGTGTGTGGGTGCTACTGTGGCCTCTGTGCCAGTGTGTGCCAGTGTGTGGTGCTGCAGTGGCCTCTGTGCCAGTGTGTGGGTGCTACTGTGGCCTCTGTGCCAGTGTGTGCCAGTGTGTGGTGCTGCAGTGGCCTCTGTGCCAGTGTGTGCCAGTGTGTGGTGCTGCAGTGGCCTCTGTGCCAGTGTGTGGGTGCTACTGTGGCCTCTGTGCCAGTGTGTGTAGTGTGTGCCAGTGTGTGTAGTGTGTGCCAGTGTGTGGAGGTGCTGCAGTGGCCTCTGTGCCAGTGTGTGGGTGCTACTGTGGCCTCTGTGCCAGTGTGTGTAGTGTGTGCCAGTGTGTGGGTGCTACTGTGGCCTCTGTGCCAGTGTGTGGGTGTTACTGTGACCTCTGTGCCAGTGTGGTGGAGCAGATTTTACGTCCGCTGTTCTGACTTGCAGAGTTTTTCCGCCCAGCTTCAGTCGGTGAGAACCATGAGGCCCTCCTGAAGGAGTTGACCAACAACACCAGTGAAACGTCGAGAACAGACACCCCCGACACGGTGGCCTCGGACAGCAAGAAATCCTCGCAGAAATCCGAGAAAGCCAATGAAGTCACAACACCGACCAAAATAAAAGAAATGAAGGTACAACTATGTTGTGGTGTCAGACATCTGATGCTGATATATATATATATATATATATATATATATATATATATATATATATGAAGGTACAACTATGTTGTGGTGTCAGACATCTGATGCTGATATCCAGATATGCAGGATTGTTCTTTGTCAATTAGATTGTCATAAGGAATAGGAGTAGAAATAGGCCATTCGGCCCATCAAGTCTATTCAGCCATTCAATCATCTCTCCCTCCTAACCCCATTCTCCTGCCTTCTCCCCATAACGTCTGACACCCGTACAATCAAGAAGTTGTGAATGCTGTGCCCACAAACTCGAGCTGTTGTTGCCGCTCTTTGGCTGTTTGCAGGAAGGAGAAGCTAATTCCACTGTGCCTGGCATATGTTGATGGTTAAGTTTGGGGTTAAGGTTCGGATTAGGGGTCAGGGTTAGGGGCACCAGTGATTTGGAACAAATTACCCAGCTGTTAATTGGAACAGAAACGATTTGTTTTCACTCTTGTGAAGCGTAGTCTACATCTTCCATCTTTGGATTGCAGCCAACATCTGTCTGACCCAGAGGCAAGGAACTGCAGATGCTGGTTTACATAAAAGGACACAAAGTGCTGGAGTAACTCATCAGGTCAGGCAACATCTCTGGAGAACGTAAGAAAGGTCCTGACCTGAAATGTCACCTATCCATGTTCTCCACAGATGCTGCCTGACCCGCTGAGTTACTCCAGCACTCTGTGTCCTTTTAACACCAGGGTTCAGTTCTAAAGGTTTTTGGTTCTTGCCCATGGTCGTTGTGTGAGCATCTTATCCAGTTCCTACTTTTATAAAGTGACAGTGATCACCATCTGATTCCTTGACGGTTTGTGTAAAGCTAAGAGTCTTAGCTTCTGCCCTGTGACCAGCGCCCACATGTTCTACCAACCAGTGACCTTCTGGGGACGTGCCACAAATGACATTGAACTGGATTATTAGAGTTCATTTAAAGAACAAGGAGTGAGCATACTTGGATTTATTGAACTAGTTGGGCTGATGTTAGGTCGTTGGCATGGAAGCCATTTCCACAATATTGTGAGCAAACACAACCAGTTTAGCTGTGCTCTTACTGAGGCTGATTCAAGACAAGTCCCTTTCCCTTGAGGTAACTAAACTATACAGGAAATGTGGAAGAGATCGGTTAACAGGGAAAGTTAGACTGGACCAGGGAGTGAAAAACCTATCATGTTTGTGCAAGTAAATAAAAATCCATCCACACCTAAATGATTGGTGACTCCAGTAAACCAGTTGCATTCAAGAGTGTCGACACAAAATGCTGGAGTAACTCAGTGGGACAGGCAGCATCTCAGGAGTGTAGACACAGGTTCTGGTTTTTCCAAGTAACCCTGAATCTGCCAGATGGGGCAGTAGATTGAGAATGGTGTTGAGTAAACTGTCCCAGTGCTGGGGTAATGGTGATGTGCAGTCAGGCAACATGAGGCAACAAGTCCTCCCCACGTCCACCACCACCACCATCCTGGCCCTGACTTGCCCCAAACACCTCTGCTGTTAATGTGACACCAGCAGCCTCTAAGCGATGCTGAACACTTGTTTAAATGTGCCTTGTCTCTCTCGATTGATTGAACCTGTTTCTGTCGGGCAGGCTTCACTGTTGCAAACATTGATTTTTACATGGCCAATCGTTATTTCACTCTTCACATGAAGATCAATGGATTATGATCTTGTTTTGGATTTAATTGATTTGATTTCTTTTAAAATTTTGCTGTCAGATGGAACACGAAGATGAGGTGCGACTTAGGCAAGAGGTAGTGTATGGTTACCTGGTTACTTGCCTCCCTGCAGCTTATGTCAAACATTCTCATCTCTGTTCACAGTTTACAGGATTACTGGGTTCTACTTATTTTGGATGGAAAATCATTCACCAAACTAATGCTAGATGTTACATTTAGTAGATCCAGCTCCTTCAAGATTTATCACCAACAATGTCCAAGACATTCACTACTCCCTTAAAATATTAATTTGTAACAAATCTGGCAATTAATGTTGTCTCAGATATTAAAAACTGATCTTGCTCCTTGTGCAATGGTGGGTGATCATTTTCTGAATCATGGTTTTTCATTGTTGTCAGTTCACTACTTATGCTGAACTACATTTCATGTGGATGTGCTTCTGTGGGACCTGTGCCTGGCCTTCTCTCTGCAGATGCCCAAGTGTAACCATTGCCCACATGTGCAGTGTTGCAGTGTTTGCCCACCAGTGCATTCCATTGCAGTATAGCACTCGTGCTCCTATTGCTTGCCGCATTCCAACCTGCTGCACATCTGAGTCTGCGTGTTTGTTAACCTTCCACTGTATTTATCTGCTTCAGACACATGGCTTTGAGCTAGGTGCAATGCTGGACTCATGGGACGCAGTACCTCATTGTTGACTGTTATGATGCTTCCTTGTTCATCGAGCAGAGGCAGTTGTACAGATGGAACTGTAACTCGGTGTGTCGCAAGGCTGCTTTACAATACTGTTAGTGATGCCCGAGACTGATTACTGCTAAATCATAAGGAATAGCAGTAGAATGAGGCCATTCGGCCCATCAAGTCTCCTGCACTATTCAATCACAGCTGATCTATCTCTCCCTCCTAACCCCATTCTCCTGCCTTCTCCCCATAACCCCTGACACCTGCACTAATCAAGAATCTATCAATCTCTGCCTTAAAAATATCTACTGACTTGTGGCCTCCACAGCCGTCTGTGGCAACGAATCCCACAGATTCACCACCCTCTGACTAAAGAATCTATAACATTTGACGTAGATGTTACCTGTCGACCTTTGCTTGCCCTCCACACTGGGACCCCAGTCCCACACCGTGACTGCAGGGTGCCAGTGCAAGGCTGAGTGTTGTCTGTCTCAGTAACCTGCAGTCACCATGGAGAGCCGGAAGGTGATTTACCCAGGGTGCTCATGTGATTGCCAGAGACTCTGTAAAGTAACTCTGGAAAAGTAACCCATGCAGAGCAAGGATGTTCCACGCTACCTCAGCATGTATCACCCCAAACTCTCCTGAATTGAATGAAATGTACCGTTGGGAAATAGTTACCATCCAGTCAAGGCCAACATTGTCAGTAGCATTCCCCACTCATCATCAGTAATCTGGATTCCTGACGTGGCTTCAGTAAAGGAGCACAGGGACATTTCAGGCAAATACCGTGAACAATGGGGACATCTACCTCCTCCTCCTGTGGCAGAAACCAATGTCTGGTTACGCTTTGTGTAACAATCTCCCTCTCTGTTTCCATTGCACCAAAGTTCCTGGATAAACCAGAAGATGTGTTGATGAAGCACCAGGCCAACATCAATGAACTCAAACGGACCTTGCAGGAGTCAACTAGCATTAAGATAAATCACAGTGACCGGGAGAAGAAGTTAACCACCTCTCCATCAAAAGCTAAAGACAAGGACCCGGAGGGATTGCAGAAGCTGGAAGAGGTGGGTTTAGTTTCTAAGCATCTTATTGAAGCTGTGGACACACTAAACCTGCCCACCTGTTTCTGGCTCTCGGTTGTCCGCCTGTTTGTGATCCTGCTAGTATTGATCATCCTGATAATCGCAGCGGTGGGGTGAGCAGTGGGTCGCGATGGATGGGTTGGCACCACTGTTTATTCTTCCACACAATAAGGTTTGACCTTTGCCCAGAATAAAGTGCGAGGAGGTTTATAACGGAGACATACGCAGTGATTAGGCTGTGGGCTGAGACGGATTTATTTATTCTGAGCACGTTACTGTGTGACAGATGTGAGAATTCCTGGACCCTGGAGAGAGAAGGATTGGGGTGAGAACTTTGCCAAACCCCTTGTGAAAATTCCTTGGCAGAGTTGCTGCTTCAGTGATGTGTCCATTCCTCTAACGACCGAGCCATCTACAGTTAACTCCACACAAATACAGTGCGTGTCACTGTGAGTCTGGGCTGCCTCTCAAACTATAAACATTGAGTTTCCTAATCCAAGTTTGACTGAGCAAGGCAGTTGTACCCAATGGATAAAGTACACTGCACTGTTTCACGTAGACAATGACTGACTGTTCCAACATTTCCACAGTAGACACAAAATGCTGGAGTAACTCAGCGGGACAGGCAGCATCTCTGGGGAGAAGGAATGGGGACGTTTCAGGTCAAGACCCTTTCCACAGTGTGCTCCAGGCCAACCTTCCCACAGCCCAGTCCCAGAGATGGGTCGTAGAGTTTGCATGGACAGTGGCCTTAGTTTGACACAACTATAACATGTGCATCTACAAGGCTGGCAGCAAGGACAAAGCAAGCCAGATATTGTGCAGAATAGGTCCACATAATGTGACCATCAGTCATCAATGGGTGGCAGCGATTGGTCTCCAGTCTAAGGGAGCCTCGCATAAACTTGTCACGAGCACCGTAATGAACCCAGACCACTTTAACACTAATTCTGCCACTGCACAACAAATCTGAGATAAGCCCCCTCACACGGAACCTGTCCCACTGAGTGGTCGTTGTTGGCATGATATCGAGGCTTGGAACAAACATGGAATACACTTCACACACTGTAAATCACTTCTACATCTGATGGGTCCAGAGACAACCCATTAAAACCATTCTGTAGATTGTGATCTCTCATACATACTTGGTGTTACTTTTCATTTCTAAAACAAAGGCTTAAAATGCCCATACTCCAAGTTTGTATGTGGTACACGTGTAATAGTATGTCTGTACGTGTGACATACTGAAACCCTCAGTGCGGGAGGGAGGGGGTGAATGAGAAGGGAGAATAGTTTGCCTCTTGTCCTGAGCCATGTCTGATGTGATTAAGCCATATACATTCAGAGGATAATGCTAACAAATATTGTGGAGTTATAATAAAAGTCTGGTATTAATAAAAACATGACGGTCACTAATTTATTGATTGTTTCTAATCCATTTAATGGTAAATGTTTAATGCCTGATTGACGATGTGGGGATTGTGTCTGAAAGATGCTGAGCAAGACAGCTAGGCATGAGCTTGTTCTTTATTCACTGATTTACACTCTTGTGTTATAAGGACGTTTGTATAAAGGGCAGCTTGCTGATTGATTTTCTCTCCATGTTTGTAACTAATGCAAGTGCAGCAATGTTGTTGGCTGGAGATGAGGACAGCACAAACATGTTCCGTATGTTTGATGATAATGTCTCTTACTTCTGCTGAATCATTCAATTGCTTCTTGCTTTCTGGTGTTTCTGTAACTTTGTTCTTCAAGGGCCACAGTTTAGCGAAGGCCAGAGTCGAAGTCTAACATGACTGTGTTGCAATTTTAGCTTGTTTCCAGGCGCGGCTTGTACCCAAGTAGTGTTGTGAAAATGTGTACGTTTATTAGATTCTCCAATGCCAGGCCGATAAGATGGTGCAGCTACCAGTGCTGCTTTACCTGTTTGTACGAATGAGTTGGGTGTTTCCACTGGAGATGTGTGCAGATCATCCCAGCTCCATCTCTCCTCTCAGTAGATTGTTGTCAGTACTAATCAGCCCACATTACAGATCACAGAATAAAGCACCAGCTTATAGCTTTAATTTCCTGAGTCAATAACACTGCGAGCTACGCGATCCTTGCCATTTGCCACCTTATTCCTGATCCCACGTGGAATCCTGCCACACTAAATATCACTGTAAAAATCACATATCATTAAAATAATGCTCTCATCTATCTCCACCTCTTAATAAGGCATTGAAGTTACAAGTTCATCGATGTGACATGCTGTCTAGCTGTGTGTACTTCAGTCAATAAATGCAGCCCACTCTGGTATGTGGTAAACATACAGAGGGGTTTAATAACTATGGAAGCTTTAAACAAAGGCTTGCGTTACAGGGAGGGACATTTCTCTTTGGAGTGTAGTGGGCTGAGGGGTGATGTCGAGGTGTACAAGATCATGAGGGGAATGGGTACAGTCGTCTTGCAAGGGTAGAGGATTCTAAAACTAGAGGGCACAGGCTTAAGGTGAGAGAGTTCAGAGGGACCTCTGGATATTGGTGCCACTGACAGCCTCCCTGTGTGGACCAGCCCACAGTGTGTGACTTGGCCAGTGTGTAACTCCGAGCTGTCACCGCTGATAGTCTGGGCCCCCTCCCCCCACCGCCTCAACACATGCCTCCAGGTGTGTTCCTCAAAGCATTAATCCCTCTCCCACCGCCCCCCCCCCTCCCCCCACCGACCCCCCCTCCCGCCGCCACCTCCCCCCCTCCCCCTCCCACCACCCCCTCCCCCACCGTCTCCCTCTCCCTCCCCCCCACCGCCCCCCTCCTCCCAGCGCCTCCCTCCCCCACCGCCTCGCCCTCCCCCCACCGCCTCCCCCTCCCCCTACCGCCTCCCCCTCCCCCCACCGCCTCCCCCTCCCCCCACCGCCTCCCCCTACCCCCACCGCCTCCCTCCCCCTTCCCCCACCGCCACCCCCCACCACCTCAACACATGCCTGCAGCTGTGCTCCTCAAAGCATTAATCCCCCTCCCTGCCCCACCACCCCTGCCACCGCCTCTCCCCTCCCACTGCCCCTCCCCAATGACTCTCACTGCCCCACCCCTCCCACTGCCCCCTCCCACAGCGCCTCCCCTTCTCCCCACCACCCCCCTCCCTCTCCCACCAACCCCCCCTCCCTCCCCGACTCCCCCTCCCACTGCCCAACTATTGAAAGTTTGGGCAAAATCACCACTCTATGACTTAAATGGACAGGTACACAGTACAACTTAACAAGATGTCTTGCTTTCTTATTGAAACGAGGTTTACCAATTTAATCGAAATCTAGATGTCTGAAGGTAACGGGCAAGTTGAATGAAGGGTGGTGATGATCTGTGTGTGGTGTTGATGTGTATGATGTGATGATCTGTGTGTGGTGTTGATGATCTGTTCATGGTGTGATGATCTGGGCGTGGTGTGATGATGTGCGTGTGGTGTGATGATGTGTGTGTGGTGTGATGATGTGTGTGTGGTGTGATCTGTGCGTAGTGTGATGATCTGTGCATGGTGCGATGATCTGTGTGTGGTGTTGATGATCTGTGTGTGGTGTTGATGATCTGTGTGTGGTGTTGATGATGTGTGTGTGGTGTTGATGATGTGTGTGTGGTGTTAATGATCTGTGTGTGATGTGATGATGTGTGTGGTGTTGATGATCTGTGTGTGGTGGTGTTGATGATCTGTGTGTGTGGTGTTGATGATCTGTGTGTGGTGGTGTTGATGATCTGTGTGTGGTGGTGTTGATGATCTGTGTGTGGTGGTGTTGATGATCTGTGTGGTGGTGTTGATGATCTGTGTGGTGGTGTTGATGATCTGTGTGTGGTGGTGTTGATGATCTGTGTGTGGTGGTGTGATGATCTGTGCTTGGTGTGATGCTCTGTGCTTGGTGTGATGATTGTGTGGTGTGATGATCTGTGTGTGGTGTTGATGATCTGTGTGTGGCGTGATGATGTGTGTGTGGTGTTGATGATCTGTGTGTGCTGTTGATGATCTGTGTGTGGTGTGGATGATCTGTGTGTGGTGTGGATGATCTGTGTGTGGTGTTGATGATCTGTGCGTGGTGTGATGATCTGTGTGGTGTGGATGATGTGTGTGTGTGGTATGGATGATGTGTGTGTGGTATGGATGATGTGTGTGTGGTGTTGATGATCTGTGTGTGGTGTGATGATCTGTGCGTGGTGTGATGATCTGTGCGTGGTGTGATGATCTGTGCGTGGTGTGATGATCTGTGCGTGGTGTGATGATCTGTGCGTGGTGTGATGATCTGTGCGTGGTGTTGATGATCTGTGCGTGGTGTGATGATCTGTGTGGTGTGGATGATGTGTGTGTGTGGTGTGGATGATGTGTGTGTGGTATGGATGATGTGTGTGTGGTGTTGATGATCTGTGTGTGGTGTGATGATCTGTGCGTGGTGTGATGATCTGTGCGTGGTGTGATGATCTGTGCGTGGTGTGATGATCTGTGCGTGGTGTGATGATCTGTGCGTGGTGTGATGATCTGTGCGTGGTGTTGATGATGTGTGTGTGGTGTTGATGTGTGTGTGGTGTTAATGATCTGTGTGTGATGTGATGATGTGTGTGGTGTTGATGATCTGTGTGTGGTGGTGTTGATGATCTGTGTGGTGGTGTTGATGATCTGTGTGTGGTGGTGTTGATGATCTGTGTGTGGTGGTGTTGATGATCTGTGTGTGGTGGTGTGATGATCTGTGCTTGGTGTGATGATCTGTGCTTGGTGTGATGATGTGTGTGTGGTGTGATGATGTGTGTGTGGTGTGATGATCTGTGTGTGGCGTGATGATGTGTGTGTGGTGTTGATGATCTGTGTGTGCTGTTGATGATCTGTGTGTGGTGTGGATGATCTGTGTGTGGTGTGGATGATCTGTGTGTGGTGTTGATGATCTGTGTGTGGTGTTGATGATCTGTGCGTGGTGTGGTTGATGTGTGCGTGGTATGGATGATGTGTGCGTGGAATGGATGATGTGTGCGTGGTGTTGATGATCTGTGCGTGGTGTGATGATCTGTGCGTGGTGTGATGATCTGTGCGTGGTGTGAATGTCACTAAGTCCCGGTGATTGGGCTTTGGGCCAAGCGCAGGGTGTGGTTACACGCGAGTGAGTGAGTGAGTGGGTGAGTGAGTGAGTGGGTGGGTGAGTGAGTGAGTGGGTAGGTGAGTGAGTGAGTGAGTGAGGGGTGAGTGGGTGAGTGAGTGAGTGGGTGAGTGAGTGAGTGAGTGGGTGGGTGAGTGAGTGGGTGAGTGGGTGGGTGAGTGAGTGGGTGGGTGAGTGAGTGAGTGGGTAGGTGAGTGAGTGAGTGAGGGGTGAGTGGGTGAGTGAGTGAGTGAGTGGGTGAGTGAGTGAGTGTGGGTGGGTGAGTGAGTGAGTGAGCGAGTGGGTAGGTGGGTGAGTGAGTGGGTGAGTGAGTGAGTGGGTAGGTGAGTGAGTGGGTAGGTGAGTGAGTGGGTGAGTGAGTGAGTGAGTGGGTGAGTGGGTAGGTGAGTGAGTGGGTGAGTGGGTAGGTGAGTGTGAGTGAGTGGGTGAGTGAGTGAGTGAGTGAGTGAGTAGGTGAGTGAGTGAGTGAGTGAGTGTGGGTGGGTGAGCGAGTGAGTGAGTGGGTAGGTGAGTGAGTGGGTGAGTGAGTGAGTGAGTGAGTGAGTGAGTGAGTAGGTGAGTGAGTGAGTGTGGGTGGGTGAGTGAGTGAGTGAGTGGGTAGGTGAGTGGGTGAGTGAGTAGGTGAGTGAGTGGGTGAGTGAGTGAGTGAGTGGGTGGGTGGGTGGGTGGGTGGGTGGGTGGGTGAGTGGGTGAGTGAGTGAGTGAGTGAGTGAGTGGGTGAGTGAGTGGGTAGGTGAGTGGGTAGGTGAGTGAGTGGGTGAGTGGGTAGGTGAGTGAGTGGGTGAGTGAGTGGGTGGGTGAATGAGTGAGTGAGTGAGTGGGTGAGTGGGTGAGTGAGTGGGTGGGTGGGTGAGTGAGTGAGTGGGTGAGTGAGTGAGTGGGTGAGTGAGTGAGTGGGTGGGTGGGTGAGTGAGTGGGTGGGTGGGTGAGTGAGTGAGTGGGTGGATGGGTGGGTGGATGGGTGGGTGAGTGAGTGGGTGGGTGAGTGAGTGGGTGGATGGGTGAGTGAGTGAGTGAGTGGGTGGGTGAGTGGGTGGATGGGTGAGTGAGTGAGTGAGTGGGTGGGTGAGTGGGTGGGTGGGTGAGTGAGTGGGTAGGTGGGTGGGTGAGTGAGTGAGTGGGTGGATGGGTGGGTGAGTGAGTGGGTGGGTGAGTGAGTGGGTGGATGGGTGAGTGAGTGAGTGAGTGGGTGGGTGAGTGGGTGGGTGAGTGAGTGAGTGGGTGGATGGGTGAGTGAGTGAGTGGGTGGGTGGGTGAGTGAGTGGGTGGGTGAGTGAGTGGGTGGATGGGTGAGTGAGTGAGTGAGTGGGTGGGTGAGTGGGTGGGTGGGTGGGTGGGTGGGTGAGTGAGTGGGTGAGTGAGCAGGTAGAGATAGTTGACGGAGTGGGGATGCGTGTACACCTGTAAGAGGTGTGTGTATCAGGCGGCGGACGGCTTATGTACTGTGTGATTTGCCATGTGTTGTGGTCATCGCTAACTCAACTTTCTATCAGTCTATGAGGGCTGACGAGGAGGTCCAGGAGCATCCTGATTCCCAAGTGGCTCCCATTGCCTTGTCTCTAGAAGCTTCCGCAAAGAAAAGTCTTGCATCTTCCCCTGAGGTTGATCTTTTCAGTTCTATATTTAACAACACTACATTATAGTTTTATCAAAATTCATTTAAGGATTGTTACTTTTAAATGGCAGAGCTGGGGGATTTATTTTAACTAGTTTGCTAATGTTTTTTAAAGGCTTAATACTTGTATAATGTGGAACAGCTAAGCATAACAGTTAAACTTTGAGATGTTTGTTCCAATGAAGTTTGTTGTTTATCTGTTCATCATTAATTGTTGAGGGACTAAAACACTAAATCATCTTGCTTTATAGTCACATTTCATGAAGTCTGAAATATATGTTGGGAAAGTCTAGCTTTTCATCCAATTACGGCAGTTCATCCTTCAGCCTAGAACACAGTGAAGTAAATTTTCTGCATGTCTGTTACTATTTTCTCCTTCATGGAGTTCTGTGATGTTGACAAGTTTCTGTATTTGAAATGTAGGGCTCTGATGAATGGGTTATAATAGAGAAACAAGCTTCTAGGCTAGAAGAACTAGTTGTAGTTGGAGTGAAAAGTGACAGAAATGAATTCCAAGGAGAAGACACAGTTAAGGCTGTATCACCTGTTGGTGACAAAGAGCACACTGATTTAGAACTGTCCTCTCCGGAAATGGAGCTTCTGAACGAAGCATTCCCCAAGCACGGGGAGTGTGAAGAGAAGTCTCCAGTGAGTGATGACATATGTGAGCTATCTGTTGTACAAGAGGAAGACTCTGCTGAATCTTCAGTTTCAGTGGATGAGACATTGATGGTAGCCACTCCATTGTATCGCCCAGAGTTACTGAGGTCAGATGGACAAGAAGCATCCAAAGTGGAAAGACACACATCTGAAGAAGGTGTATCTGAGAAAGTTTTAGATGAAGAGTACTTGATTTTTGAAGACAGATGTCCAGATGATGCATCAGTGTGTAGCTGTGAATCCGCAGAACAAGTCACGGTGCAGACTGGGGTAAAGCTCTCTACATCTGAAGATGATGTTAGACTGGATTCCCATCCAGCTGAAGATGCTGAGTCAGCATTGTCTTTGCAAGATGTTGGCAGGGGGGAATCCAAGTCTGCATCTCCTGAGAATGATGAAAGAAGGTTTGTGGAATATAAAGATTCCAAGGATGTTTATCCACAAGATCGCAGCAAAATATCTAAACCGGGTTCTCCAATGGGCGACCAGAAAGCCCCCAGCTCTCCAGTGGAAAGTCCACCACGAGTCAAGGTGGATTTACAAACCCTTTGCCAGGAGAAAGCGGGAGATATTGAAGCAACTCAGCAGATGGATGTCCTGGAGTTGACATCACTTGTGTCGGACAGAGATGAAGGGCATTCTGATGAAGGGAAGGAACCAGAGAAAGAGGTGGCCGGGCAGGATCTCTCCATGTCCATTTGGGAAGAGACTGTGGATTCTAGATTCATTTATCCAGGAGCTGGAACCGATTCAGAAACAGCAGATAAAGTAGAGAGCAAAGCTGCTTCCCCAAAGGATGTCCTTGAAGCCAGTCAGGCCAAAGAGGGTTCTGAAGAGTCAATGCGATGGAATAACCATGAGTCAAGGACCTTCTCTCAGAGAGAGTCGGATAGATGCGACTTAAAGCCCCATTGCTCAGGGGAGACAGACCGAGCAAACTCACAAATGGACAGGAAGGTCCCAGAGTCATACAAGAGGGAAGAGGAGAAGACAACACCGACAGAGGGAGACAGTGGCCAAGGCCCAGGCACTGGTACAGTGGGAGACAGTGGCAAAGGCCCAGACACTGGTACAGTGGGAGACAGTGGTAAAGGCCCAGAGACACAAACACAGGGAGACAGTGGCAAAGACCCAGAGACACCTACAGTGGGAGACAGTGGTAAAGGCCCAGGCACTGGTACAGTGGGAGACAGTGGCAAAGACCCAGAGACACCTACAGTGGGAGACAGTGGTAAAGGCCCAGGCACTGGTACAGTGGGAGACAGTGGCAAAGGCCCAGAGACACCTACAGTGGGAGACAGTTTCAGAGACCCAGGCACTGGTACAGTGGGTGACAGTGGCAAAGACTCAGACACTGGTACAGTGGGAGACAGTGGTAAAGGCCCAGAGACACAAACACAGGGAGACAGTGGCAAAGACCCAGAGACACCTACAGTGGGAGACAGTGGTAAAGGCCCAGGCACTGGTACAGTGGGAGACAGTGGCAAAGGCCCAGAGACACCTACAGTGGGATACAGTTTCAGAGACCCAGGCACTGGTACAGTGGGAGACAGTGGCAAAGACTCAGACACTGGTACAGTGGGAGACAGTGGCAAAGACTCAGACACTGGTACAGTGGGAGACAGTGGCAAAGACCCAGACACTGGTACAGTGGGAGACAGTGGCAAAGACCCAGAGACACAAACACAGGGAGACAGTGGCCAAGGCCCAGACACTGGGACAGTGGGACACAGTGACAAAGGCCCAGAGACACTTCCAGTGGGAGACAGTGGCAAAGACCCAGACACTGGTACAGTGGGAGACAGTGGCAAAGACCCAGACACTGGTACAGTGGGAGACAGTGGCAAAGACCCAGAGACACCTCCAGTGGGAGACAGTGGCAAAGGCCCAGAGACACCTCCAGTGGGAGATGTAGACAAGGAGCGAGGGACTGGGACAGTGGGAGACAAGGGTAAGGAGACAACGACATGCACTCTGGGAGATGTAGACAAGGACCAAGGATCTGCTCCATTGGTGGATGAAGGAAAAGAGACACATTCAGTCATATTCGGAATCGGTGGAACGATAGAGCCTTGCACTGGTGGAGATGAGGGAAACGAGACAGTGCCGTGCACTCTGGGAGATGGAGGCAGGGACCATGGGGCCCGCACTCTGGGAGATGGAGTCAGGGAGAGAGGGGCCCACACTCTGGGAGATGGAGACAGGGACCATGGGGCCCACACTCTGGGAGATGGAGACAGTGAGAGAGGGGCCCACACTCTGGGAGATGGAGGCAGGGACCATGGGGCCCACACTCTGGGAGATGGAGACAGGGAGAGAGGGGCCCACACTCTGGGAGATGGAGACAGTGAGCGTGGGGCCCACACTCTGGGAGATGGAGACAGAGAGAGAGGGGCCCACACTCTGGGAGATGGAGACAGTGACCATGGGGCCCACACTCTGGGAGATGGAGACAGTGAGCGTGGGGCCCACACTCTGGGAGATGGAGACAGTGACCATGGGGCTTGTGCAGGGCAGGGTGTTGACAATGAGGCAATGGCGCGCACACTAGGGGGCGAAGGAAACGAGGGAGAGTCAGATATGCTGACGTTCGGTGGCAAAGACCCAGAGCTACAGATTCAGGAGGATGAAGGAAAAGAGGCAGACAAAGGGAAATTGGGAATTGGTGGAAAAGACCCAGAGACTCATAGAGTGGGAGAGGAAGGCAAGGAGCAAGGGACTGGCAAAGGAAGGGAGACAGAGACCCACACAGTGAAGGGCAAAGACCCAGAGTCACGCACAGTGGGAGATGGAGGCAAGGAACAAGAGACTCACCCAGTGGGAGAGGAAGGAAGGGACACAGAGGCTCACCCAGTGGGTGATGGGGGAAGGGACACAGAGACTCACCCAGTGGGAGAGGAAGGAAGGGACACAGAGACTCACCCAGTGGGAGAGGAAGGAAGGGACACAGAGGCTCACCCAGTGGGAGAGGAAGGAAGGGACACAGAGACTCACCCAGTGGGTGATGGGGGAAGGGACACAGAGACTCACCCAGTGAAGGAGGACAGCAGAGACCCAGAGTTACACACAGTGGGAGACAAAGGCCTGGAGAAAGGTACTCGCACATTGGAGGATGAAGGAGAGGAGGCAGAGACAAGTCAAGTGGCCGATGAAGGAAGGGAGACAGAGATTCACATAGTGAAGGGCGAAGTGCCACAGCCACGGATCCTGGAGGATGAAGGAAAGGAAGCAGCGGGAATTGGTGGAAAAGACCCAGAGTCACGCACAGTGCGAGATGGAGGCAAGGAGCGAGAGACTTGTACAGTGGAGCATCAAGCAGAAGAGGCAGGCCTTCGTTTACCCACGGATGATGGCACAAGGACACACACAGGGGGAAATGGTGGAGAAAAGTTTAATGATAATAAAATGTCCATGTGGTGTTCTCAGAGTGGAGCTGACGACTTTGTTCCAGTTGAACCTCAGGCAGGTCATGGGGATGGATCTAAAGAACATTCATCAAGGGCAAAGGGGAATGAGTTGCAAATAGTTGCTTCTGCAGATGGATCTTCAATCTTGGACTGCACAAAGTCCAAGGCAGTGGGCAAGGAAGGCAAGTTGTCATCCTGTGAACTGTGGGCAGGTACAAGCCAAGGCCAACTGGATGTGAGCAACCTTGTAGATCCCAGATCCAACTCTCAAGAGGAAATCTCCCAGGTTAAAGGATCTGATCTGGAATCGTCAGACCAGGAAGTATTTCTCCGAGCCGAATATTCTCATGTGGAAAGGCTGCAACCATCAAAAATATCCTTGGTTCCATGCAAGTCCAGAGAGGAACAGCCTCGGTCTACTAAAGTCACTGAACTTCAGTACATAAGGGTGTCGGAGCTGCCAAAGGTCAACCCGCTCAGGACATCCTTCAAAGCTGGGAGAGAGAACTCGCCCATAAAACGTGCCAGAGAGTTTGCAAACCCTCCACAACAGCTGACCGACACGTACTCCTCTGCCAGGCTCAGCCAGAAATACCCAGATGTGTACGATATGGGGCTGGCTACCCTCAAGGATAAAATCTCATACTTTGAATTGAAATTGGGAGAGAACGTGTGTTTGAAGAAGCCGGTGAAAGTGCTGGAACACGCTGCCCAGATCTCTGACATTGGATCACCAGACTCGGGCTGTGAAGTGGAATTGACAGAAGCTGGGGTAACTGTTCACCTGAATCACTCCAGGAAACCTGTCTCCAGCATGTTTTGTCAAACTGCATCATACAACTTGACATGGCTTGAAACAAGTTTATTTATGAACGGCTGTTTTATGTTTTGGTCATGCGTGTGGCTACACACGCATGTATTCAGTCCCTTAATTTGCATTCCACTTTATTTAGACCATTTGGAGTTTTGCAAATGCAAATGTGCATCGACCAACTTTTGGCCGAATGAGAACAGGCGAAACCTAAAGTGTCTCCTCAAACTAAATGTCAATGCTTTTCCGTGTTGTGAGAAAGTTGCGTTCTGATAGCGCTGTGAAAAGCAAGTCGCTCCATTTGCTTGGTTTATTTTCTCACTTTACTGTTCTGCTCTTTCCGTTTTAAGCAAACTAATGCCTGTCAAACAATTGTTAGTGGCTGAACTCCTGCTCCCAAACTCTTTGCTGCTCTGTCCTTTAGCAACCAGGACCTGCCTGAATTCCCCAGCCTGCCCCTTGACCAATGCTTTTGTCTGTCTAGAGTAAACCTGGAGTTCATGAAACCAGTGCTGACGACAAAGAGACCAAGCCACCTCGAGAAGCTCCCAGATCTCCAGCGAAGAGCTCAGTGAAAGTGGACGTGTCAGAAGATGCAGTTGTAGCAGTACCTCCACCACAGGTACTGACTGTCAGTAAACACAATACTCGTACGTGATCCAAGATTGCATGTCCACATAGAGTCACAGAGTGACAGTGTGGAAACAGGCCCTTCGGCCCAACTCGCCCACACTGTCCACAGCATGTTCTCTGCATGTTTTGTGAGAGTTGTCTGGTTAATTGATTCACTGTTTCTGGCTCTGATCAGATGTAGTCTCTGACTCCTCTGTTTTGCCAAGCAAGACCTGTGTTCTGTTTCTTTATCATCATCCTTTTTAATGTTACAGGAGCTCTTCACTTCACATGAAAAAAGTAATGAAGAATCTCTCCAATACAAGGTTGCTGATTTTAATTAACGTCAGCTTTAGACTATGATTTACTTGTGTCTCCATGTTGCCCATTCACCACCTAAACCACTTGTCTTCACTTGCATTTCCATTATTTTTGTCTTGCGATTCCATGATTATTTTTGTCCATTTTCCAGATTCCTCCTCTTCCCCCCCCGCTCCTCGGTCGCATGGATCTCATTCCTCCTCTTCCCCCCCCGCTCCTCGGTCGCATGGATCTCATTCCTCCTCTTCCCCCCCGCTCCTCGGTCGCATGGATCTCTCATTCCTCCTCTTCCCCCCCGCTCCTCGGTCGCATGGATCTCTCATTCCATTCCCATTACAAACAGGGTTATGTGCCAATCCTCTTATCTTGATCTGCATCATTCTTTCTTGCTCAGAGCACAGAGGCACGGCTGGATCTGCAGAGGACTTCAGTGTTGGCCACACAGGGATGTGAGGAGGTGATGGAGCAGATGCAAGAGCTCGTGGCCCCGAGTGTTGTGGTGGATCACTGGCTTCCCAGGAACGGTATCAACTCCTCACCACCTGCTCAAGGCCACAAAGGGGTGTCAGCACCTGAAGGGACTGATGAAGAATTGGAAGGGAAGTTCTCAACCCAAACTAAGGTGACAAAACCAGAAGCAAGTGACAGTACTGTGTCTGAGACCAGTACTCCAAGTAGCAAAAGTACTCCGAGTAGCAACAGTACTCCGAGTACCAACAGTACTGACAAGCAGCCCACTCCTGATGATGGAGGCGACCAGCACAATGGCCAAGAGGCTGAAGATAGCCAAGCAAAGCCTCAGCTGGAGGTAACCCTATAGGAAGCAGAATGCATGTTCCCACCTTGTGCATCTCACTGTCCCTGTGTGTGCAGCTCACTCTGCATGCCAGCGTGCCCGTGTGCCCACATCCCCACATGCCCACGTCCCACATCCCCACGTCCCCACATCCCATGTCCCACATCCCCACATCCCCACGTGCCCACATCCCCATGTACCAGCATCCCCACATCTTCCACACTTGCCCCCAGAGATTCATTCACCAAACCATGTTAAACCACACATTACTAAAGGCCATTGGAATCGCAGAGCGGGTTGGCCAGCCTCTGTGATGCAAAGGGCAGCTTGGCATGTACTAGCCCAGAGTACTAGCCCAGCACATTGAGTACTAGCGCAGAGTACTAGCCCAGCATGTTGAGTACTAGCCCAGAGTACTAGCCCAGCATGTTGAGTACTAGCGCAGAGTACTAACCCAGCACGTTGAGTACTAGCGCAGAGTACTAGCCCAGCACGTTGAGTACTAGCCCAGCGTGTTGAGTACTAGCCCAGCGTGTTGAGTACTAGCCCAGCACATTTACTAGCCCAGAGTATTAGCCCAGCACATTGAGTACTAGCCCAGAGTACTAGCCCAGCACATTGAGTACAAGCCCAACACGTTGAGTACTAGCCCAACATGTTGAGTACTAGCCCAGCACATTGAATACTAGCCCAGTGCATTGAGTACTAGCTCAGTGCGATGAGTACTAGCCCAGCACGTTGAATACTAGCCCAGTGCGTTGAGTACTAGCCCAGTGTGTTGAGTACTAGCCCAGTGCGTTGAGTACTAGCCCAACAAATTGAGTACTAGCCCAGTGCGTTGAGTACTAGCCCAGTGCGTTGAGTACTAGCCCAACACGTTGAGTACTAGCCCAGTGTGTTGAGTACTAGCCCAGTGCGTTGAGTACTAGCCCAGTGCATTGAGTACTAGCCCAGTGCGTTGAGTACTAGCCCAGTGCGTTGAGTACTAGCCCAGTGCGTTGAATACTAGCCCAGTGCGTTGAGTACTAGCCCAGTGCGTTGAGTACTAGCCCAGTGCGTTGAGTACTAGCCCAACACGTTGAGTACTAGCCCAGCACATAGAGTACTAGTCCACCCCAGTAATGTTGTAACCCTCTCGTTATCTCATCCACTCTGAGCCGTTTCTGTTTCCCGTCTGATTTACCATTTCAATCCTCTAAATTAGTGCTTTAATCCAACATGAACGCAGAGACATGCTTATTTCCAGTAAATGATTGTAATCTCGCATCATTTAATCTGTACCATGTGCTGCGTTTATTAAAGGAACTAAATTACCATTTGATCTTGCCCATTCTTCAGCTGCTGCATCTCCAGCAATGTTGAAACTATCTCTAAACTAAACTAATGTTGTACAAGGGCAGCATTTTGCTGGTGACTGAGTCCTCCATTAAAGGCAATGTTTGGGTCAAGAGTGTTAACATTCTTCACACTTTGGCTTCATTTTGCCCCATTTGCGTTTGTGTTTTAAATGTGTCCGTGGTCCGGGTAATTAGACATTGGGTGGGAACAGTAGTAGCCAGCACTGCAATGTACAATTCCACTTTGTCACCTTGAGGTGGACGTTGGGCAACTGATGGGTGTTTTTTTTTTGAAGATCTAGTAAGAGTTCAAAGAATTTAACCCATTATTTCCCCATGTTGAGCTGCAGTTATGAGTTCCTTGGTGTTTCTTCTGCGTGAATAGTTATTTCTGATGTCCGTTGTGTTTGTTAGCTAAACCTGCTCATTTTTATTCCCTGAGTCCTCTATAGGTCCAAACATTGTCTTTCACAGACTTGACCGTGAAATTATACCGTGGGGTACAAGTGCTTATAATTGTCTGGCTTCATGCCTCTGCCTTTGGGAATCAACAAACATAACAACTGGTTCAACATTAAAGGCTAAGAGAGGAATTGCACATTTGGCCATTTTAATCCGCAGTTAGATTGTATTTGCCTGGAGATTAGGCCAATATTTGTAGAAGCACAATGGTCTGGATTATTAGTTGGCCAAAGTAAGTCAAGTCAAAACGTTTCTCCATGGTCTCCAACTGGAGGTAAAGGAACTGCTTGGAAGTAGTGATCATCATATGATTAGTTTTAAACTGCAATTTGAGAAGGAGAAGGTTAAATCGGAAGTGTCAGTGTTGCAGTTGAACAAAGGGGACTATGAAGGCATGAGAGAGGAGCTGGCCAAGGTCGACTGGAAAGGGATCCTAGCAGGACTGACGGTGGAACAGCAATGGCAGGAATTTCTGGCCATAATCCGGAAGATGCAGGATCATTTCATTCCAAAAAGGAAGAAAGATTCTAAGGGGAGTAGGAGGCGACCGTAGCTGACAAGGGAAGTTAGGGATGGGATAAAATTAAAAGAAAAGATGTATAACACAGCAAAGAGTAGCGGGAAGCCAGAGGATTGGGAAACTTTCATAGGACAACAGAAGGTAACAAAACGGGCAATACGGGCTGAAAAGATGAAGTACGAGGGGAAGCTGGCCAAGAATATAAAGAAGGACAGTAAAAGCTTCTTTAGATATGTGAAGAGAAAAAGAGTAGCAAAGTCAAATGTGGGTCCCTTGAAGGCAGACACGGGTGAAATTATTATGGGTAACAAGGAAATGGCAGAAGAGTTGAACAGGTACTTCGGATCTGTCTTCACTAAGGAAGACACAAACAATCTCCCAGATGTACTGGAGGACAGAGGATCTAGGGGGGTAGAGGAACTGAAAGAAATTTTCATTGGGCGAGAAATAGTATTGGATAGACTAATGGGACTGAAGGATGATAAATCCCCTGGGCCTGATGGTCTGCATCCCAGGGTCCTCAGGGAGGTGGCTCGAGAAATAGTGGACGCATTGGTGATCATTTTCCAATGTTCAATAGATTCAGGATCAGTTCCTGTGGATTGGAGGATAGCTAATGTTATCCCACTTTTCAAGAAAGGAGCGAGAGAGAAAACGTGGAATTACAGACCAGTTAGCCTGACTTCGGTGGTGGGGAAGATGCTGGAGTCAATTATTAAAGAGGTAATAATGGTGCATTTGGATAGCAGTAAAAGGATAAGTCCAAGTCAGCATGGATTTATGAAAGGGAAATCATGCTTGACTAATCTTCTGGAATTTTTTGAGGACGTGACAAGTAAAATGGATGAAGGGGAGCCAGTGGATGTAGTGTAGACTTTCAGAAAGCCTTTGATAAGGTCCCGCACGGGAGATTGGTGACTAAAATTAGAGCACGTGGTATTGGGGGTAGGGTGTTGACATGGATAGAAAATTGGTTGGCAGACAGGAAGCAAAGAGTAGGAGTAAACGGGTCCTTTTCAGAATGGCAGGCAGTGGCGAGTGGAGTGCCACAAGGCTCGGTGTTGGGGCCGCAACTGTTTACCATATATATTAATGACTTGGAAGAGAGAATTAGAAGCAACACCAGCAAGTTTGCGGATGACACAAAGCTGGGTGGCAGTCTGAACTGCGAAGAGGATGTTAGGAGGTTGCAGGGTGACCTGGACAGGTTGAGTGAGTGGGCAGATGCGTGGCAGATGCAGTATAATATAGATAAATGTGAGGTTATCCACTTTGGTGACAAAAACAAGGAGGCAGATTATGTTCTCAATGGAGTTAGGTTGGGTAAGGGGGAGGTGCAGCGAGACCTGGGTGTCCTTGTACACCAGTCACTGAAAGTTGGCGTGCAGGTACAGCAGGCAGTGAAGAAAGCTAATGGAATGTTGGCCTTCATAACAAGAGGATTTCAGTATAGGAGTAAAGAGGTTCTTCTGCAGTTGTATAGGGCCCTGGTAAGACCACATCTGGAGTATTGTGTACAGTTTTGGTCTCCTAATTTGAGGAAGGACATCCTTGTAATTGAGACAGTGCAGCATAGGTTCACAAGATTGATCCCTGGGATGGTGGGACAGACATATGAGGAAAGATTGAAAAGACTAGGCTTGTATTCACTGGAGTTTAGAAGGATGTGAGGGGATCTCATAGAAACATATAAAATTATAAAAGGACTGGACAAGCTAGATGCAGGAAAAATGTTCCCAATGTTGGGCGAGTCCAGAACCAGGGGTCACAGTCTTAGAATAAATGGGAGGCCATTTAAAACTGAGGTGAGAAAATACGTTTTCACCCAGAGAGTTGTGAATTTGTGGTATTCTCTGCCACAGAGGGCAGTTGAAGCCAAATCACTGGATGGATTTAAGAGAGAGTTAGATAGAGCTGTAGGGGCTAGTGGAATCAAGGGATATGGGGAGAAGGCAGGCACGGGTTATTGATTGGGGACGATCAGCCATGATCACAATGAATGGCGGTGCTGGCTCGAAGGGCCGAATGGCCTCCTCCTGCACCTATTTTCTATGTTTCCATCACCTGATTGGTAGGTTCGGTAAATTAAAGCTACAAAAATATTAGCAATGAAAAAATGTGGGTGTTGTTTTATTTTTCAGGATGTTCAGAAAGTAAAAGCTGGACTGCCAAGTGAGGGACCTACTGCACAAATGGAAACGTCCTCCAAAGAAACAACTTTACCGTTGGACATCAAAACTCCTTCCAAAACCACTCAGGTATCGGGGATGCTGACTCAGCCCTTATTGCAGTTGGACAGTGGTTAGATGTGGGTTTGTGGGTGAAATTATTCTGTTCCATGTTCCGTTAGTGGCGGCGCCAGGCAGAAGCCTGGGTTTGGTCCTTGCCCGGGTTGGGTTAGAGAGAGACCACGCGCTGTCCACGGGCACCCTGGGGGATCTCTGGGAGAGAAGGAATGGGTGACGTGTCGGGTCTCGACCTGAAACGTCACCCATTCCTTCTCTCCTGAGATGCTGCCTGACCTGCTGAGTTTCTCCAGCATTTTGTGAATAAATACCTTCGATTTGTACCAGCATCTGCAGTTATTTTCCTACACAACCTCTGCACACAGGTGCCGGGCCAATGGATGGACATTGACCGATCACTGGACCATCTGACCACTGGACCATCTGACCACTGGACCATCTGACCACTGGACCATCTGACCACTGGACCATCTGACCACTGGACCATCTGACCACTGGACCATCTGACCACTGGACCATCTGACCACTGGACCATCTGACCACTGGACCATCTGACCACTGGACCATCTGACCACTGGACCATCTGACCACTGGACCATCTGATCACTGCCCCTTGGCCCCTGGGCATGACTTACAAAGTCCACATGCGCACAATTTGCAGGCCGCATTGAGGCCATGTGCCGCACTGCCATTTACATAGAAACATAGAAAATAGGTGCAGGAGGAGGCCATTCGGCCCTTCGAGCCAGCATCGCCATTCAATATGATCATGGCTGATCATCCACAATCAGTACCCCGTTCCTGCTTTCTCCCCATATCCCTTGATTACGTTAGCCCTAAGAGCTAAATCTAACTCTCTCTTGAATGCATCCAGTGAATTGGCCTCCACTGCCTTCTGTGGCAGAGAATTCCACAGATTCACAACTCTGGGTGAAGAAGTTTCTCCTCATCTCAGCCCTAACTGGCCGACCCCTTATACATGGGCTGACCGCTGTATCCAGTGACTGTCGAGGAGCACTGACTTGCTGAAGAATCTTTGCCTGTCACCTCTGTTGTGCTGCATCCACCTTTCCACGGGTGGAACGTAAACTATTGTTTACATTTTATCTGCACGGCTCCAGACGTGGGGCCTTCACATCATTATTTTATTTTATATTTGACGTTGAAACACTCAGACCTTCAAATAAAACTGGGAACCCCTGAAGTGCAAGATGGAGATGAATGCTAGATGTAGAGACACCGAGTGTCCACTCCCTCCACAGATGCTGCCTGACCCACCGAGTGTCCACTCCCTCCACAGATGCTGCCTGCCCCACCGAGTGTCCACTCCCTCCACAGATGCTGCCTGACCCACCAAGTGTCCACTCCCTCCACAGATGCTGCCTGACCCACCGAGTGTCCACTCCCTCCACAGATGCTGCCTGCCCCACCGAGTGTCCACTCCCTCCACAGGTGCTGCCTGACCCGCTGTCTGTCCACACGCTCCACAGATGCTGCCTGACCCGCTGAGTCTGTCCACACGCTCCACAGATGCTGCCTGACCCGCTGTCTGTCCACACGCTCCACAGATGCTGCCTGACCCGCTGAGTCTGTCCACACGCTCCACAGATGCTGCCTGACCCGCTGAGTCTGTCCACACGCTCCACAGATGCTGCCTGACCAATCGAGTCTGTCCACACGCTCCACAGATGCTGCCTGACCCACCGAGTGTCCACTCCCTCCACAGATGCTGCCTAACCCGCTAGGTTCCTCCAGCACTTTGTGTTTTGTTCAAGATTCCAGCATCTGCAGTTTCTTGCGTCTACCATTAAGTTTGTAGTCCGTTATATAAAGGTTAGAATAGTATTTTTACAAAGGACAAACTTCTCTGATCTGGACATTTCTAAATTATTTTGATTGAGCTTTTACACATTATTTTTCTGGTCCTAGTGTAGTTTATTGTCACGTGTACAGAGGTACAGTGAGAAGCTTGTGTTGGGTGCTAACCAGTCAGCGGAAAGACAATACATGATTACAATCGAGCCGTCCACAGTGTGCAGATACATGATTAAGGAGTAACGTTTAGTGCAAGGTAAAGCCTGCAAAGTCTGATCAAGGATAGTCCGAGGGTCTCCAATGAGGTAGATAGTAGTTCAGGACTGCTCTCTAGTTATGGAAGGATGGTTCAGTTGCCTGATAACAGCATTTATCTTGGAATTATGTTTATATTTTCCACTGGTATACTGACACCCAGTTCTTAGTGACTTGTGATATCAGTCTGGTGAGCTCAGTAAATTCATGCACCAGTGGCCATAAACAGGGCGATGGAAATGCACCCGTGTTGCAGCAGATTCTCAGCACCAGACACCCAGCTTCAATTCTGTCCTCCGGTGCTGTGTGTGGAGCTTGCACGTACTCCCTGTGAACGGACGGTTCCCGCGAGAGCTCTGATTCCCTCCCACACCCCAAATATCTGCACGTTAGTTACTGTGTGGGTGTGTGACAGGTGGTTAACTGATGACAGGAGAATTTTAAAACGGGGTTAATGTAGGATTTGTGTAAAGTAGGTCAGCACAGATACGTTGGGCTGAAGGGCCAGCTTTCATGCAGAATCCTTACAGGGCAAGCCCCACCGAGTGTCCACTCCCTCCACAGGTGCTGCCTGACCCACCGAGTGTCCACAACATTAATCCTATAGTTTGGGGAAGTAGAACATTCAGCATGTTACAGTGATGTTTAATCTGTTTGTTGACAGTTGTGTCTGTGTTTTGTGTAGATCACCAACAGTACAGATTCGGGACATGAAGTTGTAACAAGCTGTGAAAGAGTTGTGACGGAAACTTCACCTGTGCCAGCGGTACGTTGCTCGCTGTTAATCTCACGCCTGACCAGACGTTTCCTTTCAGTGGCTGTGAAGCTGAGCTCTGACCGCTGTGTATTTGGCTGTTGTTTCAGGTGGACAGTGGGGCCGCGGCGGTCAACACCTCCCAGTCAGTGACATCAGAAACTATATCCACGTCAACCACAACTCATATCACCAAGGTAACCGTCTTCCTGGACAGGACTGTCCCCAGGGGCTACAGAAATGCAATTGTATGTTGTTAACATTCCCGAGCTTTTTCTGGTGATGCGGTGGTGCAGCGGGTAGAGCTGCTGGTACACCCACTGCCCCACACCACGGGTGCTGTCTGTACGGAGTTTGCACGTTCTCCCCGTGACCTGCGTGGGTTTTCCCCAGGATCTCCGCTTTCCTCCCACACTCCAAATATGAACAGGTTTGGGGATTAATTGGCTTGGTGTACTTGTACTCTCACCCTAGTGTGTGTAGGATAGTGCTAGTGTGTGGGGATCGCTGGTCGGCCTGGACTCGGTGGGCCGAAGGGCCTGTTTCCACACTGTATCTCTAAACTAAACTAAACTAAAAATGATTGAACTAGATGAAAGGTGTTGAGGTGTTTGGTGTTTCAGCGTGTAGTTGTGTTCCAGTGGTCAGTGTGGCTGAGTTTGTAGGTGACCTATTTAAAGCCCAGCAGATGTGACCACCAGAGCAGTGGTCGGTCCAAACACAACTTCACGTCAATTCCACTTTTAGCCTGAGTTAAAATCTGGCACGCTAGTTAGCCGAATGTGCTGGGATTGAGCATATTTTTCTTGATTCAGATACTTTCTAGTGCCAAACACTTGGGAATTCTGATTTTATCACAGATCATAAATCTGGCCCATCGGGTCTGCTCTGCCATTTGATCACGGCTGGTATCCTGCCTTCTTCCCGTAACCTACGATGGCATAACTAATCAAATACCTGTCAATCTCCGCCTTCCAAATACCCATTGACTTGGCTTCCACAGCCGTCTGTGGCAATGAATTCCACAGATTCACCACCCTGTGACCAAGGAACCACCTCCTGATCGCCATTCTAAAGATACGTCCTTTTATTCTGAGGCTGTGCCCTCTGAACACCTAGACTCTCCCACTGGTGGAAACATCCTCCCCACATGCACTCTATCCAGGTCTTTCATTATTCAGTACGTTTCAATGAGGTCCCCCCTCATCCTTCTAAACTCCAGCGAGTACAGGCCCAGTGCTGTCAAACGCTCATCATACGTTAACCAAATCATCCCTGGGGTTATTCTTGTAAACCTCCTCTGGACCCTCTCCAGAGCCAGCACATCCTTCCTCAGATACGGGGCCCACAATTGCTTACAATACTCCAAATGCGGCCTGACCAGCACCTTATAGAGCCTCAGCATTACATCCTTACTCTAATGTTTTAATCCTCTCAAAATAAATGCTAATATTGCATTTGCCTTCCTTACTTAACTTGCAAATGAACCTTTTGGGAATCCTGCACCATTTGATATGTGCTCTGATCTGGTGGGTGTGTGACATTCATGGACACGAGTTGTCACATTGAGAAGCACCAGTCCGTGCCAAGAGTTCCCTTTGGGTATGGCAGCTGCCCCCCACCCCTGAGGCCCACAGTCCCAGTGATAGCTGCCCCCACCCCTGAAGCCCACAGTCCCAGTGGCAGCTGCCCCCACCACTGAAGCCCACAGTCCCAGTGGCAGCTGCCCCCCACCCCTGAAGCCCACAGTCCCAGTGGAGACTGCCCCCCACCCCTGAAGCCCACAGTCCCAGTGATAGCTGCCCCCACCCCTGAAGCCCACAGTCCCAGTGATAGCTGCCCCCACCCCTGAAGCCCACAGTCCCAGTGGCAGCTGCCCCCACCCCTGAAGCCCACAGTCCCAGTGGCAGCTGCCCCCCACCCCTGAAGCCCACAGTCCCAGTGGAGACTGCCCCCCACCCCTGAAGCCCACAGTCCCAGTGATAGCTGCCCCCACCCCTGAAGCCCACAGTCCCAGTGATAGCTGCCCCCACCCCTGAAGCCCACAGTCCCAGTGATAGCTGCCCCCCCACCCCTGAAGCCCACACTCCCAGTGGTATTTGCCCCCACCCCTGAAGCCCACAGTCCCAGTGGCAGCTGCCCCCACCCCTGAAGCCCACAGTCCCAGTGATAGCTGCCCCCACCCCTGAAGCCCACAGTCCCAGTGATAGCTGCCCCCACCCCTGAAGCCCACAGTCCCAGTGATAGCTGCCCCCCACCCCTGAAGCCCACACTCCCAGTGGTATTTGCCCCCACCCCTGAAGCCCACAGTCCCAGTGGCAGCTGCCCCCACCCCTGAAGCCCACAGTCCCAGTGATAGCTGCCCCCACCCCTGAAGCCCACAGTCCCAGTGGTACCTGCCCCCCACCCCTGAAGCCCACAGTCCCAGTGGTACCTGCCCCCCACCCCTGAAGCCCACAGTCCCAGTGGTAGCTGCCCCCCACCCCTGAAGCCCACAGTCCCAGCGTGGTCAGGCTAATGTTCTTGTTCTTGTTCAAACTCAGTTTCTGAAATATTTTATTATTTATTCAGTCAGTGAAAGGAGGATTCTCTGAAACCAGGATTGAGAAGAGAATCATCATCACAGGAGATGCAGATGTGGATCAAGACCAGGTACCAATCTGTTTGTTGTTGGCACGTTAAGTGTTTTATGGAACAATGAAGTTCTTACTTACAGCAGCACAACAGATCGGAGACCAGTTCACAGGATAAATCGCACGTACAACTTGTCAGCCCATCTTTAAATGATAGGAACTAGTTTATTTTCCCTTTCCGAAAGAGTAATTTTGAATGACTTCAGGAGATGGCAATTAGAATGAGTTGGTGCTGGGAGCTTAATGTTGGGAAGGGGATACAATTGGAGATCGGAATTCAGGATTTCCAAATGCAGAATAAACATAAATGTAATTATGTTATTAACTAAATCAAACTGTGTGATGGCAAAATACAATAACCCCATCACGTCATTTTGCACAGGATTAGTACTGGTGTCAGGGGTTATAAGGTCATAGAAACATAGAAACATAGAAAATAGGTGCAGGAGTAGGCCATTCGGCCCTTCGAGCCTGCACCGCCATTCAATATGATCATGGCTGATCATCCAACTCAGTAACCTGCACCTGCCTTCTCTCCATACCCTCTGATCCCTTTAGCCACAAGGGCCACATCTAACTCCCTCTTAAATATAGCCAATGAACTGGCCTCAACTACCTTCTGTGGCAGAGAATTCCACAGATTCACCACTCTCTGTGTGAAAAAAAACGTTCTCATCTCGGTCCTAAAAGACTTCCCCCCCTTATCCTTAAACTGTGACCCCTTGTTCTGGACTTCCCCAACATCGGGAACAATCTTCCTGCATCTAGCCTGTCCAACCCCTTAAGAATTTTGTAAATTTCTATAAGATCCCCCCTCAATCTTCTAAATTCCAGCGAGTACAAGCCGAGTCTATCCAGTCTTTCTTCATATGAAAGTCCTGCCATCCCAGGAATCAATCTGGTGAACCTTCTCTGTACTCCCTCTATGGCAAGAATGTCTTTCCTCAGATTAGGAGACCAAAACTATACGCAATAGACCAAAACTGTACGCAATTTTAGGTCATAGGTGATAGAATTAGGCCATTCGGCCCATCAAGTCTACTCCGCCATTCAATCATGGCTGATCTATCTCTCCCTCCTAACCCCATTCTCCTGCCTTTTCCCTCTTAACCCCTGACACCCGCACTAATCAAGAAACTATCTATCTCTGCTATAAAAATATCCATTGACTTGTGGCCTCCACTGCGTTCTGTGGCAAAGACTTCCACAGATTCACCGCTCTCTGGCTAAAGAAATTCCTCCTCAAGGAATGTCCTTTAATTCTGGGAATGAAGTTATGGGGAGAAGACAGGAGAATGGAGTTAGGAGGAATTTGCAAGGCACTTCTATTCTCTTTTGTCTGATATCTTCTGCCAGTTATCAACGTTTCAAACAATTATAAAGAAAGAGCATGATTTATAATCAGACATGAACATTTGCTACCAAACTCTACTGAACAAGGAAGTCATTGTGTCTGTGTAGTTCTTTCATTTATGTAGCGACCAGTTTTCTCCGGGACTGTGTGTCTCACTCATTGCTCCGTGCTGCAGGCTCTAGCCCTGGCCATCAAGGAAGTGAGACAGCAACATCCTGACATGCTGGTGACAAAGGCAGTGGTTTACAAAGAGTCCCAGGCAGAGTCAGACCAGACCATCAAGGGGTCAGACCAGACCACCAAGGGGTCAGACCAGACCACCAAGGATCCAGACCAGACCACCAAGTCAGACCAGACCACCAAGGATCCAGACCAGACCATCAAGTCGGACCAGACCATCAAGGGGTCAGACCAGACCACCAAGGAGCCAGACCAGACCACCAAGTCAGACCAGACCACCAAGGGGTCAGAGCAGACCACCAAGGAATCAAAGCAGACCACCAAGTCAGAGCAGACCACCAAGGAATCAAAGCAGACCACCAAGGAGTCAGACCAGACCACCAAGAAGTCAAAGGTAAGGCCGTGCAGGCGGGCGGTTTATTAACGCGGTCGTTGTCAGCCGTTAGTTTCTTCACTCCTGTGTAAATCACACCTGCTGCATCTCTTCATTCACATATCCCCTCATTCATCTTTCTTTGAAGTTGTGGGATTAGGTGGAACTCTATGAGGCAAGATAGAGAGATTGATTCCTGGGATGGCAGGACTTTCATATGAAGAAAGACTGGATAGACTCGGCTTGTACTCGCTGGAATTTAGAAGATTGAGGGGGGATCTTATAGAAACTTACAAAATTCTTAAGGGGTTGGACAGGCTAGATGCGGGAAGATTGTTCCAGATGTTGGGGAAGTCCAGAACAAGAGGTCACAGTTTAAGGATAAGGGGGAAGTCTTTTAGGACCGAGATGAGAACGTTTTTTTTCACACAGAGAGTGGTGAATCTGTGGAATTCTCTGCCACAGAAGGTAGTTGAAGCCAGTTCATTGGCTATACTTAAGAGGGAGTTAGATGTGACACACACCCCACCCCCACACACACTCCCCACCCCCACACACACTCCCCACCCCCACACACACTCCCCACCCCCACACACACTCCCCACCCCCACACACACTCCCCACCCCCACACACACTCCCCACCCCCACACACACTCCCCACCCCCACACACCCAACCCCCACACACACTCCCCCCACACACACTCCCCACCCCCCCACACACCCCACCCCCACACACCCAACCCCCACACACACTCCCCACCCCCACACACCCAACCCCCACACACACTCCCCACCCCCACACACTCCCCACCCCCACACACACCCCACACACACCCCACCCCACCCCCACACGCACTCCCCACCCCCACACACACTCCCCACCCCCACACACACTCACCCCCCACACACTCACCCCCCCACACACACTCCCCACCCCCACACCCCATCTCCACACACACTCCCCACCCCCACACATACTCCCCACTCCCCACCCCCACACACTCCCCACCCCCACCCCCCACACACACTCCCCACCCCCCACACACTCACCCCCCACACACACTCCCCACCCCCACTCCCCACCCCCAAACACACTCCCCACCCCCACACATACTCCCCACTCCCCTCCCCCACACACACTCCCCACCCCCACACACACTCCCCACCCCCACACACACTCCCCACCCCCCACACACTCACCCCCCACACACTCACCCCCCACACACACTCCCCACCCCCATTCCCCACCCCCAAACACACTCCCCACCCCCACACATACTCCCTACTCCCCACCCCCACACACACTCCCCACCCCCACACACACTCCCCACCCCCCACACACTCACCCCCCACACACACTCCCCACCCCCACCCCCACACACACTCCCCACCCCCACACATACTCCCCACCCCCACACACACTCCCCACCCCCACACACACTCCCCACCCCCACACACACTCCCCCCACACACTCACCCCCCACACACTCACCCCCCACACACACACTCACCCCCCACACACTCACCCCCCACACACGCACCCCCCACACACACTCCCCACCCCCACTCCCCACCCCCACACACTCCCCACCCCCACACACACTCCCCTGGACATCTGCCACGTTGCCCACCTTGACCGTGCCCACTGGTCAGTGGTGTCCATCCCACCCTGGTGCTGACCGTCCCATCCAAGCCCTGGCCTCTGCCACTTTGACTGACGTAGCCCCCCCCCCCCCCCCCCCGTCCTGGTGAAGCAGGGACGAGTTTCACTTCCTCAGATGCTGCCGACTGACAGAGTTCTTCCAGCATTGCTGGGGTTTTTTCAGATTCCAGATCAGGGATTTATTTTCCATGTGTGATGAATGATGCTGAGATGTGTTGGTGTGAGTGTGTGTGTGAGTGTGTGGGGTGTGTGTGAGTGTGAGTGTGTGTATGGGGTGTGAGTGTGTATGGGGTGTGAGTGTGTGGGGTGTGTGTGTGAGTATGGGGTGTGAGTGTGTGTGTATGGGGTGTGAGTGTGGGGTGTGAGTGTGTGTGAGTGTGTGTGTGTATATGGGGTGTAAGTGTGTATGGGGTGTGAGAGTGGGGTGTGTGTGTGTGAGTGTGTGTATGGGGTGTGAGTGTGTGTATGGGGTGTGAGTGTGTATGGGGTGTGAGTGTGTGGGGTGTGTGTGTGAGTATGGGGTGTGAGTGTGTGTGTATGGGGTGTGAGTGTGGGGTGTGAGTGTGTGTGAGTGTGTGTGTGTATATGGGGTGTAAGTGTGTATGGGGTGTGAGAGTGGGGTGTGTGTGTGTGAGTGTGTGTATGGGGTGTCAGTGTGTGTATGGGGTGTGAGTGTGTGGGGTGTGAGTGTGTGTGAGTGTGTGGGGTGTGAGAGTGTGGGGTGTGAGTGTGTGGGATGTGTGTGTGTGGGGTGTGTGTGTGTGGGGTGTGTGTGTGTGTGGGGTGTGTGTGAGTGTATGGGGTGTGTGTGGGGTGAGTGTGTGTGAGGTGTGAGTGTGGGGTGTGAGTGTGTGTATGGGGTGTGAGTGTGTGGGGTATGTGTGTGTGAGTGTGGGGTGTGTGTGTGTACGTGAGTGTATGGGGTGTGTGTGAGTGTGTGGGGTGTGTGAGTGTGGGGTGTGTGTGTGTACGTGAGTGTGTGGGGTGTGTGAGTGTGTGGGGTGTGAGTGTGTGGGGTGTGTGTGGGGGGGGGTTGTGTGTATAGAGTGTGTGTGTGTGTGTGTGTGTTTGGGGGGGTTGTGTGGGTGTGGGTGTTCAAAATAGTCCCTCTTCCCCCCCCCCCCCCCTCCCTGATAATAAACTGCCAGTGCACTGTTAGAGATACAACAGCAAACAGGGTTTGAATTTGTTTTTATTGGTTATTTGGTGCTGAAAAACTAAAAGCCTCAGAGCAAGAATGATGTCAGGAGCCTGTGTCTAACACATCTGAATAACACGGATAAATGGACACAACATGCTGGTTTGTAACTCAGACTGAAGAAGGGTCTCGACACACAATGTCACCCATTGCTTCTCTCCAGAGATGCTGCCTGTCCCACTGAGTTACTCCAGCATTTTGTGTCTATCTTCGATTTCAACCAGCGTCTGCACACATAGAATGGAAGCAAGAACAGCCAAGAGGTGAAAGTGGGCAGAGTGGAATTGAGTGGATTCATTTATTTCAGTTTAAACTGCATTTCTTGTAAAACACGATAGTTGTGTTGTCCGAGGCAATTTACTTTCTTTGCTTCAAATGGGTTGAATGGATATACTGACAGAATATTCTGCTTCGATGGAGAGGAACAGAATTATCAAACAAATTGGCCTCTGATTCCTCCCCACCTCTCGTTATCTTGCCCACGAGTCAGGCTGTTAGTTAACGTCTACCTTTCAGATGTGAGAGGATTTCACTCACAAACTATAATTTACAGACAGTGGACAGTTTAATAACTGATACAAGGCTGCCAACCATTTAGATTGCCGTTTAGCATTTGTCACGGGCGTTGGGTTGGAAGCTGTTTAAGTTGCTGATCCTCTCTCCCCTCCTCCTCCAGGAGTAACGAGGCGCCAGGACCATCCACCATACGTCAGGGGTAGACGTGGAATCATTACGCTGCCCTCATCGATGCTGAACTCTGCTACCTTCCAACTTCACGCAGAAGAAACGGGAAAGAATATCATTATTAATATAAAAAGAAATATATACCCGCTACGCAAAAAGACATTTCAGTTCTTATCACCGCCGAGAAAGTAGAACATTTGCAAGTCCAGAAAACGCATGTTGATGGGAATGTAAACACAAAGTAGAACTTGTAAGCATCCCCCCCACCCAGCCCAGCCGAAGCCGAGCGTCTCCAGCAAGCGGGAACTACACAGAACAGCTTCTGGAGGTGGAAGCAAGATCTTGCAACTGATGTCCACATGCCTACACTCGGGATGTTGACTACATTCCCTCTCTGATGTCCTGGTATAGGTCGGCAGCTATCACTCAAGATATCCCGCGCGAAGATGGACAGAGCAGTTGCTAGTTTGGATGTGCATTAATTTATATTGAAGTCTGCTTATCTGGTAATATAAAGATTGGATGTGATCCTCGTCGGAGGTGTGTAATATTAATGGTAACCTGCGTCGGTTTTCAACCCGAGGCCCTGGTCTGACAGCTGTTTGTGTTTTTTTGTAAAATAAAAGAAATCTTAATTATTTGAAAGTGAATAATTTTAGGCAAATGAGTTTTCACTGATGTCTTAATCAAATGATAGTGGATAGAAATTTGTTAGCACCAACTAGCCGTTACAGCTGATGTTTATAGGAAGGTGATTCAGTGAAATACTTAGCAATGGTTCACAGACGACACAATGTTTTGGGCCACACTTGTTTCCCAGTCCACTCCATGGCGTGTCATCAGACCGGGACCGGGGTTATTTTCCTTGGTTTGTACTGAATGTGTAAGAACCGTTACAGGGAAATGACACCATTTGGTCCTAAGGTGAGAAGCAATGTTGTGTGTCAGGGTCAGGCAGCGCTATACACACAGGGGAACTGCTTTAGGCACTGAGCATGACACGGGACACAGGACACGGGACACGGGACACGGGACACGGGACACGGGACACGGGACACGGGACACGGTTCACATCGCCCGTCGTTGGTGACTGTGGACCAGACAACAGTCTCTGCGGCCACACGATCCCTTGTGCATGCAAAGATAACGCGACAAACCGCTGAGAGAACCAAAATATTTGCACAATTGGCATTTAATCAGTTGTCATTCATTTGTTTACCATTGCTAAATATATTTTTGATAGGGTTGTTTTAGTGATTTATCCAAGATTTTAAAATGAACATGAGTGATGAAGTATTTGAAAATCTTTCCATTTGTATCAAGAACTGACATGAAGTTGCGTGCATGAGGTGCAGCCAAGCACGTTAGTGCGGATCCCAGCCAAGCACGTTAGTGCGGATCCCAGCCAAGCACGTTAGTGCGATTCCCAGCCCGCCTGCCCGCCCGCCAGCATTGCCTCTGTTCCTCCACAGTTCTATGATATGTATCCATTGTATCCTTTTACTTCAAAGTGAAATAAATGTGCCAGATACATCTGTGGTGTACCCTCTCAGTCTGTGTGTCAGCAGCACACTCTGGTTTATTATCATTTATAGACACAAGATGCCTGGAGTAACTCAGCGGGACAGGCAGCATCTCCGGAGAGAAGGAATGGGGGACGTTTCGGGTCGAGTCCCTTCTTCAGAAGGATCATTTAACTGACAGTTGATCAATTAAATTCCTATTTGCTGCAGCCTTACATTGTGCAATAACACAGGTAATGTGTAATAATCAAACGTGCAATTAATAATGTGTAGAAAGAAAGTGCAGATATTGGTTTACACTGAAGATAAGATACAAAATGCTGGAGTAACTCAGCTCTGTAACTATAATAGTGCAAAGCCCAAGTCGGTAGTGTAACCACACAGTCCATGGAAGATCACACTCGCTGAGGTCAGTGTTGTGCGGTGCTCGAGCCTGATGGCTGCTGGGAAGAAGCTGTTCTTGAAACTGGAGGTCACGGTTTTCAGGCTCCTGTACCTTCTCCCCAATGGTAGCAGCGAGATGAGAGTGTGGCCAGGGTGGTGTGGGTCAGTGAGAGTGTGGCCAGGGTGGTGTGGGTCAGTGAGAGTGTGGGTCGGGGGTGTGGGTCAGGGTGGTGTGGGTCAGTGAGAGTGTGACCAGGGTGGTGTGGGTCAGTGAGAGTGTGGGTCAGGGGGGTGTGGGTCAGGGTGGTGTGGGTCAGTGAGAGTGTGGCCAGGGTGGTGTGGGTCAGTGAGAGTGTGGGTCAGGGGGGTGTGGGTCAGGGTGGTGTGGGTCAGTGAGAGTGTGGCCAGGGTAGTGTGGGTCAGTGAGAATGTGGCCAGGGTGGTGTGGGTCAGTGAGAGTGTGGCCAGGGTGGTGTGGGTCAGTGAGAGTGTGGCCAGGGTGGTGTGGGTCAGTGAGAGTGTGGCCAGGGTGGTGTGGGTCAGTGAGAGTGTGGCCAGGGTGGTGGGTCAGTGAGAGTGTTGGCCAGGGTGGTGTGGGTCAGTGAGAGTGTTGGCCAGGGTGGTGTGGGTCAGGGGGGTGTGGGTCAGTGTGGTGTCGGTCTTTGATATTCTTTGAGTTCCTTTTGAGGCAGCGCAAAATGGCAGCTAGTAATGTGATTGACCCACACACTGCCCCACACACTGCCCCACACACTGCCCCACCCACAGACCCACACACTGCCCCACACACTGCCCCACACACTGCCCCACCCACAGACCCACACTGCCCCACACACTGCCCCACCCACAGACCCACACACTGCCCCACACACTGCCCCACACACTGCCCCACCCACAGACCCACACTGCCCCACACACTGCCCCACACACTGCCCCACACACTGCCCCACACACTGCCCCACCCACAGACCCACCCACAGACCCACACACTGCCCCACACACTGCCCCACCCACTGCCCCACACACTGCCCCACACACTGCCCCACCCACTGCCCCACACACTGCCCCACACACTGCCCCACACACTGCCCCACACACTGCCCCACCCACAGACCCACACTGCCCCACACACTGCCCCACCCACAGACCCACACACTGCCCCACACACTGCCCCACACACTGCCCCACTACACTGCCCCACCCACAGACCCACACTGCCCCACACACTGCCCCACCCACAGACCCACACTGCCCCACACACTGCCCCACCCACAGACCCACACACTGCCCCACACACTGCCCCACACACTGCCCCACACACTGCCCCACACACTGCCCCACACACTGCCCCACACACTGCCCCACACACTGCCCCACACACTGCCCCACACACTGCCCCACACACTGCCCCACACACTGCCCCACACACTGCCCCACACACTGCCCCACACACTGCCCCACACACTGCCCCACACACTGCCCCACACACTGCCCTGGCCACACTGAGCAACTGGGGCTCCCGACGACATTAGAACCTGCTCTGTCTAAACGCTGCCACTCAAGTTGTCAGTGGGTGTCTTGATTAGTGCGGGTGTCAGGGGTTATGGGGAGAAGGCAGGAGAATGGGGTTAGGAGGGAGAGATAGATCAGCCATGATGGAATGGCGGAGCAGTTGATGGGCCGAATGGCCTCATTCTACTATTCCTAATGACCTTATGATTAGCTGCTCAGGAAAGGACGAAATGCAAAACTGGGAAGAGACTCTGGTTTTGTGGATAATTTAAAGGTTTCCCGGTGGCCATCATCCCAACTCCATCACTTGCTTTCCAGAATGAGACCTTAAAATCCACATGTACAGGTGGGCTGCTAATACTCAGGTGAAAACTCAAGAACAGGTGTTCTCTTTAGAAACATAAACAGGTGTTTTGAGAAGTATTTTGGAGAATGTGTAGAAAGACATTCCATGGTGAGATGATCATTAAATCGGGTTGAGTTAGCATGCTGGGAATATCGAGATGGTCAGTGAGATGAATGGAATGTTGGCCTTCATAACAAGAGGAGTTGAGTATAGGAGCAAAGAGGTCCTTCTGCAGTTGTACTGGGCCCTAGTGAGACCGCACCTGGAGTACTGTGTGCAGTTGTACAGGGCCTTAGTGAGACCGCACCTGGAGTACTGTGTGCAGTTTTGGTCTCCAAATTTGAGGAAGGATATTCTTGCTATTGAGGGCGTGCAGCGTAGGTTTATTAGGTTAATTCCCGGAATGGCGGGACTGTCATATGTTGAAAGACTGGAGCGACTAGGTTTGTATACACTGGAATTTAGAAGGATGAGAGGGGATCTTATCGAAACGTATAAGATTATTAGGGGGTTGGACATTTTAGAGGCAGGAAACATGTTCCCAATGTTGGGGGAGTACAGAACCAGGGGCCACAGTTTGAGAATAAGGGGTAGGCCATTTAGAACGGAGATGAGGAAAAACTTTTTTAGTCAGAGAGTTGTGAATCTGTGGAATTCTCTGCCTCAGAGGGCAGTGGAGGCCAATTCTCTGAATACATTCAAGAGAGAGCTAGATAGAGCTCTTAAGGATAGCGGAGTCAGGGGGTATGGGGAGAAGGCAGGAACGGGGTACTGATTGAGAATGATCAGCCATGATCACATTGAATGGCGGTGCTGGCTCGAAGGGCCGAATGGCCTACTCCTGCACCTATTGTCTATCTTCCACAGAGGGGACTTTGAACAAAACGAAGCCAAGGTCAGCCACTGCCTGCCATTCATCTGTTTCCTGGTTTCATTTGTAGGTGCACTAACAGCCTGTCTGGAGGTCACTGTCTGGTCATTTGACGGTCCTGTCTGGAGGTCACTGGTCATTTGTAGGTCCTGTCTGGAGGTCACTGTGGTCATTTGCAGGCCCTGTCTGGAGGTCACTGTGGTCATTTGTAGGTCCTGTCTGGAGGTCACTGTCTGGTCATTTGCAGGTCCTGTCTGGAGGTCACTGTGGTCATTTGTAGGTCCTGTCTGGAGGTCACTGTCTGGTACTTTGCAGGCCCTGTCTGGAGGTCACTGTCTGGTACTTTGCAGGCCCTGTCTGGAGGTCACTGTGGTCATTTGTAGGTCCTGTCTGGAGGTCACTGTGGTCATTTGTAGGTCCTGTCTGGAGGTCACTGTGGTCATTTGTAGGTCCTGTCTGGAGGTCACTGTCTGGTACTTTGCAGGCCCTGTCTGGAGGTCACTGTGGCCATTTGCAGGCCCTGTCTGGAGGTCACTGTGGCCATTTGCAGGCCCTGTCTGTATGTTACCGTCTGATCACATTATCCACGACATCTTTCTCTGTAAATCGTTTGAATCCATCATTTCCATTAACCACTATCTGCAATTTTTCAAATCCAGGATTATTTTCTACCATGTGTATCCTGTTCATTGTTTTTCTTTGAATTATTTTATATCTATTTTGTTTCTTTATGAAAATGTGATAATTTTGTAAATGCTGTGAACTTTAAAGGCGTGCCAATAAATACCTTGTTATCTTTCACCTGCCAATAAACGTTAGCAACTGCTGGGTATTTACACCAGCAAAATAGACTTCATTTTCATTGCTGCCGGTTCTTTATTTAATCAGAATTACAATTGTCATTGTCACAATTGAAATGTCATAATTAAGATTGTCAATTGTTGTTATATTGGAAGGATGGCATTTTGTTTCACATCATTAATCATGATTGTTCCGCACCAGGACTGAACCATAAACTGCATCAGTGCATTTAAAAGGGTGAAAACCTGGTGCTAATGATGCAGGGGTCAGAGGTCACCCTAGTCCAGAGGTCACCCTAGTCCAGGGGGCAGGGGTCACCCTAGCCCAGGGTGCAGAGGTGACCCTAGTTTCCTTGCATGAGATCACACATCAATGCAGCTTCCAAAGATTGTGTGTGTCGATTATAACTGGTTTTCTTTATCTTTGTAGTTACGTCTTAAAGCAAACTGGTTACAAAACATTAATGCCCCAAGGAACAACAATTTATATTTGGAGCAAAAACTAACTATTGAAGGGACTTGGTTGGTCGGGCAACATCTGCGCAAGTTCTCATTTTAGAAACATAGATAATAGGTGCAGGAGGAGGCCATTCGGTCCTTCGAGCCAGCACCGCCTTTCACTGTGATCATGACTGATCATCCACAATCAGTGCCCCGTTTCTGCTGTCTCCCCACATCCCTTGATCCCGTTAGCCCGAAGAGGTAAATCTAACTCTTGAAAACATTCAGTGAATCCACTGCCTTCTGTGGCAGAGAATTCCACAGATTTCCGGCTCTGGGTGGCACACCAGGAGATGGCCGGACTGCTTCACATCATGGATGAATGTGGGGATGCAGGGGGCCAGGGGGGCAGAGGGCCAGGGGGGCAGAGGGCCAGGGGGGCAGGGGGGCAGGGGGCCAGGGGGCAGGGGGGCAGAGGGCCAGGGGGGCAGAGGGCCAGGGGGGCAGGGGGGCAGAGGGCCAGGGGGGCAGAGGGCCAGGGGGGCAGAGGGCCAGGGGGCCAGAGGGCAGGGGGGCAGAGGGCCAGGGGGGCAGAGGGCCAGGGGGGCAGAGGGCCAGGGGGGCAGAGGGCCAGAGGGCAGAGGGCCAGGGGGGCAGAGGGCCAGGGGGGCAGGGGGGCAGGGGGGCAGAGGGCCAGGGGGGCAGGGGGGCAGAGGGCCAGGGGGGCAGAGGGCCAGAGGGCCAGGGGGGCAGGGGGGCAGAGGGCCAGGGGGGCAGGGGGGCAGAGGGCCAGGGGGGCAGAGGGCCAGGGGGGCAGAGGGCCAGGGGGGCAGAGGGCCAGGGGGGCAGGGGGGCAGAGGGCCAGGGGGGCAGGGGGGCAGAGGGCCAGGGGGGCAGGGGGGCAGAGGGCCAGGGGGGCAGGGGGGCAGAGGGCCAGGGGGGCAGGGGGGCAGAGGGCCAGGGGGGCAGGGGGGCAGAGGGGCAGGGGGCCAGGGGGGCAGGGGGGCAGAGGGGCAGGAGGGCCAGAGGGCCAGGGGGGCAGAGGGCCAGGGGGGCAGGGGGGCAGAGGGCCAGGGGGGCAGAGGGCCAGGGGCTGCACTGAGGCGAGCGGGTGCTCACAGCGCTCAGGTGTGACCTCCTGGAGGTTGTTGGCTCGCTCACCCAGCACCAACTACTGAGTTACTGCAGCCTTTAGTGTCTGTCTCTGATGGGCATCAGAAGCTCCCTGACTGCATATCTGCACAAGCATTGGAACAGCAAGCTCCTTCACAACGTCGAGTTGCACAAGGTTACAAATGTGCTCTGCCACTGCAGAATGTTCCCACAGTATTTCTCAAGAGTATTAATTGAAAATGATTCATTGTTCGATTGTAATCATGTATTGTCTTTCCTCTGATTGGTTTGCACAACAAAAACTTTTCACTGTACCTCAGTGCAATAAACAAAACTAAATAGAGGCAAAAAGCTGGAGTAACTGAGCGGGTCAGGCAGCATCTGTGGAGAACATGGAGTCCCCCCCCGCGGGCCTCCCCCAGCGACCGTGTCGACCCACACCGCTCCACTGCCCAGCAGCAGGTCACAGCCGTCACTGTATCCGGCCCCTGGGACCGAACAACAGGCTGCAGCTCCACCTGGCCCACACACACCGCGCTGGGCCCCACACACACCGCTCTGGGCCCACACACACCGCGCTGGGCCCACACACACCGGGCTGGGCCCACACACACCGCTCTGGGCCCACACACACCGGGCTGGGCCCACACACACCGGGCTGGGCCCACACACACCGGGCTGGGCCCACACACACCGGTCTGGGCCCACACGCACCGGTCCGGGCCCACACGCACCGGTCCGGGCCCACACGCACCGGTCTGGGCCCACACGCACCGCGCTGGGCCCACACGCACCGCGCTGGGCCCACACGCACCGCGCTGGGCCCACACGCACCGCGCTGGGCCCACACGCACCGCGCTGGGCCCACACGCACCGCGCTGGGCCCACACGCACCGCTCTGGGCCCACACACGCACCGCGCTGGGCCCCACACACACCGGTCTGGGCCCACACACACCGGTCTGGGCCCACACACACCGCGCTGGGCCCCACACGCACCGCGCTGGGCCCCACACGCACCGGTCTGGGCCCACACACACCGCGCTGGGCCCACACACACCGCGCTGGGCCCACAGACACCGCGCTGGGCCCACACGCACCGCGCTGGGCCCACACGCACCGCACTGGGCCCACACGCGCACCGCGCTGGGCCCCACACACACCGGGCTGGGCCCACACACACCGGTCTGGGCCTACACGCACCGCGCTGGGCCCACACACACCGGTCTGGGCCTACACGCACCGCGCTGGGCCCACACACACCGCGCTGGGCCCCACACGCACCGCGCTGGGCCCACACACACCGGTCTGGGCCTACACGCACCGCGCTGGGCCCCACACGCACCGCACTGGGCCCACACGCGCACCGCGCTGGGCCCCACACACACCGCGCTGGGCCCACACACACCGGTCTGGGCCTACACGCACCGCGCTGGGCCCACACACACCGGTCTGGGCCTACACGCACCGCGCTGGGCCCCACACACACCGCGCTGGGCCCCACACACACCGGTCTGGGCCCACACACACCGCGCTGGGCCCACAGCCCCCACCAGGCAGAGCCCCTCAGCACTGCTGGGTCCTACTGCCCACCCTCTACTACAGGTAACTGCAGCAGGGGTTCCACTGGGTCTCCCCCTTCCCCCTCTAGCCAGGTGACCCCCAGTACTCCCCACATCGGTCCTCATGCCCCCCTCTGCCCAGCTAACCCACCACCCCCCCACCATACATCCCCTCCCCCTCCACCTGCCCCCCTGCCTCCATCCAACCCCAACCCCCACCATTGCCGGGTGTTCACCATCCCCCCTGACCTCCCCCTTTCAGACACCGAACGGTCTGTCCTCAGCAGAGGCCTTACCTTTGTTCCCCCCCGCCCCCACATCAACGAGTTCCGCGTTGCCATGACGTGGAGCTCTTCTTTCTCCGCCTCCGAGCCTTTTTCCATGGTAAGGAGTCCCGACCCCGCACTGATGACCCCTTCTCCCGTCTCCAAGGGACCCCCCCCCCGTGTGGCCAACTACCCTCACTAGAACTTTTTATCTCAAACAAAGGGGATGGAAGATCGGTCGGGCCAGTTGCCAAAGAGCATGGCCTCGCTCTTCCTGCGGTTTACCCTGGCCCCCGTGGCCAACTCAAACTGGTCGCAGACGCTGATCAGTCTGCGGACCGACCCTGGATCCGAGCAGAAGACCGCGACATCGTCCATGTACAGGGAGGCCTTGACCTGAGTGCCCCCACTGCCTGGCAGTGTCACTCCTCTTATGCTCGCATCCTTCCTGATGGATTCGGCAAAGGGTTCAATGCAACAGACGAACAAGACAGGGGAGAGAGGGCAACCCTGCCTGACTCCAGACCTGACGGGGAAGCTGTCTGATTCCCACCCATTAATTTGTACTGCACTACAGATATCGGAGTAGAGCAGTTGTATCCACTTCCTGATTCCCTCCCCAAAGCCCATTTTGGAGAGCACGTCCCTCATGTACGTGTGCGATATCCTGTCAAAGGCCTTCTCCTGGTCCAAGCTGACCAGGCAGGCATCCACCCGTCTGTCCTGCACGTAGGCAATGGTATCTCTCAGCAGCACCAGGCTGTCTGAGATTTTCCTGCCAGGTACAGCACAGGTTTGGTCCGGGTGGATCACCTGTCCCAGAGCAGACTTGACCCGGTTGGCGATGGCCTTAGACAGGATCTTGTAGTCTACATTCAACAATGTGATGGGTCTCCAATTCCTTAAGTCATTCATCTCCCCCTTCTGCTTGTAGATCAGGGTGATGTTGCCCTTCCTCATAGAGTCTGACATGCTGCCGGCTAGAAGTATATCGTTGTACACTTCCAGCAGGTCCGGGCCCACCCAGTCCCACAGAGCCGAGTACAACTCTGCCGGTAAGCCATCGCCTCCGGGAGTTTTACTCGAGTCAAAGGAACGGATGGAGCCAGTCAGCTCCTCCAGGGTCAGTGATTTGTCCAGACTCTCCCGCTTGCTGTCGTCCAAGACTTCCGTGATGGAGGACAGGAAGTTCTGGGAGGCGGTGCTGTCTGTGGTCTTTACATCGTACAGATCCTTATAAAAGGATCTGCAGATCTTGAGCATGTCTGACTGCGAGGATGTTACCGAGCCGTCCTCCTCCCTAAGGCTTTTGATCACAGAGCTCCCCCTGTGAACCTTATGGAAGAAGTAACGTGAGCACGTCTCATCCTGCTCAACATGGCGGACCCTGGACCGGAAGATGATCTTGGAGGATTCAGAGGTAAAGAGCCGAGCTTGCCGGCCCTTCAACTCTCTCAGTTCCTCCCTCACATCCACCCCTCTCCTCTGCAGAAGGAGTAGCTGCTGCAAATCTGTCTGGAGTTGACACAGTTCCCTCTTACCCTGTCTTGCTCTCTGAACACCTTTGGAGACGAAGAACTTCTTGATGTTCTCCTTTGTTGCCTCCCACCAGAGTGTCGGGGAGTCAAAGAGGGGCCTCACAGTTCTCCAACATGCGTAGTCCCTCTTTAGCTCCTCAACGTTCTCCGGGGTCAACAGCTCCACGTTTAGCTTCCACGTCCCTCTGCCCGCCTTCCGGTCCTCCTGTAGGTGACAGGTGGCCTGAAGGAGGCAGTGGTCAGAGAAGAACACCGGCGCGAGGTCGGTGTGTCTGACCGTGATGGCCCTCGATGTGAAGAGGAAGTCTATCCGGGACTGGATAACAAAACTGATCTCCCGGTGGCCCAGCACTTTAACTCCCCCTCCCATTCCCAGTCTGACCTCTCTGTCATGGGCCTCCTCCAGTGCCATAGTGAGGCCCGCCGGAAATTGGAGGAGCAGCACCTCATATTTCGCCTGGGCAGTTTGCAGCCCGGTGGTATGAACGTCGACTTCTCCAACTTTAGATAGTTCCTCTGTCCCTCTCTTCCCCTCCTCCTTCCCAGATCTCCCTCTATCTTCCTGTCTCCACCTATATCCTTCCTTTGTCCCGCCCCCCTGACATCAATCTGAAGAAGGGTCTCGACCCGAAACGTCACCCATTCCTTCTCTCCCGAGATGCTGCCTGACCTGCTGAGTTACTCCAGCATTTTGTGAATAAATCGATTTGTACCAGAATCTGCAGTTATTTTCTTATACTAATGGATAGGTGACGTTGCACAGAGTGCTGGAGTAACTCAGCGGGTCAGGCAGCATCTGTGGAGAACATGGATAGGTGACGTTGCACAGAGTGCTGGAGTAACTCAGCGGGTCAGGCAGCATCTGTGGAGAACATGGATAGGTGATCCCAAGATTGTAAAAAAATTATAAAGGAAATATTTCAATGTTGCCACCGTTCAGTTCCCTCACGAGAGAATACAGATAATGGAAACAGTTAAAGTCACGGCTAAAGTTTGCACTACTCAAGTTTACACTATAGTTTGCACTATAGTTTGCACTTTTATGTTTATAGTTTGCGCTGTAACTCATGTATAAAGCTTGCACTGAGAGACAGCGAGCTTTGAGATGGACGTCGCAGTCCCACGATCCTGCCGTCGCAGGGCTCAGCTGGAACTGCTCAAAGACAGGAGAAGATGATGGAAGAAGTGGAATTCATTGCCACAGAAGGCTGTGGAGGCCAAGTCAGTGGATGTTTCTTAAGACAGAGATAGATTCTTGATTAGTACAGGTGTTAGAGGTTATGGGGAGAAGGCAGAATGGGGTTAGGAGGGAGAGATAGATCAGCCATGATTGAACGGCGGAGTAGACTTGATGGGCTGAATGGCCTAATTCTACTATCACTTACAAGATACTTGTGTAAGTGTAAGAAAATAACTGCAGATGCTGGTACAAATCGAAGGTATTTATTCACAAAATGCTGGAGTAACTCAGCAGGTCAGGCAGCATCTCGGGAGAGAAGGAATGGGTGTCATTTCGGGTCGAGACCCTACTTCAGACTGATGTCAGGGGGGGCGGGACAAAGGAAGGATATAGGTGGAGACAGGAAGATAGAGGGAGATCTGGGAAGGGGGAGGGGAAGAGAGGGACAAAGGAACTATCTAAAGTTGGAGAAGTCAATGTTCATACCACCGGGCTGCAAGCTGCCCAAGCAAAATATGAGGTGGTGTTCCTCCAATTTCCGGTGGGCCTCACTATGGCACTGGAGGAGGCATAGTACTAACTGGACCTGATTATCCCCGTCCAGTTATAACACACGGGATATTGTAGAGTCACACATTTAATTGAAATGACATCATTAGTCAGTAAATTAAGATGCACCATCAGCACTTTGGACCGCAGTAATACTCTAATCTTTGTTTGGTCCAAACATTTCCTGTTAATTGGGCCCCAACTATACGCCAGTATCTCAGCAGACCCATAATCCAGGGTTATTCACAAAACTTTATTACATGGGCAGAGGTGAGAAATAAATATATTAAAAACACAAGGAGGTTCAGAAACCATCTGGAACTTTCATTGGAAAAAAATATAACACAAAAGGGGGGCTGCCCAGTGGGTTAATCTGCACTTTTAGCAACTTAAAAACAATAGAAACATAGAAAATAGGTGCAGGAGGCCATTCGGCCCTTCGAGCCAGCACCGCCATTCATTGTGATCATGGCTGATCATCCACAATCAGTAACCCGTGCCTGCCTTCTCCCCATATCCCTTGATTCCACTAGCCCCTAGAGCTCTATCCAGCTCTCTCTTAAATCCATCCAGTGAATCGGCCTCCACTGCCCTCTGTGGCAGAGAATTCCACACATTCACAACTCTCTGGGTGAAAAAGTTCCTTCTCACCTCAGATTTAAATGGCCTCCCCTTTATTCTTAGACTGTGTGGCCCCTGGTTCTGGAATCACCCACAATAATTATAAAATATACTCATGGGAACTGTGCAGTAATGACCTGTCTAGCTGAGTGCTGGCTGCTGGCTCCGCCTCAGACTTGTGACTCTCGGTCCATTTCAACAAGAGACAATCACTGGAGGAGATGAGTCTGCATACAGAGACGAGGTCTGTGCTCTGTCCAAATGGTGCGAGGCAAACGACCTAGCACTGAATACCAGTAAGACAAAAGAAATGGTGCTGGACTTTAGGAGACACAGAGCAGTTCCTACCCCACTTCTTATAAATGGGGGGAAGTGAAGAGGGTCTCCACCTTCAAGTTCCTGGGGACCACCATCTCCCAGGACCTCTCCTGGACTGCAAATACTACAGCGGTAGATTTCTTTTGTTTGGTTTATGATTGTATGTGTTATTGCATTTTCATTGATTATTCTTATTGGTCTTATTGTTGAACTGCGGGTCATTTTTCATTTCACTGCACATTTATGTGTATGTGACAACTTTTTGCGCTATGACTGTGCTGGGGCGCGGGTGGGGTGGGGGTGCAGGGGGGGGGAGGGTGGGGGTGCAGGGGGGGGGAGGGTGGGGGTGCAGGGGGGGGGGAGGGTGGGGGGAGTGCAGGGGGGGGAGGGTGGGGGTGCAGGGGGGGGAGGGTGGGGGTGCAGGGGGGGGGAGGGTGGGGGTGCAGGGGGGGGGAGGGGGGGGGTGCAGGGGGGGGGGGGGAGGGTGGGGGTGCAGGGGGGGGGGGAGGGTGGGGGTGCAGGGGGGGGGAGGGTGGGGGTGCAGGGGGGGGAGGGTGGGGGTGCAGGGGGGGGGAGGGTGGGGGTGCAGGGGGGGGGAGGGTGGGGGTGCAGGGGGGGGGGAGGGGGGGGGTGCAGGGGGGGGGAGGGTGGGGGTGCAGGGGGGGGGGAGGGTGGGGGTGCAGGGGGGGGGGAGGGTGGGGGTGCAGGGGGGGGGGAGGGTGGGGGTGCAGGGGGGGGGAGGGTGGGGGTGCAGGGGGGGGAGGGTGGGGGTGCAGGGGGGGGGGAGGGTGGGGGTGCAGAGGGGGGGAGGGTGGGGGTGCAGGGGGGGAGGGTGGGGGTGCAGGGGGGGGGAGGGTGGGGGTGCAGGGGGGGGGAGGGTGGGGGTGCAGGGGGGGAGGGTGGGGGTGCAGGGGGGGGGGGAGGGTGGGGGTGCAGGGGGGAGGGTGGGGTGCAGGGGGGGGGGAGGGTGGGGGGTGCGGACGACACGATGCAGCAATGTGTGAAGAGCTGGACAATGTGGGAGACAGCACAGGACAGGCCCTTCGGCCCACGGTGTGTGTGTGTGTGGGGGGGGGCGGAACCAAAGCGCGGGGCGCGGGGAGCGCTTTCACCGGCGGACCGGCCGCGGGGTCAGGGGTCGGGGGTCCCCTGCGCGGGTCCGGGTGGAGACGGGAGCGCGAGCGGCAACGCGGCGGCGTCAGGGCGGCGGTGGGTGGTGTGTGTGGTGGGGTGGGTGTGTGGTGGGGGGGGTGTGTGGTGGGGGGGTGTGTGGTGGGGGGGTGTGTGGTGGGGGGGGTGTGTGGTGGGGGGGGTGTGTGGTGGGGGGGGTGTGTGGTGGGGGGGTGGGTGTGGTGGGGGGGGTGTGTGGTGGGGGGGTGGGTGTGGTGGGGGGGGTGTGTGGTGGGGGGGTGGGTGTGGTGGGGGGGTGTGTGGTGGGGGGTGGGTGTGGTGGGGGGGGTGTGTGGTGGGGGGGTGGGTGTGGTGGGGGGGGTGTGTGGTGGGGGGGTGGGTGTGGTGGGGGGGGTGTGTGGTGGGGGGGGTGTGTGGTGGGGGGGGGTGTGGTGGGGGGGGTGTGTGGTGGGGGGGTGGGTGTGGTGGGGGGGGTGTGTGGTGGGGGGGGGTGTGGTGGGGGGGGTGTGTGGTGGGGGGGTGTGTGTGGTGGGGGGGGGTGTGTGGTGGGGGGTGTGTGTGGTGGGGGGGGGGTGTGGTGGGGGGGTGTGTGTGGTGGGGGGGGGGGTGTGTGTGGTGGGGGGGGGGGTGTGTGGTGGGGGGGGTGTGTGGTGGGGGGGGGTGGTGGGGGGGGGGGGTGTGTGGTGGGGGGGGGTGTGTGTGGTGGGGGGGGAGGGGTGTGTGTGGGGGAGGGGTGTGTGGGTGTGTGTGTGTGGGGGGGGGGGTGGGGGGGGAGGGGTGTGTGGGGGTGGTGTGTGTGGGGGAGGTGTGTGTGTGTGTGGGAGGTGTGTGTGTGTGGGGGTGTGTGTGTGTGTGAGGGGGGTGTGTGGGGGTGGTGGGGGTGTGGGACGGGGGGTGTGGGGGGGGGCAGCAGTAGTGGGTGAGAAATGCTGGGGTTGATTTTACTGAGAACCCCAGAGGTGAGGAGATTATAAACTGAATTATTCTCACTTTCTCTTTGCAGAACACCGGTCACAAACATGGCCACCGTGGAAATGGATGAAGAACTTGCCAATAAGCTGTTCTTCGAAGGGGGAACACTGATCATACTGGCAGTGCCTGAAGGGACCGAGTTTGGCATTGATTACAACTGTTGGCAAGTGGGCCCGAAGTTTAAAGGGGTGAAGATGATCCCACCAGGTGTCCACTTCATGCACTGCAGTGCAGTGAACGGCAGAGGGGGACAGGTGACGGGTCCACGCACGGGCTGCTTCTTTCACATCAGACCCAGGGAAATTCTCGTGAAGCGATGGGACAAGAAAGAGGAAGAGATTCTTCATGTTGAGGTGTCTGAAGCAGAGTTGGAGCGTATCCGGGAGAATCTGAGAGAGCTGGACAGTTGGCTGGGGCCGTACCCGTATGAAACGCTGAAGCGCTGGGTGTCTCTGACCAGTCTGGTCACCGAGCCCCTGGTTCAGACACTGCAGCCTGAGTGTGGGAAGATCAGTGCCTTCAGTGAGGTCGAGCCAGAACTCTTAATGCCGCACACCAAGGACCGAGCAGAGCAGAATCTGCTGCCTTACGATACCTTATGCAAAAGCTATGAGGAGGGGTTAGCTCGGCTGCCCAAGATGAAGATCAAGCCGGGCACGGAGATCAGATTCTCAAACATCCCCAGTCGCAAATATCCAGAGGGAGCGTCCCCAGCTGAAATAACCAAGTGTAACATGGACTACAGCTACGCTCTGGAATCAGTGATAAACCAGCGGTACACCTCAAACCCAAAGGATTTACTGGGTTAGTAGCTGTGTAAGCAACTGCAGATGCTGGTTTAAACTGAAGATCATCACAAAAAGCTGGAGTAAATCAGCGGGTCGGGCAGCATCTCTGGAGAGAAGGAATGGGTGACTTTTCGGGTGTGAAGAAGGGTCTCGAATCGAAAGGTCACCCATTCCTTCTCTCCAGAGATGCTGCCTGGGTTAGTACCTGGTAGAATGTATAAGATCTTGTTGGTACAGTTTTAAATGATGTGAAGTTGAAGAATGTTTACTATTGCAGCTGAGTTTAGAGTTGCAGGATTGATGAACAGAGTGGCGTATTTTGTATTTGAGAGATATTCAAGTGCAGAATGAGCTCAGTGAGGCAGAATGGCAGCAACGTGGAACCATGGTCTTTGCTGTGGTTTCTGATTCAAGGCAAACTGATAGAATGAATGAATCGAGTGTCTTTCCATTGTTTCAGTTCGAATCATTACATGAACAAAGTTATTCCATTTGTGTTCTCGTTTACTGTTGCAATTTTAGTTTGCCTGACACCATGTCAGTGTGCAGATTGGTCATCGTTAATACTGCACAATCTAATGGTGTTAGCTGAAGATAGACACAAAGTGCTGGAGTAACTCAGCGGGTCAGGCAGCATCTCTGGAGAACATGGATAGGTGACGTTTCACAGAGTGCTGGAGTAACTCAGCGGGTCAGGCAGCATCTGTGGAGAACATGGATAGGTGCCGTTTTGGGTCGAGAGCCTTCAGGCGCTGGTGTTGCCACTACTTACCCAGGGAAGGGCAGTTTGGAGTTAATGCACATGAACGGTGTGGCACAGAAATGTCACGGTGCCACTGGTTCAAAGCCTCTCCATAACTGCCCTTTTGTATGATTGGAAAGCATTTGAATGTGCAGATTTTAAGCAATATTCAAACCTGTAGAGCTTAAAAATGTTAAATTTTAGCACAAAACCAACAAGTACAGATTCTGCAACAAAACACAGATTAAGTAACCATTTCTTCAGAACAAGAATGACTAACCTTCCAATGGCTGTCAGTAATTTTCCATGCTGAAAGATCACCGTCTTTGGCTCTCACTGTTCAAACAAACTCCATCAATCTTGAGTCAAAACGCTGAACTGAGCAATTTCTGACAACCAGCTTATCTGATCTGATTGGACAGCACGCAAAGCAAAGCTTTTCACTGTACCTCAGTACATGTGACAATAATAATCGTAAAGCTAAACCTGGAGAAGAGCCTTTGATCTGAAATGTGTGCATATTTCATTGAAGAGCCAGCATACTTCACCCCGAGAGTTGTCAATCTGTGGAATTCTCTGCCACAGAAGGCAGTGGAGGCCGATTCACTGGATGTATTCAAGAGAGTTAGATTTAGCTCTTGGGGCTAACGGAATCGAGGGATATGGGGAGAAAGCAAGAACGGGGCAGTGATATTGGATGATCAGCCATGATCATATTGAATGGTAGTGCTGGCTGGAAGGGCCAAATGTCCACCTCTTGCACCTATTTTGTTTGTTTCTAACCTGTGTTAGTTGAATGCTAGTTGATAACCAGGTGTCGATATGATGAACGCTGATCTGGTTGTATCCCCACAGGAGAGCTGCAGTTCTCGTTTGTGTGCTTCCTGATCGGCTCTGTGTACGACGCCTTCGAGCATTGGAAGGATTTGCTTCGCCTGCTCTGCCACGCTGAGGATGCTGTGAGGAAACGCAACGACCTCTACTCTGCCCTCATCTCCATCCTCTACCACCAGCTCAATGAAATCCCTGCTGACTTCTTTGTGGATATTGTCTCCAAGGATAACTTCCTAACCACAACCTTACAGGTAGCTTCTTTACATCGTATTTACTGAGGTAGAAAATTATTGAAATCAAACAGAGGAGCACTGCAGCCCCTGACGGATTTAGAATCAGGTACAAGATGGCACCCAAAACCTGGCGACTCCTGGCTCCGCACTCAGTGTGGTCGACTGTGCCCCCCACAGTGCCCCCCTCCCCACAGCAGTGCCCCCCTCCCCACAGCAGTGCCCCACAGCAGTGCCCCACAGCAGTGCCCCCCACAGCAGTCCCCCCACAGTGCCCCCCCCGACAGCAATGTCCCCCACAGTGCCCCCCCCCACAGCAGTCCCCCCACAACAGTGCCCTCCGCCACTGCGCTCCCCCACCACAGCAGCCCCCCCACAGTGCCCCCCCCACAGCAGCCCCCTCCACAGTGCCCCCCCCCCCCACGCCGCGTCCCCCCACAGCGCCCCCCCCCCCCACGCCGGGTATATATTCTCAAATTAAAATTTAGAGCATAATTGTTGGACATTTTTAGCTTTTTGATTGTACAATGATTTTCAAACAATTTGTTCTGTTTTCACAACCTTTGTTTTATTGAGCTGGATATTTTACTTGGAGCTTAGCATCGGTCTGATCATATTTAGGAATTAGCAGTTGCACTGGATGCTGTTTTGATTGTTGAGAAAGATTCCTCAGTGTCGAGCAGAGTCGGGCTGGTTGGTTTCACAGATAATTCCAGTGTATTGATTTATTGTTTGGACATTAGCTGCTCAAGAACTAGCATTGATTTATCCAGAATATATCTGACTTCACTAGAATTGTTTACAGTCTTTTCCATCCAGACTCAGAATTGATGTTTAACTGTGTAAGAAGGAACTGCAGAGGCTGGTTTAAACTGAAGGTAGACACAAAATGCTGGAGTAACTCAACAGGACAAGTAGCATTTCTGGAGAGAAGGAACGGGTGACGTTTCAGGTCGAGAAGGGTCTTGACCCAAAACATCACCCATTCCTTCTCTCCAGAGATGCTGCCTGAGTTACTCCAGCATTTTGTGTCCATCATCGATTTTTAACTGTCTGGCAACAGAACTGAAAAACATCGGAATCAAATGTCATATCATCTTTACAGATTTCTAAAGCACGTGAGATACTTTGCTTGTTTTATTTAATTCATAAACCAGACATGAGAATGTGAGGGTGGGGAACAGCTGGATTCTTTTGAGGAAGCAGATGTGACCTGCACCAGATGTGCATAGTTAGGGCAGCTGCTGACAGTGGTTCCATCTCTGAGAGTCCATCACGTGAGCAGAGAATCCCAGTGAGTTAAACTTCAGATATTTGAGGTTGGGAGAAGCACATAACTCCATGATTCAACGTTACTCCACAAAGATATGACTTGTGTAAATTAATATTGTAGGCAAAGTTAGCTCATTAGCATTTGAAGCAGACTAATGAGAGACTTGGAGACAATGTTGGAGTGACCTTGTGGCTTTTTAAGCAGCAGCAGATGGATTGGAAATGTTCCCTTTGCCGCGCGTCGCTCAACGTATTGGTCTGGTTTCAGGAATTCTTCTCGTACACGTGTGGCCCTCATGTGGACAAAACTCTGCAGAAGCGTGTGGAGAAATTTAAACATCACTTAACCAAAAAGTTCAAGTGGGATTTTGATGTGGAGCCTGATGACTGTGCTCCGGTGATGGTGGAGATACCAGACGGAGTGATCCTGGACTGACGACTGCTTCAAGCCTGCAAACTCTTTCAATCACGCAACCTTTACATGTAACAATAGAAAAACCACGCAAAGTCACACAAGAAATTCCAATGTTTTAATCATAATTGTAAAACACACTTCTGGTGAGTGTACAGATTTTGTGTATTAAGTAGTTTCTTATGTTTATTCCATCAATAGTGTCCAAACTGAAGAGATTAAACTCAATGTCCAGAACTGTAACAAGCAAATGTTTTCCTTCAGCATCTTACCTTGGTCATTGCGTCTCACGGTTTGATTGTGCTTTTCATTCGTGCAGAATACAGATGAGGGTAGAGTTCCACAGGAGGTGCAGCTCTGCTGTGGAATTGGATTTGATTGGCGTGGAGTTGGCGTGGAGTCGGCGTGGAGTTGGCGTGGAGACGGCGGCAGCTCCTGTGGAGTCGTGCCTCGCTGTGGTGCAGCCATGATGTTGTTGACATAGAGCTCTGTGCATTGTTACCTGGGTCTAAGTGAAAACGAGTTACAGACAATGAAACGCAACAAGACGGCTTTGAAGGTGGTACAAAAAACTTGGGGGAGGGACGGAGAGAGAGGGGATGCGAGGGTTACTTGAAGTTAGAGAAGTCAATATTCTTACCACTGGGCTGCAACCTAGCACCATGTTCACTTGGGATCTATGTAGGAAGGAACTGCAGGTGCAGAAAGACACTGAAAGCTGGAGTAACTCAGTGGGACAGGCAGCATCTGTGGAGAACATGGATAGGTGACGTTTCACAGAGTGCTGGAGTAACTCAGCGGGTCAGGCAGCATCTGTGGAGAACATGGATAGGTGACGTTTCACAGAGTGCTGGATTAACTCAGCAGGTTAGACAGCATCTATGGAGTACATGGATAGGTGACGTTTCATAGAGTGCTGGAGTAACTCAGTGGGTCAGGCAGCATCTGTGGAGGGAAGGAATGGGTGACGTTTTGGGGAAATTTCAAAGGCACATTTCACTTGGAATCTGGCTAAATGAATACAAGACAGAGCGCACAGAACGGACTTTGGAAACGGTGTCAAATCCGATGAAGAAGAATTTCACTGTTTTGCACGTGACAATAAAGCTCCATCGAGCCATGGGACCGTTATAGCGGATGATCACCCCCTGGCAGTTATTGCACACGAGAGCAAGGCAGGATTTCAGAGATTGACTTTACTGTGATGGATACAGATGTCCACTGGGTACAACAGGCCACAACATTAGACCCATGTCCTTCAGATTGTGTGAAAACCTTTCACTCTGTCCTCCTTTCATTGTAGAAACTCATTAGTGTTTAGAGATGCAGCGCGGAAACAGGCCCTTCAGTCCATTGAGTCCGCACCGACCAGCGATCCCCGCACATTAACACTATCCTACACACACTTGGAACAATTTATATTTATACCAAGCCAATTAACCTACATACCTGCACGTCTTTGGAATGTGGGAGGAAACCAAAGATCTCGGAAAAAACCAACGCAGGTCATGGGGAGAACGTACAAACTGTACAGACAGTAACCATAGTGGGGAACGAACCTGGGTCTTGGGCTTTGCAAGTTCTTTAAGGCAGCAAATCTACCGCTGCGTCACCGTGCCGCCCTGCTAGATTCGTTATATTAATTTGTTATCCGATTTTAAGGAACATTCTGCACTTGGGCCTCCATTGCCCATCATTTGATCATCATTCATCCTGACCAAGCAATGGGCAGACACAGAGTTTTATCATTGAGTCGTACAGCACGGATACAGGCCTTTCGGCCCAACTCATCCATGCCATCCAAGATGGCCCATCTAAGATTGCCCCATGTGCCCAGATTTGGCCCAGATCCCTCTCAACCTTTCTTATTCATGTACCTTATCCAAATGTCTGTTTAATGATGTGAGAGTGTGGAAACGTTACCCCTCGATTCCTATTAAATCGTTCCCTCACCTATGTCCTCTGGTTCTTGATTGCCCTATTCATTCATAGTGCACTCAGCCTATCTATTCCCCTCATGATTTTATACATGAGGCACATTGTGGCTCATGCACACAATCATGAGGGGAATAGATGAATAGAATAGGGAACAAATGTACAGTATTTGTTCATTAATTCAGGAGTTGGCTACAGATGATTGATGATGGATTTCCAATTAATTCATTGTATTAATGGTAATCTTGTGACTATTTGAATGATTTCTTGTGGACAAACAACCTTTTCTTTTGCAATATATTGCACCTGCATTTCTGAGCCGTGTGTGCTGTGATTTAGTACTGCTTCATAAAAGCACAAAGTCTTGATTTCCACCAGGAGGTGCAAGTGAGTATTTCTCTGATGTGTTAGGCTGGGAGAAGCAATGTAATTTGATCACATTTGGATCTGCTGTAGTCTCTCCTCTGGCAGCTCGTTCCATACACCTGCCACTCTTCCAGTGTCAAACGTTGCCCCTCAGGTTCCTATTGAATCTTTGCCTTCTCACCTTAAACCACTGCCCTCTGGTTTTCACATCTCCTACACTGGGGAAAAGACCGTGGCTTACTGTTCACTTTATCTGCAAATTCTTTTTTATTTTTGTGAAAAAAAATCGAGTGGATCATTTCCTGCTCTCCAGTCAGGAAAGTTGGCAAAACCGTTAAAGCTAGAAAAGACAATAGACAATAGGTGCAGGAGTAGGCCATTCGGCCCTTCGAGCCAGCACCGCCATTCAATGTGATCATGGCTGATCATTCTCAATCAGTACCCCGTTCCTGCCTTCTCCCCATATCCCCTCACTCCGCTATCATTAAGAGCTCTATCTAACTCTCTCTTGAAAGCATTCAGAGAATTGGCCTCCACTGCCTTCTGAGGCAGAGAATTCCACAGATTTACAACTCTGACTGAAAAAGTTTTTCCTCATCTCCATTCTAAATGGTCTACCCCTTATTCTTAAACTGTGGCCCCTGGTTCTGGACTCCCCCAACATTGGGAACATGTTTCCTGACACTAATGTTCTCAAAATCTCTGTAAAGCGTCTTTGAGTATATGAAAAGCGCTATATAAATAAAATGCATTATTATTATTATTATTAATGTGTCCAACCCCTTAATAATCTTATACGTTTCGATAAGATCCCCTCTCATCCTTCTAAATTCCAGTGTATACAAGCCTAGTCGCTCCAGTCTTTCAACATATGACAGTCCCGCCATTCCGGGAATTAACCTAGTAAACCTACGCTGCACGCCCTCAATAGCAAGAATATCCTTCCTCAAATTTGGAGAACAAAACTGCACACAGTACTCCAGGTGCGGTCTCACTAGGGCCCTGTACAACTGCAGAAGGACCTCTTTGCTCCTATACTCAACTCCTCTTGTTATGAAGGCCAACATTCCATTGGCTTTCTTCACTGCCTGCTGTACCTGCATGCTTCCTTTCAGTGACTGATGCACTAGGACACCCAGATCGCTTTGTACGTCCCCTTTTCCTAACTTGACACCATTCTGATAATAATCTGCCTTCCTATTCTTACCACCAAAGTGGATAACCTCACACTTATCCACTTTAAACTGCATCTGCCATGTATCGGCCCACTCACACAACCTGTCCAAGTCACCCTGCAACCTCATAGCATCTTCCTCACAGTTCACACTGCCACCCAGCTTTGTATCATCTGCAAATTTGCTAATGGTACTTTTAATCCCTTCATCCAAGTCATTGATGTATATTGTAAATAGCTGCGGTCCCAACACCGAGCCTTGCGGTACCCCACTAGTCACTGCCTGCCATTCTGAAAGGGACCCATTTATCCCCACTCTTTGCTTTCTGTCTGTCAACCAACTTTCTATCCATGTCAGTACCCTACCCCCAATACCATGTGCTCTAATTTTGCCCACCAATCTCCTATGTGGGACCTTGTCGAAGGCTTTCTGAAAGTCGAGGTACACCACATCCACCGGCTCTCCCCTGTCAATTTTCCTAGTTACATCCTCAAACAATTCCAGTAGATTAGTCAAGCACGATTTCCCCTTCGTAAATCCATGCTGACTTGGAACGATCCTGTTACTGCTATCCAAATGCTCCGCAATTTCGTCTTTTATAATTGACTCCAGCATCTTCCCCACCACCGATGTCAGACTAACTGGTCTATAATTTCCCGTTTTCTCTCTCCTTCCTTTCTTGAAAAGTGGGATAACATTAGCTACCCTCCAATCCACAGGAACTGACCCGGAATCTATAGAACATTGGAAAATAATCACTAATGCGTCCACAATTTCTAGAGCCACCTCCTTAAGCACCCTGGGATGCAGACCATCAGGCCCTGGGGATTTATCAGCATTTCGAAAAATAAATGAGCGGGTAGTTTTCTCCAATTGAATAAAGCTCAAAGGATTTGAGTCGGTCAGTTGTCTATTGTTTATAGGCTCTTGTTTATTGCCTTTTCTCTATTGTCTATTGTTCTGTGGTGAGGTATGGTATTTTTCCTTCTTGTTTTTAATGTTATCTCAGTAAATATCATTGGATGGCCACACTGTGCACTGCCCCCTTGGCCATACTGTGCACTGCCCCTTGGCCATACTGTGCACTGGCCTTGGCCATACTGTGCACTGCCCCTTGGCCATACTGTCCACTGGCCTTGGCCATACTGTGCACTGCCCCCTTGGCCATACTGTGCACTGACCTTGGCCATACTGTGCACTGCCCCTTGGCCATACTGTGCACTGGCCCCTTGGCCACACTGCACTGGCCTTGGCCATACTGTGCACTGCCCCCTTGGCCATACAGTGCACTGGCCTTGGCCATACTGTGCACTGCCCCTTGGCCATACTGTGCACTGGCCCCTTGGCCACACTGCACTGGCCTTGGCCATACTGTGCACTGCCCCCTTGGCCATACTGTGTACTGGCCTTGGCCATACTGTGCACTGCCCCCTTGGCCATACTGTGCACTGCCCCCTTGGCCATACTGTGCACTGCCCCCTTGGCCACTCTGCACTGGCCTTGGCCATACTGTGCACTGCCCCCTTGGCCATACTGTGCACTGCCGGCCATACTGTGCACTGCCCCTTGGCCATACTGTGCACTGCCCCTTGGCCATACTGTGCAGTGCCCCCTTGGCCACACTGTGCACTGCCCCCTTGGCCATACTGTGCACTGCCCCCTTGGCCATACTGTGCACTGCCCCCTTGGCCATACTGTGCACTGCCGGCCATACTATGCACTGCCTCTTGGCCATACTGTGCACTGCCCCTTGGCCATACTGTGCACTGCCCCCTTGGCCATACTGTGCACTGCCCCCTTGGCCATACTGTGCACTGCCCGTTACCATACTGAGCACTGCCCCGTTGGCCATACTGAGCACTGCCCCCTTGGCCATACTGTGCACTGCCCCCTTGGCCATACTGAGCACTGCCCCGTTACCATACTGAGCACTGCCCCCTTGGCCATACTGTGCACTGCCCCCTTGGCCATACTGTGCACTGCCCCCTTGGCCATACTGTGCACTGCCCGTTACCATACTGTGCACTGCCCCCTTGGCCATACTGTGCACTGCCCGTTACCATACTGTGCACTGCCCCTTGGCCATACTGTGCACTGCCCCCTTGGCCATACTGTGCACTGCCCCCTTGGCCATACTGTGCACTGCCCCCTTGGCCATACTGTGCACTGCCCCCTTGGCCATACTGTGCACTGCCCGTTACCATACTGAGCACTGCCCCGTTGGCCATACTGTGCACTGCCCGTTACCATACTGTGCACTGCCCGTTACCATACTGAGCACTGCCCCGTTGGCCATACTGTGCACTGCCCGTTACCATACTGTGCACTGCCCGTTACCATACTGAGCACTGCCCCGTTGGCCATACTGAGCACTGCCCCGTTGGCCATACTGTGCACTGCCCCGTTGGCCATACTGAGCACTGCCCCGTTGGCTGGCCTCAGCTGGTGACCTACCTTCATTTCCTAATTATTTCCACTTTTGATCTCAATGAAGAAGTAAATGAAAATAACTAAATTGATGTATAGACAATTTACCACTAGGTCATAATAGGAGCAGAATTAGGCTACGTCTAATCTGCCATTCAATCACAGCTGATCTATCTCTCCCTCCTAACCCTATTCTTCTCCCTTCTCCCCATAACTTCTGACACCTGCACTAATCAGGAATTCATCATGAAACTTCTGGTCCCAAGAGGGAAGGTGGTTTCTGGCTGTGAGTTTCTCCGTTGGGCCCGTGACACCAATGTGGCAAGTGGAATGTTCATCTTGCACCAGGCCACCCTCAAACACGGGCAGGAGCCCGGGGTATTTACAGCTCCTTGCAAAGCGAGATATGACATTGATTAAAGATAATAAATGTCTCTGAATCTTGCTTTTCCGCAACAGACTGCTAAATGACATTTCTATAGGAATCTAGATTTATTTGGCTTTTTTCTGATTTCTATGAAAACCATTCAGTTTGGCAAATGCTCAATAATAGTGAGTAACTCAGCTCATATTTCCCGTTGTTTAATGAGGTGAATTTGACAGGGATTTATTGTCGCTGAAGTATCTGGGCGGCACGGTGGCGCAGCGACAGAGTTGCTGCCTCACAGCGCCAGGGACCCAGGTTCAATACAAACTACGGGTGCTGTCTGTACGGAGTTTGTACGTTCTTCCCATGACCGCGTGGGGTTTTTCCGGGATCTCTGGTTTCCTCCCACACTCCAAAGTCGTGCTGGTTTGTAGGATAATTGGCTTGGTATGATTGTAAATTGTCCCCAGTGTATGTAGGATAGTGTTAATGTGCTGGTCAGCGTGGATTCGATGGGCCAAAGGGCCTGTTTCTGTGTTGTATCTCTAAACTAAACTAGTGTACGGGGTGATCGCTGGTCGGCGCGGACTCGGAGAGCCAAAGGGCCTGTTTCCACGCTGTATCTAAACTAAACTAAAAATATCGAGGCCCAGGAATTGAGAACAAAGTTTTCATGAAACCGTACTGTAGTCACATTTGTTCTTGCATCTGCTCTGTCACTTTCTGAGCGTTTTAGAGACCTGTATTCAATGACTTGATATATTTATGGCCATGTCAATGTTTATTAAAGGGATGTTCTCTTTGCACCCGTGATCTGGAGTGTTTCAAGTTGTCTGGAGTTTCTGCAAATACAGGCTTGCATTTTCTCTTAATTTAATTGAATTTAGAAGGAAAGATAAGTGGTGCTGCCAATATCCTACGCAAGGAATCAATGGAGCAGACTGTCAAAGATTATAAATCTCACTGGCAGCCACTTTTAATTTTGCGCCCCATTTTCATATCATCATATCATATCATATATATACAGCCGGAAACAGGCCTTCATTTTCTTTTTTAAAATTCGTTCTGGATGTGGAATTCTCCCAAATGCTTAAAACAAAGTCCTCTCCCTTTTAGAAGTCGCCATCACGTTGTTTAACAGCCAGCAGGCGAGTAGTAGGTCAGCCACAGGAGGCCGGGTACGGCTCAGCTTCACGGCACAAATATTCCGTCATCTTGACCTGCTGCTTGAAGCTGCTGGTGATTCCTCGATGAACGGCTTGTTGGGCGTCTGGGGTGGGATGAATCAGGATGGTTATAGGGGGGGGGGGGGGGGGGGTTTAGCTCTTAGGGCTAACGGAATCAAGTGATATGGGGAGAAAGCAGGAACGGGGCAGTGATATTGGATGATCAGCCATGGTCACATTGAATGGCAGTGCTGGCTTGAAGGGCCGAATGGCCTCGTCCTGCACATGAGAGGAGTTCTATGTTTCTATGTTTTTAAAGCTCATTACCAGCAGGTGGTTTGTCTGCCTTCGTACTTCTCTTTGACAAACGCTTTGCATTGACCTGGTCAACCTCCAGCGTTGGGCGAGTGAGTTCCAGTCACACCATGGTCTGCAGCCTCCCCACAGAGCAGGGCACTGAGGCAAACAACAAAGAGGCAGCAAAGCAAAGAGGGGCAGGATGGCACGGTGGTGCAGCGGTAGAGTTGCTGCCTTACACCGAATGCAGCGCCGGAGGCCCGGGTTCCATCCCGACTACGGGCGCCGTCTGCACGGAGTTTGCACGTTCGTCCCCTGACCTACGTGGGTTTTCTCTGAGATCTTCCGTTTCCTCCCACACTCCAAAGATGTGCAGGTTTGTAGGTTATTGGCTTGGTATAAATGTAAATTGTCCCGAGTGTGTGTAGGGTAGTGTTAGTGTGCGGGGATCGCTAGTGGGCGCGGACTCGGTGGGCCGAAGGGCCTGTTTCCTCGCTGTATCTCTAAAGTAAACTAAAGGCAGCACCTGTGGAGGAATTAATACAGCAAGAGATGACAGCAACTAAATTAACCTGAACAGTGGAAACAAGGCTGTAATGATGCTTTTGCCCTGGAGGTGGTGCTATTGTGCCTCAGATTTGTCTCCACGATGTTCTGAGATCCCGTGCAGGGAAGTTCATCTGAGATTCACAGAGTGCTGGAGTAACTCAGTGGGTCAGGCAGCATCTGTGGAGAACATGGACAGGTGACGTTTCACAGAGTGCTGGAGTAACTCAGCGGGTCAGGCAGCATCTGTGGAGAACATGGATAGGTGACGTTTCACAGAGTGCTGGAGTAACTCAGCGGGTCAGGCAGCATCTGTGGAGAACATGGATAGGTGACGTTTCACAGAGTGCTGGAGTAACTCTGGGTCAGGCAGCATCTGTGGAGAACATGGATAGGTGACTCAGCGTCTCTGAAGTTACTGGAGCGAAGGAATGGGTGATGTTTCGGGTCGAGTCTGAAGAAGGGTGTCGACTCGACCCACTCCTTTTCTCCAGAGATGTTGCCTGTTCCTCTGGATCGTGACTCCCCTACCATGGGTAAAAGACTCTGTGCCCTCACCCTATCTCTTCCTCTCATGATCTTGTACACATGAGGCATCTTATGGCATTGTTACTTCGGGACAATTTTACAAACAGTTACTGGAGCACTCGTGGAATGTGGCTCAGAGATGGTGCGTGTTGTGTGACCCTCTGAGTTTTCCAGGTGCAGGATTCACCCAGCCCTGTACTGTCCCCACTGTTATTGTGAGCGTAGAAGGTGCTTGGCCCTTGGTCCCTGCCACCTCAGTCACCTCTGCTTCGTGTTATCGCAGCCAGCACATCCACAGAACTCCCAGTTAAGCAGCCAGACTCCATCAACTTCCTTCAGCAAGGTTATGATAAATATCATTTTTTGTTAAAACTGGGAAGTCTGTAGTAATAACTTTAATGAGTACTAATGTAATTTTGTCCAAACACATTAACTGAGATTAGAAAGGAGTTGTTATTCATAACGTGCTTTACTCTGAGAAGCTCTGCTTGATTAATTGAAGTGGCCAAAAGAGTTTTATTTCCAAAGTTGCAGAGTTTCCTTATTTATACTTTTATTTCCATTGATTTTTGAAATATATCACTTCACATAAACAAGTGCACCCACAGGTAAAGCAATTTTATCAGGATGCACAAGAAAAGAACAAATATTATAATGATAATCTGTCTCTTAAAAGTAATTCCCATCCATGGTTTGAATCGTGAATGGAGCCAGGACTCAGCTGAGATACTTTAGGCAGACACAAAATGCTGGAGTAACACAGCGGGTCAGGCAGCATCTTGGGAGAGAAGGAATGGTTGACGTTTTGGGTCGAGACCCTTCTTCAGCGAGTCGGCAGCACTGATGATATTTGACCACCGTGCCTCAGCTCATTGACACTTGTGCTGCAGTATTACTAACCTGACGCAGTTTGGCTGAAGAAGGGTCTCGACCCGAAACGTCACCCATTCCTTCTCTCCAGAGCTGCTGCCCGACCTGCTGAGTTTCTCCGGCATCTTGTGTCTTTCTTTGGTTTAAACCAGGAATCTGCAGTTCCATTTGACACAGACTCAGTTTGTTTTTCTCTTGAGATGAGCTTCCCCAATCTGTAACGTAACTAAAGACAGACACAAAATGCTGGAGTAACTCAGCGGGACAGGCAGCAACTCTGGATCAATGGAATGGGTGACGTTTCGGGTCGAGACCCTAAGTAACTAGCTGACTCTCAACACGCTCAAAGCTGCAGAGATTTGAGGCCTTGTCTCCAGGAGTGTGGGAGGAATGCATTGGTTTGAGTCCCAGAATATTAGCTGCACAAGTCCTCATGCCTTCAGGAGGGGCTAGGGCTAATGATCATAAGATCATACAACATAGGAGCAGAATCAGGCCATTCGGCCCATCGGGTCTGTGCCGCCATTTGATCGTGGCTTTGGGAATGAATGTTTTTTAAATGTTGTCGTTTCAAATCTTGTGTTGTGCACGTGTTCGTTTCTGATCTTTGGCTTTACATACTTGTTATAATTGAAAAACAAAAATATCTCTGAGTGAATTTTCTCCACACGTCTAAATGCCGAATGGACTGCAAATGTCCATTGTGGAGGAAACGTCATGCGGTGTGTGTTTCTTCAGCTCAGTTACTGCTGTGGACAGATGATATAATTTACCCAAACTAATGTAATTTGAGAGATGTGAACTGGTGATCTTTATCTGCTTGTGTCTGGTTGGGACCGGTACTGGACGACATCATTGCAGAGATGCGAGATATTTAAAGCAAGGCCGCATATTACATGTACCAGAATCCCAGACAAGGAGAAGGGAATACAGATGGAATGGTGGGCAGTGAAAGGAAGAAGTAATTTAATAATATTGCCGTGTCTACACCGATACTCTGAAAGCTACAATTGGCAAATACCATGAAGGGTCTTCAGTCATTTTTTTCCAAACGAGAATATTCCATGGGTTTGAATTTTTTGTCATGAAGTCTAATTCATTCCATCTGTACACAGACACAACATTGGACTATTGGCCCCCTGGGTTGTACTGAACTAATAACAGAGACTTACATACATCTGATTACAACGGAGGAAATGTAATGTTGACATTTGAAAACTGTTCTCAGTAATGCTGTGTTTCTCCTGCCTTGGCTGCCAATGTCACCAACATATTCATTCTGTTACACGGACTACACTGTAATACAGTGTAACTGCAATGTAATACAGTGTAACTGCAATGTAATACAGTGTAATACACTGTAACTGCAATGTAATACAATGTAATACAATGTAATACAATGTAACTGCAATGTAATACAGAGTAATACAATGTAACACAGTGTAACTGCAATGTAATACAATGTAATACACTAACTGCAATGTAATACAGTGTAATACACTGTGACTGCAATGTAATATAGTGTAACTGCAATGTAATACAGTGTAACTGCAATGTAATACAATGTAATACAATGTAATACAGTGTAACTGCAATGTAATACAATGTAATACACTAACTGCAATGTAATACAGTGTAATACACTGTGACTGCAATGTAATACAGTGTAACTGCAATGTAATACAGTGTAACTGCAATGTAATACAATGTAATACAATGTAATACAGTGTAACTGCAATGTAATACAGTGTAACTGCAATGTAATACAGTGTAACTGCAATGTAATACAGTGTAATACAATGTAATACACTGTAACTGCAATGAAATACACTGTAATACAATGTAATACAGTGTAACTGCAATGTAATACACTGTAACTGCAATGTAATACAGTGTAATACAGTGTAAATGCAATGCAGTGTAATACAGTGTAACTGCAATGTAATACAGTGTAATACAGTGTAAATGCAATGCAGTCTAATACAGTGTAACTGCAATGTAATACAGTGTAATACAATGTAATACAGTGTAACTGCAATGTAATACAGTGTAATACAATGTAATACAGTGTAACTGCAATGTAATACAGTGTAATACAATGTAATACAGTGTAACTGCAATGTAATACAATGTAATACACTGTATTACAGTGTAACACAATGTGGGTACAGTGTAAAACAATGTACTACAGTGTGACTATAATGTTATGGTGTGATACAATGTAACTACAGTGTTGGTACAGTGCACTACATGATCTTCAATGTAATACAATGTGATTACAATGCGATACAATGTACCTGTAATGTGATACAATGTTAACATCATCTACAATGTGATACAATGTGATACATTGTGACTACATGTTCTACGATACACTAACCTGGACATGTTCACTGATGCATGAACCACTTCACTCTAAAGAGAGTTGGAAATATTAAGCCCCATTGAACCACAAGTAACTGAGTATCCATTTGAACAATAGCGATGATGATTAATAATTTATAGAAGTACCTTTCAAAGCACCAGTTTTTATAAGGGAACACACAGATATGACATTCTAAAACCAGACATGAACTCACTGACTCCTTCCTGTTTCATCTGGAGATCTTGTTCAATCGTGTAACCTCTGTACTCTGTGTAATCACTGTATAGTGTGTGTGTAACCACTGTACACTGTGTGTGTGTGTAACCATTGTACAGTGCATGCAACCTCTGTACACTGTGTAACTACGCTGAACAGTGTGTGTAACCTCTGCACAATGTGTAATCACTGTATAGTGTGTGTGACCACTGTACACTGTGTAACCACTGTATAGTGTGTGGGTAACCTCTGTACTCTGTGTAATCACTGTATAGTGTGTGTGTGACCACTGTACAGTCTGAAGAAGAGTCTTGACCTGAAATGTCATCCATTCCTTCTCTCCAAGATGCTGCCTGACCTGCTGAGTTCCTCCAGCATTTTGTGATACATTCTGTGTGTAACTACTGTACACTATGTGTGTGTAACCACTGTACATTGTGTGTAACTACTGTATAGTGTAATCACTGTACATTGTGTGTAACTACTGTGTAGTGTAATCACTGTACAGTGTGTGTAATCACTGTAGACAGTCTGTGTAGACAATGTGTGTAACCACTGTACAGTGTGTGTAACTACTGTATAGTGTAATCACTGTACATTGTGTGTAACTACTGTGTAGTGTAATCACTGTACAGTGTGTGTAACTACTGTGTAGTGTAATCACTGTACAGTGTGTGTGTAATCACTGTAGACAGTGTGTGTAACCTCTGTAGACAATGTGTGTAACCACTGTACAGTGTGTGTAACTACTGTATAGTGTAATCACTGTACAGTGTGTAACTACTGTGTAGTGTAATCACTGTACAGTGTGTGTAACTACTATAGACAGTGTGTGTACCCACTGTACAGTGTGTAACCTCTATTTATTGAGTGACCTCTGTCCACTGGGCAGCTCCACTGTTTCTCTGAGAGGGTTCAGTGAAAATACTCTCACAGTTGCCGGTGAATCTTTACTCTGCATGGCTATTTAAAATTTAATGTTGAAATCCCAATTCGGCCAAATTGAATAACATTTGCTAAACATCAAAGCGCGTTGCAACACTTTCAAGATTCCACTGCTGTGGGACTTGGTCTCGTGGGTCTTCATTTCAAACCACAGCTGGTGCAGGGGAGCAGGGAGATCAGGAATGTCAGCGTGTGCCGGGGAAACCGCACCGCGTGCTGGGAAACCACCGCGTGTGCCCGGGCAACCACCGTGTGTGCCCGGGCAACCACCGTGTGTGTTGGAGAAACCACCGCGTGTGCTGGGGAACTGCACCGTGTGTGCCGGGAAACCGCACCGCGTGTGCTGGAGAAACCACCGTGTGTGCTGGGGAACTGCACCACGTGTGCCCGGGCAACCACCGCGTGTGCCCGGGCAACCATCGCGTGTGCCGGGAAACTGCACCGCGTGTGCTGGGAAACTGCACCGCGTGTACTGGAGAAACCACCGCGTGTGCCGGGGAACTGCACCGCCCGCTACTGCTCAGTGGGCAGAGGATGGAGAACACAGACTCTACAAAGAGCGCCACCAACTCCCCGATCCACGCCCTGCCACACCCTATCACCACCGTATCCACACCCTATCCCCACCACATCCACATCCCATCCACGCCTTATCTATGCCCTATAAATGCCCCTCATGATCTGGCAAACCTCTCTGCGGCTCCCTTCAGTCCCCTGGGCGCCAATGAAAACGCAACTAAAGCTTTTCACTGTACCTCGGTACTCGTGACAATAAACCAAACTGAACTGAACCAAAACGGTCCCAGCCTGGCCGATGTCTCGATGCTGCTGGAGCCCTGCATTCCAGGCAACATCTTGGTGAATCTCTTCCACCCTCTCACTATTCCCACCCTGTCCGTCCCAGTGCACTGAGTGCAGCCTGAATCATGTTTTGTGGAGCTCCAACATTAATATTGTGGCTCTTAGATTCAATGCCTCAGCCTGAGAATAACCAAGCTGCCCCTCTGTGCCCCCCTCCATCTGTGTTGCTAATCACGGCCCCCTGTTTCACAATCCTGCGGTCCCTGATATTTACTGTGATTGTCTAGGCTGTATAAACCAGGCCAGGGTGCAACACCTCAGCCTTGTGTGAGAACGAGCGTGCGAGAACGAGCGTGCGAGAGAACGAGCGTGCGAGAACGAGCGTGCGAGAACGAGCGTGCGAGAACGAGCGTGCGAGACTGTGCCTTGAGTTCTGGACAACAAACATTGCTCATTCTGTCTCTCACCCTTTCACAATCTGTATCTTTCAATCAGCCCCGTATTACTGTAGCATAACCACGTTTATATTCAATTCCCTGCCATGTAACCATATCATATCATATCATATATATACAGCGCGGAAACAGGCCTTTTCGGCCCACCAAGTCCGTGCCGCCCAGCGATCCCCGCACATTAACACTATCCTACACCCACTAGGGACAATTTTTACATTTACCCAGCCAATTAACCTACATACCTGTACGTCTTTGGAGTGTGGGAGGAAACCGAAGATCTCGGAGAAAACCCACGCAGGTCACGGGGAGAACGTACAAACTCCTTACAGTGCAGCACCCGTAGTCAGGATCGAACCTGAGTCTCCGGCGCTGCATTCGCTGTAAAGCAGCAACTCTACCGCTGCGCTACCGTGCCGCCCTGTGTGGGAAGGAACTGCAGATGTTGGTTTAAACCGAAGATAGACACAGAGTACTGGAGTAACTCAGAGGGTCAGACAGCATCTCTGGGAGAGAGGTTTCGGGCGGAGACGTCTGAAGAAGGATCTCGATCCATCAGGGCTCCAAAGTAAACATGATGTTCAATGGGCTATTATTTGCTAACTTGCTCTCCATCCCTTCCAAATGAGTTTGTGAGTGCAGTTTATTGTCACGTGTACCGAGGTACAGTGAAAAGCTTTTGTTGCGTGCTAGCCAGTCAGCGGAAAGGCAATACATGATTACATTTGAGCCGTCCACCGTGTACAGATACAGGATAAAGGGGAATAATGTTCAGTGCAATTAAACAGAGTTTAATAGGATACAGGGAATAATGTGAATAATGTTTAGTGTAAGATAAAGTCCAGTAAAGTCTGATCAAAGATAGCCCGTTGGACAAGCAGATCCCTGTTGCTCCCAGCCTCTGCCACCTTCACCCTTTGGTCAATATCCTGCTGCATTTCTGCTGGACGGGACAGTTTTTACACTTCCAACACTCGACTCCATTTGCCACGTCTCTGCCCACTCGCTGTAACCCTTTGTGGCCCTTCGCAGCTCGCCTTTGTTCTCTCTGTATCATCACCACATTTATCAGCCTTCAGGGCCTACATCATGTATATCAACTGTCAGTAGTTGTCGCCTTGGCATCAACCCCTGTGGCACAAGGCTGGCCAACCTGGAAGGGCTTGCTCCTGCCTTGTCTCTGTTTCCTGTTCACCAGCTAATCTCCCGTCCACATCAGTCACAGCCCATCATCTTTGATGTGGCTTCTTATCAAACGGCGGCGCTGGGAATGTGAGTAATGTTATTCCAGCCATCTCATATCTTCCTCCAAAACACTCACAGTGATTGGCTACAAAAACAATTCCCTTCACAAAACCATGTCGACTTTGCTTGATTGGCTTGAACTTTTCCCAGTGCCCAACTCTAATGTTCTTTATAACTGCTTTGATCATTTTCCCTGTGACAGATGTTAAGCAAACAAGCTGGTAGCTCTCTCTCTCTCTCTCTCTCTCTCTCTCTCTCTCTCTCTCCCCTCTCTCTCTCCCCCTCTCTCTCTCCCCCTCTCTCTCTCCCCCTCTCTCTCTCCCTCTCTCTCCCCCTCTCTCTCTCCCCCTCTCTCTCTCTCTCCCTCTCTCTCTCTCTCTCTCTCCCCCTCTCTCTCTCTCCCCCTCTCTCTCTCTCCCCCTCTCTCTCTCCCTCTCTCACTCTCTCTCCCCCTCCATCTCCCACTCTCTCTGTCTCTCCCCCCCTCTCTCTCTCCCCCTTTCTCTCTCTCCCCCCTCTCTCTCTCTCTCTCCCTTTCATTTCACTGCACATTGTGTATGTGTATGTGACAAATAAACTTGACTTGACTCTCTCTCTCTCTCTCTGAATAAACAGATCACACGTGATATTTCCAACCCAATAGAACATGATAATCATCTAGGGGATTTTTGAAATACTGGAACAATGCATCGAAGACCTCACCTCCATCTCTTCCTGAATCCTAGGATGGGATTTGCCCATCCCAGAGTGCTGGAGTGTCTCAGCTGGTCAGGCAGCATCTCTGGAGAACATGGATAGGTGACGTTTCACAGAGTGCTGGAGTAACTCAGCGGGTCAGGCAGCATCTCTGGAGAACATGGATAGGTGACGTTTCACAGAGTGCTGGAGTAACTCAGCGGGTCAGGCAGCATCTCTGGAGAATATGGATAGGTGACGTTATTTACAATATAAATGATTTAGACGGGGAATTCAATGTGACATCTCCAAGTTTGCGGATGATACAAAGCTGGGTGGCAGTGTGAGCTGTGAGGAGGATGTTATGAGGCTGCAGGGTGACTTGGATAGGTTGGGTGAGTGGGCAGATGCATGGTAGATGCAGTGTAATGTGGATAAATGTGAGGTTATCCACTTTGGTGGCAAGAACAGGAAGGCAGATTATTATCTGAATGGTGTCAGATTAGGGAGGTGCAACGAGACCTGGGTGTGCTTGTACATCAGTCACTGAAAGTAAACATGGAGGTACAGCAGGCAGTGAAGAAAGCTAATGTCATGTTGGCCTTCATTGCGAGAGGATTTGAGATTAGGTGCAAGGAGGTTGTACCGCATTTGTACAAATTGCTATTGAGGGAGTACAGCGTAGGTTCACCAGGTTAATTCCCAGGATGGCGGGACTGACATATGATGGAAGAATGGGTCGACTGGGCTTGTAGTCACTGGAATTTAGAAGGATGAGAGGGGATTTTATAGAAACATAAAATTCTTAAAGGATTGGACAGGTTAGATGTAGGAAAAATGTTCCCGATGTTGGGGGAGTTCAGAACCAGGGGTCACAGTTTAAGAATAAGGGGTCGGCCATTTAGGACTGAGATGAGGGAAAACGTCTTCACCCAGAGAGTTGTGAATCTGTGGAATTCTCTGCCACAGAAGGCAGTGGAGGCCAATTCACTGGATGTTTTCAAGAGAGAGTTAGATTTAGCTCTTAGGACTAATGGAATCAAGGGATATGGGGAAAAAGCAGGAACGGGGTACTGATTTTAGATATTCAGCCATGATCATATTGAATGGTGGTGCTAGCTCGAAGGGGGGAATGGCCTACTCCTGCACCTATTTTTCTATGTTTCTATGACACAGGAAGGACATGCAAACTCCACACAGACAGACCAGGGGCACAACTGGTAAAGCAGTTGCCTCACGGTGCCAGACATCCGGGTTTGATCCTGACCTCGGGTGCTGTCTGTGTGTTTGTACGTTCTCCCTGTGACCAGGTGTTTTTCTGTGGGTTTTCTGTAAATTGCCCCAAGCTTGTGTGGGTGAGGGGTTAAACTCGGAGGGGGTGGTGGACGAGAATGTGGGTAGAGTGATATGTGGGATCCAGGATGGAAGATGGGAAGCGAACATTTTTCTCAATTCACAAGTCACAGATTATGGAACAGACCTGTTATTCTTCGTAATTGGGTGAAGTGTATGGGTGGCTCGCTGAGGTTTATGGATGTGCAGTTCACAGCCTGACTACAATACATGCATTTCCTCACTGGAACTGTCAGATGGCAGATATTTACACTTGTTCTTATTTTTCTATTGCGAAAGAAATGATTTATGATTCTCTGAATGTCAGTGAGCACAAAAGCAAAATTGGTGTTTACGCTGCATATTTTGTGTAGACACAGGAATATCTTTATCTCTTTTATTTGCTTTTCATAGATTGTTGTATTAAATTAAAAGGATGATATTGTAAATCATAAATCTCAGCATATTAACACTAATAATAAAACTGCCGTGCACACAGATGCCAGTTTATCAACTCTGGTTTTATCTGCAATCTGGGGACCTCTCACCACTCATGTTCATCAAACTTCTCTTTACATTTTCTATCTGCATTTTAAAAGAGAAAAATAATGGATTTACCTTTCTGGAATTTCTTCTCTCCCTCGCTACATTTTTTCTCTCACAACAGTTGGTGACTCTGTCATCCAGGGCCATTCCCAGCAGGTCAGTCCAGTGTAGATTATTGTCACGTGTACCGAGGTACAGTGGAAAGCTTTTGTTGCGTACTAACCAGTCAGCAGAAAGACAATACATGATTACAATCCAGCCATTTACAGCGTACAGATACATGATAATGGCATAACCTTTAGTGGAAGGTAAAACCAGCAAAGTCCGATCAAAGATAGTCCATCTGGACTAGATGCACGGGGAAGCCCATCTGGACTTGCAGCTTCCAGCTCCACCTGTGTAGGAAGGAACTGCAGATGCTGGTTTAAATCAAAGGTAGACACAAAATGCTGGAGTAACTCAGCGGGTCAGGCAGCATCTCTGGAGAGAAGGAATGGGTGACGTTTCGTGTCAAGACCCTTCTTCAGAACCCGAAACGTCAACCATTGTTCTACATCTCTTTACATCACTGTCTATATCTCTCGTTTCCCTTTCCCCGACTCTCAGTCTGAAGAAGGGTCGCAACCTGAAACGTCACCTATCCATGTTCTCCACAGATGCTGCCTGACCCGCTGAGTTACTCCAGCACTCTGTGAAACATCACCTATCCATGTTCTCCAGAGATGCTGCCTGACTTAGAAACATAAAAACATAGAAATAAATGCAGGAGGAGGCCATTTGACCCTTCAAACCAGCACCGCCATTTAGTGTCATCATGGCTGATCATCCACAATCAGTAAGTAACCCGTGCCTGCCTTCTCCCCATATCCCTTGATTCCACCAGCCCCAAGAGCTCTATCTAACTCTCTTTTAAATTCATCCAGTGAATTGACCTCCACTGTCTACTGTGGCAGAGAATTCCACAAATTCACAACTTTCTGTGTGAAAAAACTTTTTCTCACCTCAACGGTTGCTAAACGCAAATTGGAGGAACAGCATCTCACATTTTGCTTGGGCAGCTTACAACCCAGTGGTATTGATTTCTCTTGCTTCAGGTAGCCCCGGGATTCCCTCTCTATCCGTCCCCCACCCAAGTCACACTAGCTTCTCGTTTTCACTACAAACAATGGTCTGTTTCCTTTATCATCATTACCTTTTTGCATATAGACAATAGACAACAGGTGCAGGAGGAGGCCATTCAACATGCCCTTCGAGCCAGCACCACCATTCAATGTAATCATGGCTGATCATTCTCAATCAGTACCCCGTTCCTGCCTTCTCCCCATACCCCCTAACTCCGCTATCCTTAAGAGCTCTATTGAAAGCATCCAGAGAATTGGCCCCCACTGCCTGCTGAGGCAGAGAATTCCACAGATTTACAACTCTCTGACTGAAAAAGGTTTTCCTCATCTCCATTCTAAATGGCCAACCTCTTATTCTTAAACTGTGGCCCCTGGTTCTGGACTCCTCCAACATTGGGAACATGTTACCTGCCTCTATCGTGTCCAACCCCTTAGTAATCTTATATGTTTCAATAAGATCCCCTCTCATCCTTCTAAATTCCAGTGTATACAAGCCTAGTCGCTCCAGTCTTTCAACATATGACAGTCCCCCCATTCTGGGAATTAACCTAGTGAACCTACGCTACACGCCCTTAATAGCAAGAATATTCTTCCTCAAATTTGGAGACCAAAACTGCACACAGTACTCCAGGTGCGGTCTCACTAGGGCTCTGTACAACTGCAGATGGACCTCTTTGCTCCTATACTCAACTCCTCTTGTTATGAAGGCCAACATTCCATTGGCTTTCTTCACTGCCTGCTGTACCTGCATGCTTCCTTTCAGTGACTGATGCATTAGGACACCCAGATCTCGTTGTACGTCCCCTTTTCCTAATGACACCATTCAGATAATAATCAGCCTTCCTATTCTTGCCACTAAAGTCGATAACCTCACATTATCCACAGATCTTTCATTCATTGTTCTACATCTCTTTACATCGCTGTCTATATCTCTCGTTTCCCTTTCACAGACTCTCAGTCTGAAGAAGGGTTGCAACCTGAAACGTCACCCATTCCTTCTCTCCAGAGATGCTGCCTGACCCGCTGAGTTACTCCAGCACTCTGTGAAAAGTCACCTATCCATGTCCTCCACAGATGCTGCCTGACCCGCTGAGTTACTCCAGCTTTTTGTGTCTATCTTTGCTTTAAGACAGAGACAGCTGTTCATATTTTTACGAGGGAATTCTGTGAGGAATGCAGATCCCTGGCTTTGCTTGGAAGTAATCAGAGGAACACTTTGCAATATGTGTGTTCTGATCTGGGAAATAAATCTGATTTACAAGGCGCTCTAGACAATATTGTTAAAAAATCTGTAAATATAAAACATCTTCTTGCAGGAATTTGGTTAATCTGCGACCTTTACTAGTTGGTGAAATGTTGAACGAATCATGATTTTCATCTAATGTTTTCTGAGAATTTGTTTCCAATCTCAGACACATTATTTGTGAAATTATATTTCTATTTCATTTATCACAATGTGAAGAATATTTCAGCTTGATCTAAATATGTTGTATTTTGCAAGATCCTTGTTATTTGAGCTCCAGAAATGACAGGAACAGATGGTTTGACTATCAACCGTACATGGATTTTAATTGGTAATTATTTGTAAAAAGCTTCTGGTATTGGCTGGCAATATATTCTGGCAACATCAGGGCTGCCCATTAGTAAAGCAATCACACCTCTCTCTGTCTCTATGATGTAAAGGTACCCGTGTTCCACGAGCTGTCATCCTTCACCAATCACTGATCATTCCGTGAAGCAACAAGATCTCTGTTACCCACACACGTACAGCAAAACCGTTGCTCATTCAATACTGAACCCATCGCATGTCTGAAGTCATTTATAACAAACAATATTCCATCCATACGGAGCTGGAAGTAATTTGTAATTGATGCATCCTCCAGAATACAAAAGGGATTTCCAGAGGCTATATTCCTAAGCCGCTTAATTTTTCTTGCGAATATAAATTAAGATGTAAACATATTACTCAAGTGTCTAATATATCTTATTTTAATATAAACTACAACATAAATGTCGGTGTTCAGGTTTATCAACGTATTGAAATTAAAATGCAAAGCAGGTGCCTAGGTTGTTGTTAATGGTGAATCATAATGTCCAGCTGCAGTAAAATGTCCATTCATAAACTGATTTCACTCAGACAATTCTAATTTTCTGGGAAGTATTTTGCCTGTTGATATCCTGTGTGGCAGCTCCCGTTGAGTTTCCACTCGACAATACATGGGGTGCCAAGCCTGTCCTCTCAGCAGACTATATCTTCAGGGACATGAGGTGATTGATTTACGTGCATTATTCTGAGTCTTTTAATTTAGTTTCAGTTTAGTTCGCAAAAACAGGCCCTTCGGCCCACCGAGTCCATGCCAACCAGCGATTACCCCATACACTAGCACTGTCCTACACACTGGGGACAATTTACCATTTACAGAAGCCAATTAACCTACAAACTTGCATGTCTTTGGAGTGTGGGAGGAAACCGGAGCACCCAGAGAAAACCCACGCGGTCACGGGGAGAACGTACAAACTCCGTACAGACAGCACCCGTAGTCGGGATTGAACCTGGGTCTCTGGCGCTGTGAGGCAGCCACTCTACCGCTGCACCACCGTGCCGTCTTTCTGTCACATCTGTTGGTTTTGCAACAGAGATACTGTTGAAACCGGGGGAATGTCAGCGTGTTACGCAAGATGAAAGGCCATGGTCAGCACAGCAATGTTGACTCTGTGATCACGGTGACCGGATCACCTCTGATGTGGACACACACCTGGATGTCCCAGCAAACGATGCACTCACCTGGCGCACCAGGTGAACAGTTCTGTGACCGAGTATCGGTCAATGGCCCAAGGTCAGCATCTCCACCTTCCTCGGTCACTGATGGCAACTCCACACCTCTCTTTATTCCCCTCCCCTGCCCCACCCGCACTCACACCTACACACCAACCCTAACACTAACCCCAACACTAACCTTAACACTAACCCTAACACTAACCCTAACACCAACCCTAACCCTGCTCAGAAAAGGACAGGAAGGCCCTTCAGAGGGTCATCACAACGGCCCAGAAGATCATCGGCTGCTCACTGCCCTCCCTGGAGCACCTGTTCAGCCTACGCTGCCTCAGTAGAGCAGGCAAAATAATAAAAGATCCATCCCACCCCGGCCACCGTCTGTTTGTTCATCTGCCCTCTGGTCGACGTTTCAGGTCGATCAAATCCCGAACAAACAGACTTAAGAACAGTTTTTACCCCAGGGCCATACGAGAACTGAACACTACCTTCTGCACTACGCAACACTGTTAAAAAATCTTTGTACTTAATATAATTGTATTTATTTGTTTTTTGCATTTATTGCATATATGTTTGTACGCACCGTCAGGATTGGCTATTTTTTAATTTCGTTATACTCGTTGCAATGACAATAAATGAATATTATTATTATTATTATTATTATTATTATTATTATTATTAACACTAACCCTAACACTAACCCCAACACTAACCCCAACACTAACCTCAACACTAACTCCAATACTAACCCCAACACTAACCCTAACACTAACCCTAACACCAACCCTAACACCAACCCTAACACCAACCCCAACACTAACCTCATCACTAACCCTAACACTAACCCTAACACCAACCCCAACATTAACCCTAACACTAACCCGTGGGTCTGAGTGAGGATACTGTTCATCACACAAGCCAGCTCCATCAAACAACGTCAGAAACGGGAAACCAGCTTGTCTTTGGCTAATTAGTGAATAACCTTCTTGTGGTCTCGGATCTTGTGGTCAGTGTGGATGGGTCAGAGTCTGGTCACGGATCTTGTGGTCAGTGTGGATGGTCAGAGTCTGGTCTTGGATCTCCTTGTGGTCAGTGTGGATGGTCAGAGTCTGGTCTTGGATCTCCTTGTGGTCAGTGTGGATGGGTCAGAGTCTGGTCACGGATCTTGTGGTCAGTGTGGATGGTCAGAGTCTGGTCTTGGATCTCCTTGTGGTCAGTGTGGATGGGTCAGAGTCTGGTCACGGATCTTGTGGTCAGTGTGGATGGTCAGAGTCTGGTCTTGGATCTCCTTGTGGTCAGTGTGGATGGGTCAGAGTCTGGTCACGGATCTTGTGGTCAGTGTGGATGGTCAGAGTCTGGTCTTGGATCTCCTTGTGGTCAGTGTGGATGGGTCAGAGTCTGGTCACGGATCTTGTGGTCAACCGATGGTTGCTCTTGTGTGGAATTTGGAGACAATTTAATTAGTCGGCAGGTTGACAATTAACCTGCCCTGGAGACGCGTTTAATAAAGTGTCTGAATCAGTCGTAAGGTAGAGTGTGCACAATTACAGGAGGAATGAAAGAAGGAACATCTTGATTTTGAACATCTTGAATTTTATCAGTAAGTTTGTTATCCTGCCTTTGCTTGCCATCTGTCTTGTTCATTTAAAGAACGGTTTATGTCTGACAGCACACAATTCTTCTTCTGACCAAGGGCGTTGAAGGATTGTAGATCATTCAGTGGAAAAACGATGAGGCAAAAATGTACTTAATTCCCTGAAAAGCATCTTCTTTCAGAAGCGGGTGGTGGTGGGGGGTGGGGAATGGGGCAAGATGGGCCGAAGGGCCTGTTTCCTGTACGACTCTATGATGCAGATTGGAATTGGTCAAGATGGGAGCTGAAGTTTTGGGGGGGAGGAGTGGGTCACCGGAGAGACTGCCCCCAGAGGGTGGAGGCTGCACTGCGGGGAAAGTGAACCGTGAACAACACCAGGATTGAATAAAGGGGTGTGGGTCTGAAGATAAAACGTTATTTAAAACACAATATGCAGGAGACACAGCAGGTCAGGCAGCATCTGTGGATAAATGAGAAACTGTTAACATTTCAAACTGAAAATGCCATCAAACTAAATCTGCCACTGCAAACAACTTTCATGCAAAGAGTCAGGATATTCTTTAATTATCACTGTAAATGCATGTTAAAAAGGTATCTATACAAACTCTACAGACACTATTGAAATATCATCTTGATATCTTCTCAATTGGTAAGGGTGTCAGGGGTTATAAAATCATAGAGTGATACAGTGTGGAAACAGGTCCTTCGGCCCAACTTGTCCACAACGGCCACCATGTTCCAACTACACTCGTCCCACTTGCCTGCATTTGGTCCATATCCCTCCAAATCTGTCCTATCCATGTACCTGTCCAACTGCTTCTTAAATGTTGGGATAGTCCCGGCCTCAACTACCTCCTCTGGCAGCTCGTTCCACACACCCACCACCCTCTGTGTGAAGGGTTATGGGCAGAAGCAGGAGAATGGGGTTGAGAGGGAGAGATAGATCTGCCATGGTTGAGTGGCAGAGTAGATTAGATGGGCCGAATGGCCTATCTCTGCTCCTAGAATTTACAAACATTCATCAGACAATTGAGTGCATAGATGAAGATCATTCACAGGCAATCTTCCCCCGGTGATGATATCCATGATTCCTGCGCTGCTGTGGGCAATTAGGAATGGTTCTCAGGGCAGATGGTGAATGTTAATGACATCCGCATCTTATAAACCAACTCTGACAGAACGAGGAATAAATGTCAGCACCATCAATCAGGAGAGCTAGTAGCTGACACCCAGGAATAAATCACCGTTCTGAAGTTGTTGCCCCTGTATAGTTTGCAGCAGGGGGAGAGGGTGGGATAGATCACTTTACTGGATCATTGAGTTTGGGTAAACAAAACCTAAACAAGTTTGTTAGTTTTCTATGTGTAAGAAGGTACTGATTTACACCGAAGACAGACACAAAATGCTGGAGTAACTCAGCGGGACAGGCAGCATCTCTGGAGAGAAGGAATGGGTGACGTTTGGGGTCGAGACCCTTCTTCAGACTGAGAGTCAGGGTGGGGACAATGGCGGTGTGGGAAGCTACTTTGTCCTATCTCATTCAGTGGAGGTTTAAGAGCAACTCTGCCCTCAGCCACCTGTGACCTGGTGAAGGCAGCCAGTTAGTGGCAAGTGTTTGCAGTTGTGTGGTTTCCAGGGCCTTGCCTGCAGCTCAGTGATGGGCTGCTTGCTGCAGACAGGACCCCAGTCACAGATCACCCTGCTGGTGGGCCAGCCTGTACTTGTGTCTGACCAGCTTACAACCATTTGCAAATGGCTTCAAACAGTGCATAATATTGTGGGTATGGGTCGCCTGGAGGCAGATGAGGTTGGTTTATTTTGGCATCATGTCTAGTACAGACATTGTGGGCTGAAGGGCCTGCTCCTGTGCTGTGTGGTGTAAGTTTAAAAAATTAAGTTGTCAACAATCGTTTCAAAATGAAAGTACTGTTAACAATCAATTTGCATCAAAGTAAAAATGAAATGGAACAAGTGTCTGCATTGTAAACGGTTGGCCTTGCCACGAGTGGGGTGTGAAGCAGTGGCTCTGGGTGACAGTGACATGGGAGATCAGCATCCTCTGGAATACTCTGGATGCAGTGGTGGGTGGTAGGGTGCATCTCACGCCGACCTCCAGTGGTTCCCTGGCTCACTGGCACTGGCTCGCTGGCCCATACGTTACTTGTGTGTAATGTGGATAACGTTGATTGTGTGGACACTAAAACTGGGTGTGACCACTGCATAAAGTGCAGAGCCCAGGAAAACTGACCGCTCCACGATAAACAAATGGCAATGTTAACACGTCTACAAAACTCTGCTTCACCTTTGTGTATTTTCAAATGTCCCTGATGTTTGGATGCCCTGCACTAAAATATGTAACAAAGATTACAAATGAAATGAGTAAAATATCATCCAATATATTCATTTTGGTTTGGTTTATTGTCACGTGTACCGAGGTACAGTGAAAAGCTTTTTGTCGAGTATTAACCAGCAGAAGGACTGTACGTGATTACAATCAAACCGTCCACAGTATACAGATACAGGATAAAGGGAATAACGTTTAGGGCAATTAAAGATAGTTTGAGGGTCTCCAATGAGGTAGATGGGAGGTCAGGACTGCTCTCGAGTTGGTGATAGTTCAGTGCTTGATAACAGCTGGAAGGAACAGTCCCTGAATTTGGAGGTGTGCATGCAGGTCTGAGAGGAGAGTAAGAAATGCTGCTATTGGGAGTAGAGGTTTCAAGGAACGAGTGATTGCAGATCCACTTCTGGGACCAGCACGCAGAGTGGCCCGTCTTTGCTGCCATCCTGGGCACACGGGCGCATTCAAGAATTGTGTGCATTAATCTACATCTCGAGGGATCAGGTGGAGTGATTGCAGTGGCTTTAATGAGCAGAGTTTAGATCCTGCATTGTATACATTTCCCATCGGCCCCACATGATGATGAAGAGGTAATGACCATGGTAAAGATGCAGCATATCGTATCGTATCACGCCGTACCGTATTGTGTCGTATCGTGTTGTATCGCATCGTATCGTACCGTATTGTACCGTGTCGTGCCGTGCCGTGCCGTGCCGTGCCGTGCCGTACCGTACCGTACCGTGCCGTGCCGTGCCGTACCGTGTCGTGCTGTACCGTGCCGTGCCGTGCTGTACCGTGCCGTGCCGTGCTGTACCGTGCCATGCCGTGCCGTACCGTACCGTGCCGTGCCGTGCCGTGCCGTACCGTACCGTACCGTGCCATACCGCACCGTGCCGTACCGTACCGTACCGTGCCGTACCGTGCCGTGCCGTGCCGTACCGCACCGTGCCGTACCGCACCGTGCCGTACCGTACCGTACCGTGCCGTACCGTGCCGTACCGTGCCGTGCCGTGCCGTACCGTACCGTGCCGTACCGCACCGTGCCGTACCGTGCCGTGCCGTACCGTACCGTATCGTATCGTGCCGTATCGTATCGTACCGTATCGCATCGTAAAACTGAGGTGAGAAAAAACTTTTTCACCCAGAGAGTTGTGAATGTGTGGGATTCTCTGCCACAGAGGGCAGTGGAGGCCGATTCACTGGATGGATTTAAGAGAGTTAGATAGAGCTCTAGGGGCTAGTGGAATCAAGGGATATGGGGAGAAGGCAGGCATGAGTTACTGATTGAGAATGATCAGCCATGATCACAATGAATGGCAGTGCTGGCTCGAAGGGCTGAATGGCCTCCTCCTGCACCTATTTTCTATGTTTTATGTTTCTATGTATCATATTGTGTCTTATCGTGACAATAGATAATAGATGCAGGAGGAGGCCATTCGGCCCTTCGAGCCAGCACCACCATTCAATGTAATCATGGCTGATCATTCTCGATCAGTACCCCGTTCCTGCCTTCTCCCCATACCCTCTGACTCCGCTATCCTTAAGAGCTCTATCTAGCTCTCTCTTGAATGCATTCAGAGAATTGGCCTCCACTGCCTTCTGAGGCAGAGAATTCCACAGATTCACAACTCTCTGACTGAAAAAGTTTTTCCTCATCTCAGTTCTAAATGGCCTACCCCTTATGCTTAAACTGTGGCCCCTTGTTCTGGACTCCCCCAACATTGGGAACATGTTTCCTGCCTCTAACGTGTCCAACCCCTTAATAACCTTATATGTTTCGATAAGATCCCCTCTCATCCTTCTAAATTCCAATGTATACAAGCCTAGCCGCTCCAGTCTTTCAACGTACGACAGTTCTGCCATTCTGGGAATTAACCTAGTAAACCTACGCTGCACGCCCTCAAAAGCAAGAATATCCTTCCTCGAATTTGGAGACCAAAACTGCACACAGTACTCCAGGTGTGGTCTCACTAGGGCCCTGTACAACTGCAGAAGGACCTCTTTGCTCCTATACTCAACTCCTCTTGTTATGAAGGCCAACATTCCATTGGCTTTCTTCACTGCCTGCTGTACCTGCATGCTTCCTTTCAGTGACTAATGCACTAAGACACCCAGATCTCGTTGTACGTCCCCTGTTCCTAACTTGACACAATACAATACTATACAATACAATACAATATATCTTTATTGTCATTGTACAGGGGTACAACGAGATTGGGAATACGCCTCCCATACGATGCAATAAATTAATTAGCTAGTCAGTATTAATTTAAACAACCCAATGAAACAAATTAGAACAGTTTTAAAACAGAATAAAGTGCAAGTAGGTCTGTGCCGGATCACTGTGCGATGTGACCATCCGGCTCAGCAGGACCAGTTCATAGCAGCTATGGCCCTGGGGATGAAGCTGTTCCTGAGTCTGGAGGTGCGGGCGTAGAAGGCCTTGTATCATCTGCCCGATGGTAGAAATTTGAACAGACTGTTGCAGGGGTGTGAAGAGTCTTTGTGGATGCTGGTGGCTTTTCTGAGGCATCGTGTGTTGTAGATGCCCTCCAAGGCCGGTAGCTGTGTTCCGATGGCCCTCTGAGCTCTATGGACTACCCGCTGAAGAGCTTTCCTCTCACACCATTCAGTTAATAATCTGCCTTCCTATTCTTACCACCAAAGTGGATAACCTCACACTTATCCACATTAAACTGCATCTGCCATGCATCCGCCCACTCACACAACCTGTCCAAGTCACCCTGCAACACCCTTTGAACTATCTTTAATCTGGCTTTATTAGACCTTGCCTCGCACTAAATAACATCCCATTGATCCTGTACCTCACAATTTGAACAGCTTGGCTGCAATCATACGTAATCTTTAGTTGGACTAAAGCTTTTCACTGTACATGTACATGTACTCTAATGTACATGTGACAGTATACTCAACTGAACTGACTAATTCACACACAAATGTGAATGCAGTCAATGTTGTAAGTCAGTGTCACGCTGATTTTAACCTGATTTACACTAATGTTACACTGATTCCAATCACAGATATTACCAGCTCCAATGTTATTGTCCACTTGATAAATGTGTGCAATGAAGCGGCTCCTGCTCCATTCTCAAGGTTCGTGGGCTGATTGTGATATGCTGTTCATCACCTTCATTGTAATGCATTCTAGCCTGTAATTATAAGGTAAAACAGATTGAACAATCGATTGATTTCCTTCCAGAAACAACAAGGCATTGTGTTTTGCAGCCGGCATTCCCAGCCTGCCACAAGCAATGACTAACATCAGAACTGTAGGAAATAAACTGCAGATGCTGGTTTAAATCGAAGGTAGACACAAAATGCTGGAGCAACTCAGCGGGTCAGGCAGCATCTTGGAAGAGAAGGAATGGGTGACCCGCTGAGTTACTCCAGCATTTTGTGTCTACCTTCGCCGAACATCAGAATCCTGTCACATTGGTCTCATTTATAAACCGACCGTAACAATGGAAAAGGTTTCACAAAATGCAGGAGTAACTGCTGGTAAGGCAGCATCTCTGGAGAGTAGGAATGGGTGACGTTTTGGGTCGAGACCCTTCAGACTGACAATGGAACAATGGAAAATCTCACCTCAGATCATTGGTGTCGATCTCTGCAAATGATCAGAGATTTCTTGGGTTAAAACAAGACTGGAGAGATATTTATATCTGTGTTCGCTGCAACCACAGTTTCCAGTTTCCGATTTGCTGCATTGACCAAGGCAATCCGTGACTGATGGAGCAAGAAATATTGCTATCTTTCAGTCAATCAGAACACAAAACTGTTCCTTCCCTTGGTAATCTAACGCTGGAGATTCAGTCCAGTGGATCAGCTAGAGGCATGAGAGAGCTCGGAAGCAAGTGATGGAGGATGTTACGGCTCAATCACAGGAAATAAGCTTCCACATTTATCTTCACAAAGGCAGGATCACACAGTCACAGAGACACAGTCACAGAGACACAGTCACAGAGTCACTGAGTCACACAGTCACAGAGACCCAGTCACAGAGACACAAAGTCACAGAGTCACAGAGACACAGAGACACAGTCACAGAGACACAGAGACACAGAGACACAGAGACACAGTCACAGAGACACAGAGACACAGAGACACAGTCACAGAGACACAGAGACACAGAGACACAGAGACACAGAGACACAGAGACACAGTCACAGAGTCACAGAGACACAGAGACACAGAGACACAGAGACACAGTCACAGAGACACAGAGACACAGAGACACAGAGACACAGTCACAGAGACACAGAGACACAGTCACAGAGACACAGAGACACAGAGACCCAGTCACAGAGACACAGTCACAGAGACACAGAGACACAGAGACACAGAGACACAGAGACACAGTCACAGAGACACAGAGACACAGAGACACAGAGACACAGTCACAGAGACACAGAGACACAGAGACACAGTCACAGAGACACAGAGACACAGAGAGACAGTCACAGAGACTCAGAGTCACAGAGACACAGAGACACAGAGACACAGAGTCACAGACACAGAGACACAGAGACACAGTCACAGAGACACTGAGTCACAGAGACACAGAGACACAGAGTCACTGAGTCACTGAGACACAGAGACACGGAGACACAGATTGGCTTGGTGTATGTGTAAAATTGTCCCTAGCGGGTATAGGATAGTGTTAGTGTGCGTGGATCGCTGGTCGGCGCGGACCCAGTGGCCAAAAGGGCCTGTTTCCACGCTGTATCTCTAAACTAAATCTCTCCTCCTAACCCTATTCTCCTCCCTTCTCCCCATAACCCCTGACACCTGTACTAATCACAAATCTATCTATCTCTGCCTTAAATATATCCACTGACTTGGACTTCACAGCCTTCTACAGCAAAGAATTCCACAGATTCACCACCCTCTGACTCACCATTCCTCCTCATCTCCTTCCTAAAGGAACGTCCTTTAGTTCTGAGGCTGGGACCTCTAGTCCTAGACTCTCCCACTAGTGGAAACATCCTCTCCACATCCACTCTATCTAGGCCTTTCACGAGTCTGTACGTTTCAATGAGGTCCCCCCTCATTCTTCTAAACCAGCGAGTACAGGCCCAGTGCTGACAAACAGTGCAATGCCTCAGGTCAGGCTGGAAGTACCGTCACGGATCCCCATCACCTGGCCGTTCCCTTTTCTCTCTTCCATCCTCTGGAAGAAGATGCAGGAACTTGAACGGCCGGCACCTGTTGCACACCACATTCCCAAAGAGCTGCCATGTATGTGAATGGCTTCCTCCTGCACCTATCTTCTATGTTCTATGTTCTATGCACTCTTACTCTCAACTCTAAATTACAGTCGCAGTTAGTCCATTATTGCACCAGTGAATATTGCTGCACGGTTTCAGATTGCATGGAAATGTTTGCACCGTTCTGCAGTTTTGTGTTCACCGTATGTGTTGATGTACTTACTGTAATTACTGCTTCCTCTGAGCTTCATGCAAAGCAGGGACTTCATTGCTCCCAGTATCTGTACAGGTAAACTACACTGAATCTGAATCTGCACCTGATTTTGCCAGGCTTTCAGAATGTAGTTGGGCCCGTTAATGTGACAGACCGCATTAAGAATTGATAACGACGATCAACGTTTCTCTGTAAAACGTGCACATGTTTCCACGTGAGTTATCTTGCCCATTGCTTCAGTGTTGCTGTAAAATGTATTAGTTTGTTGTGTTCCCCAAAGGCAATCAGCAGCTTCTAAAATGTGAATTAGTGCTGGCCAATTAACCCGATGTGATGCCATAGACAATAGACAATAGACAATAGGTGCAGGAGTAGGCCATTCAGCCCTTCGAGCCAGCACCGCCATTCAATGCGATCATGGCTGATCACTCTCAATCAGTACCCCGTTCCTGCCTTCTCCCCATACCCCCTCACTCCGCTATCCTTAAGAGCTCTATCCAGCTCTCTCTTGAAAGCATCCAACGAACTGGCCTCCACTGCCTTCTGAGGCAGAGAATTCCACACCTTCACCACCCTCTGACTGAAAAAGTTCTTCCTCATCTCCGTTCTAAATGGCCTACCCCTTATTCTCAAACTGTGGCCCCTTGTTCTGGACTCCCCCAACATTGGGAACATGTTATCTGCCTCTAATGTGTCCAATCCCCTAATTATCTTATATGTTTCAATAAGATCCCCCTCATCCTTCTAAATTCCAGTGTATACAAGCCCAATCGCTCCAGCCTTTCAACATACGACAGTCCCGCCATTCCGGGAATTAACCTAGTGAACCTACGCTGCACGCCCTGCATAGCAAGAATATCCTTCCTCAAATTTGGAGACCAAAACTGCACACAGTACTCCAGGTGCGGTCTCACCAGGGCCCGGTACAACTGTAGAAGGACCTCTTTGCTCCTATACTCAACTCCTCTTGTTACGAAGGCCAACATTCCATTGGCTTTCTTCACTGCCTGCTGAACCTGCATGCTTCCTTTCATTGACTGATGCACTAGGACACCCAGATCTCGTTGAACTCCCCCTCCTCCTAACTTGACACCATTCAGATAATAATCTGCCTTTCTATTCTTACTTCCAAAGTGAATAACCTCACACTTATCTACATTAAACTGCATCTGCCATGTATCCGCCCACTCACACAACCTGTCCAAGTCACCCTGCAGCCTTATTGCATCTTCCTCACAATTCACACTACCCCCCAACTTAGTATCATCTGCAAATTTGCTAATGGTACTTTTAATCCCTTCGTCTAAGTCATTAATGTGTGTATGTGTGTCTATGTGTGTCTGTGTCTATGTGTGTATGTGTGTTTGTGTGTGTGTATGTGTCTGTGTGCCCGCCTGTTCTTGGCTCCAATATGCAAGGTTGTGTTTGTACCAACCAACACGATGTACCTTGCAGTGGTCTTCAATAGAGTGGAGCAGTTAGAGTGAGTGTGGCTGCTGAGGATATATGTCCATAACATAGAAACTTACTGTAGACTCATAGACACTTACTGTAGACTCATAGACACTTACACACATAGACACATAGACACATAGACATAGACACACATACACATACACACACAGACACACATACACACACAGGCACATACACACACACAGACACACATACACACACAGACACACATACACACACAGACACACATACACACACATACACACAGACACACACACATACACACACACACACACATACACACAGACACATACACACATACACACACATACACACATAGACACAGACACACATAGACACAGACATGCATAGACACATACACACACAGACACACATACACACATACACACATACACACACATAGACACAGACACACATACACACAGACACACCTACACACACAGACACACATACACACAGACACACACACACACACACACACACACACACACACAGACACACATACACACACAGACACATACACACACACAAACACACATACACACATAGACACAGACACACATAGACACACATACACACACAGACACACATACATACACACACAGACACACATACACACAGACACACATACACACACAGACACACATACACACACACACACACAGACACATACACACAGACACACATACATACACATACACACATACACACATAGACAGACACACATACACACACATACACACATAGACAGACACACATACACACACAGACACACATACACACATAGACACATACACACATAGACACAGACATGCATAGACACATACACACACAGACACACATAGACACAGACACATTGAAATATAGACACAGACACATAGAAATATAGAAACATGGAAACTAGGAGTGGGCCGTTCGGCCCTTTGAGCCAGCACCGCCATTCAATATGATCCTGGCTGATCATCCAAAATCAGTACCCTATTCCTGCTTTCTCCCCATATCCCTTGATTCCGTTAGTCCTAAGAGCTATATCCATAATGAAAACACATCCAGTGAATTGGACTCCACTGTATTCTGTGACAGAGAATTCCACAGATTCACAACTCTCTGGATGAAAAAATCTTTCCTCATCTCAGTCCAAAATGGCCTACCCTTTATTCTTAAACTGTGACCCCTGGTTCTGGACTCCCCCAACATTGGGAACAGTTTTCCTGCATCTAGTCTGTCCAGGGAGAGGTTGGATTAGAGGGTTCCAGCTACAGGGAGAGGGTGCAGGGGGTGCAGAGGAGGTTTACCAGAACGCTGCCTGGATTTGGGAGTATTAGTTACAGGGAGAGGTGGGACAGACTTGGATTGTTTTCTGTTTAACGTCAGAGGTTGAGGGGAGACTTGACAGAAGTGTATATAATTATGCGAGGCATAGAAAAGGTAGACAGTCAGAACCTTTCACTCTGTATGGAAAAATCAAATACTAGAGGGCATAGCTTCACGGAGAGAGAGGGACAAAGTTTAAAGGAGATGTGCGGGCATTTAAGTGAGTTTTAGATAGGCTCATGGATGTGCAGGGAATGGAGGGATATGGATTATGTGTAAGCAGCATCATGTTCAGCACAGATATTGTGGGCTGAAGGGCCTGTTCCTGTGCTCCACTGTTCCATGTTCTAGAAGGAAGCCATTCAGCCCATCAATTATCTGCCAGCTCTCAGGGCAAGCCCATCAGTCCCATTCCCATTTCCTATTGTCTCATGTGTATCATCTCCTCCCAGTTCCTTGTCAACATCCCCTCTCCCCTCTCCCCTCTCCCCTCTCCCCTCTCCCCTCTCCCCTCTCCCCTCTCCCCTCTCCCCTCTCCCCTCTCCCCTCTCCCCTCTCCCCTCTCCCCTCTCCCCTCTCCCCTCTCCCCCCTCCCCTCTCCCCCCTCCCCTCTCCCCTCTCCCCTCTCCCCTCTCCCCTCTCCCCTCCAACCAATTAACCCATCTTTGATGCCCTGAGTTGTTTTTAAACTCTCGGTAACCTGTTACCTCATCTTGGCCATGGCTCACTTGGGTTTGAAACCAGGTCCACATTTGACATCCATTTGCAAGTCAATTCACACCTGGAGCCTTCTTGTTTTGATGCTAACTGCAGGACAAGATGAGGTCTTTGTGTGAATGGTCTGATGTTAATGATGCTGGGTTCAGTCAGCCCCAGCTCAACACTTTGATACCAATCTCCAATTACAGAACACCGAAAGTGGCAAAATCTAATTTGAGATACTAACTTGTTGTGTTGGAAGTGCAATTGATTAGAATCTTGCTTTTGAACATTTAATTAGAATGTTAAATTCTGGTGCCAATTTGGTTTTTCTAGCCCATCACAGAGTCAAAGAATTTGGTCTGTATTGTAATGTGGACACAATGGACCAGGTCAGTCTGAAGCACACATTGTACTAAAGTGCACAGCACCCTGAATGTTTTAAATTTACATCATAATAAATGTGCTTAAAGTTTACAAAGATCTGTCAGAATAGGTGCATTTGTGGGAGCATTGGTTATTCTCCAAAGGACATGATTAATTCCAGAGATTTAAAAAAATTTTTTTTAAATCTGCACATGTATTTGTGAGAGCTCTTTGCTCTGCTTTAAATATAAAAAACACCTTCTGGTTACTATTTGGGGAAGGTGCATTATGTGAAGTTTTATTAAATGTGCAGCAAGATGATTAAATCACATTTTCGGAACGCATACTTGCGAAGCAAAAGTAATTTTCACCATTCAGATGTGTTGTTTGAGCCCAACTGTAATTCTTTGCTAATTCTAAAGATTCCTGAAGAGGCATTGTGTGGGGTTCACAAATGCTGCCCTCTTGACTGTCCACAAATTCATCACAGCAGTGAGTTCATTCTGACCGTGTAAAAGGAGCAATACTTTTGCATTGTTAATTTTAATCATTGCATTATCAATCCACTCTACTTACAACTTAAAATCAACTTTCCTCTGACTTTTTCACTGCAAATTATATTTCAGGGATGTGTTACATGTTGAAACTGTGCGTGTTCTGAATTCCTAATTACACCTAAAACCGCAACTTACGATTTCAAATGTTGTGATTTCAAAATCTTTATCGATTGTTTTAAATTCATCCCTAGCCATGTTTCTGTCACAGAGCAGGTTTTGAGCTGCTCCTCAGAACTGGCACAGAGCTGCTAGCTCACAGCGCCGGAGACCCGGGTTCCATCCTGACCCCAGGTGCTGTCTGTGTGGAGTTTGCACGTTCTCCCTGTGATCACATGGGTTTTCTCCGGGTGCTCCGATTTCTTCCCACATTCCAAAGACGTGCAGGTCTGTAGGATAGTTGGCTCTCTGCAAATCATCCCGAGTGTATAGAATAGAACTAGTGTATGGGTGGTGATTGATTGGTGTGAACTTGGTGATCCGAAAGGCCAGTTTCTTGCTGTATCTCGAAACTAAAGAGAGATTAATATGGACCCGAGGGCAACGTTTCCCCGCAGAGGGTGGTGGGTGTCTGGAACGAGCTGCCGCAGGAGGTAGTTGAGGCAGGGACTATCACAACATTTAAGAAACATTTGGACAGGTACATGGATAAGATGGGTGCAGAGAGGTATGGGCCAAACGCAGGCAAGTGAGACTAATGTAGGACATGTTGGTTGACATGGGCAAGTTGGGCCGAAGGGCCTGTTTCTACACTGTATGACTCTGATTCTATAACCAAACTAAACTAATCTACACTAAACCCTCTGAGCATAGAGCACAGAAGGTGATCATTAACCCATTGTGTTCAGTAGATACATCAGCATGAAGCTCAGTCGTGCCAAGCACCAACCATATCATAGAAACATAGAAAATAGGTGCAGGAGTAGGCCATTCGGCCCTTCGAGCCAACACAGCCATTCCAGATGATTATGGCTGATCATCCATAATCAGTGCCCTGTTCCTGTTTTCTCCCTATATCCCTTGATTCCGTTGATATCATTCCAGCCACGCCTACTACACATTGACCTCAATGAAACCAGAATTAGGAAACAGAGTGCACCTGTCATTCTGCATGGAATAAAGTTCAGTGTTCAGTACTCCTTGATTGAAATCTCCTCAGATATCAGCTGTGTGTGAGTGTGTGTGTAAAACCAGCGGTTGTGTTTGAATATGACTGTGTTCCACTTGCAATGCCATCTACAAATCCATGACAGTCCACACGATGGGATTCAGTATCTTTATTCTCACAATTTGGAGTATTTGTTTACTATTAATGTTGGTAGAGTGCAGATTCACAAATATCAGTGATCGGAGTAAATTCAACTCATGAATAAATTCATATATTTTTAGATTAGATTGTTTATTATAATATAAATAACATAATGATACACTAATAAAAATGCTCAATGTTGTGAGCTTAGGCGCTGATTTTATTTGTTCTCTCTGATGGACCGGATGCATAATAAATTCAATTTGAAACATTTGCAAGCTCAGCTTCCACACCAGTGACTGCCTGGTGGTCCACTCTGCTGCAGACATCTGCTGATCTGAGGATCCACCATCAACACCTGCACATTGGGAAAGAATGCTGGAGGAACTCAGCGGGTCATTTGCTGCTGCCTGACCCGCTGAGTTACTCCAGCATCTTGTGTCTTTCTTTGTTATAAGCCAGCATCTGCAGTTCCTTGTTGTTCCATACACATTGCAACCTCGTTCAGCTGCCTTGCCTGAAACAATTCTTCCTGCTTGCGGCTGCAAACAGGTCAAGTCAAGTCAAGTCAAGTCAAATTTATTTGTCACATACACATACTCGATGTGCAGTGAAATGAAAGTGGCAATGCCTGCGGGTTGTGCACAAAAATAATTACAGTTACAGCATATAAATAAAGTTAATAAGTTACTAAACATAGCACAAAAAGTGTTGACAAAAATTTAGTCTCTGGGGTTATCAAAGTTGACAGTCCTGATGGCCTGTGGGAAGAAGCTCCGTCTCATCCTCTCCGTTGTGACAGCGGAGGCGTTTGCCTGACCGTAGCATCTGGAACAGTCCGTTACTGGGGTGGCAGGGGTCCCTCATGATCTTGCTTGCTCTGGATCTGCACCTCCTGATGTATAGGTCCTGCAGGGGGACGAGTGTAGTTCCCATGGTGCGTTCTGCCGAACGCACTACTCTCTGCAGGGCCATCCGGTCCTGGGCAGAGCTGTTCCCAAACCAGACTGTAATGTTGCCGGACAGGATGCTCTCTACAGCCCCAGAGTAGAAGCAATGAAGGATCCTCAGCGACACTCTGAATTTCCTCAGTTGTCTAAGGTGGTAAAGGCGCTGCTTAGCCTTACCCACCAGTGCGGCAATGTGCGTTGCCCACGTCAGATCCTCTGCGATGCGGACTCCCAAGTATTTGAAACTGCTCACCCTATCCACAATAGACCCATTTATCTCCAGTGGCGTGTACGTCCTTGGATGTTTAGCCCTTCTGAAGTCCACAATCAGCTCCTTTGTTTTAGTGACATTCAAGAGGAGGCTATTGTCCTGACACCAGAGTGCCAGATCAGCCACCTCCTCCCGGTTAGGCCTTCTCATCGTTGTTGGAGATCCGGCCCACCACCACAGTGTCATCAGCAAACTTGATGATGGAGTTTGAGCTGAACCTGGCCCTACAGTCATGTGTGTACAGGGAGTACAGTAGGGGGCTAAGGACGCAGCCCTGGGGGGATCCTATGTTCAGGGTGAGGGAGCTAGATGTGTGTTCCCCCATCCTGACCACTTGGGGCCTGGCAGTGAGAAAGTCCAGGACCCAGGCACACAGAGGGGTGCTAAGCCCCAGTTCCAGCAGCTTCTCAACCAGTCTGCTGGGGACTATTGTGTTGAATGCTGAACTAAAGTCAATGAACAGCATCCTCACATAGCCCCCCTGGCTGTCCAGATGAGAGAGAGCGGTGTGTAGAACCTGGGAGACCGCATCATCCGTGGACCTGTTCGGACGGTATGCGAACTGTAGTGGGTCCATGTTGCGAGGAAGGAGGGCGCAGATGTGCTTCTTGACTAGCCTCTCCAAGCATTTCATGACAACCGAGGTGAGGGCCACCGGTCGGTAGTCATTTAAACACGCTGGAGAGGCATTCTTTGGCACCGGTACAATGATGGATCTTTTGAAGCATGCAGGGACCACGGACTTTGCCAAGGAGAGGTTGAATATTGTGGTGAGCACTGGAGCAAGCTGAGTAGCACAAGACTTTAGTACTCGCCCAGATATACCATCTGGGCCTCCAGCTTTCCTCGTGTTCACACGCGTCAGAGCCCACCTCACCTCATGCTCGGACACCGAGAATGTGTGCACATCCCCGGCGGTGGATCCCCCTCCAGCCTCGCTAGCCAGCGCCCCTTCGGTGCTGTTTTTAGACGGCGAGCTGGTCCTTTGCAGGGGAATCTAGACTGATGGATGTGTTTCTGAATGAACAGCTCCCCTTTCAAACAAAAGGAAGATTTCTTCTCTCAGTAACACATGGATCATTGGAATTCTGTAGCCCAGAGAGGTGTGGAGGCTGAGTCATTGAATGGATTTACAGCTGCAATAAGTAGATGTTTGGGCACACGAAGGTGTAGGAATCAATGGGAAGAGTGGGTTGTGGCCAATCTTCAGATTGATCTCATTGACTGGCGGGCAGCCTCGATCAGTAGTGTGGCACAGTGGGCACAGGTAGCACAGCTGGCACAGTTGGCACAGCTGGCACAGTTGGCACAGCTAGCACAGCTGGCACAGTTGGCACAGGTAGCACAGTGGGCACAGCTGGCACAGTGGGCACAGCTGGCATCGTTGGCACAGATGGCACAGCTGGCACAGTGGGCACAGCTAGCACAGCTGGCACAGTTGGCACAGCTGGCACAGGTAGCACAGTGGGCACAGCTGGCACAGTGGGCACAGCTGGCATCGTTGGCACAGATGGCACAGTGGGCACAGCTAGCACAGTTGGCACAGCTGGCACAGTGGGCACAGCTAGCACAGCTGGCACAGTTGGCACAGCTGGCACATGTAGCACAGTTGGCACAGCTGGCACAGTTAGCACAGCTGGCATCATTGGCACAGTTGGCACAGGTGACACAGGTGGCACAGCTGGCATCATTGGCACAGCTGGCACATGTAGCACAGTGGGCACAGCTGGCACAGTTGGCACAGCTGGCACAGTTAGCACAGCTGGCATCATTGGCACAGTTGGCACAGGTGACACAGGTGGCACAGTTGGCAAAGGTGGCACAGCTGGCACAGTTGGCACAGGTGGCACAGTTAGCACAGCTGGCATCATTGGCACAGTTGGCACAGGTGACACAGGTGGCACAGTTGGCACAGGTGACACAGGTGGCACAGTTGGCAAAGGCGGCACAGCTGACACTCCATTCTGTCATCTTCCATTCCCACCCTGACTTTGATCCTTGATCAGTAAATCTCCCATGATTCACCGTGCTACTGCTCTGACATTTTGATGGTTTGTGTTGGGGGGAACTTTGTGTTTACCCCGAGTCTGGATTCCACGCTGGACTCAGCCTGTTATTTATGGCTCGGATAGGAACAGGCACAAAATCAAACATCTTGCAGAGGAGCGGTGAGTTTCTCAAACAAGGTGGTTTATTCAAGGCCTTAACAGTACAAACTGGAAAACACTCTGAGGGATCCCAAAATGTTTCAAAGATTCACAACACCCACAACATTTTTATATTCTCATGAGAAAATGGTACACGTGGATTCCACATTTTGTGAAGTAATTCATAATTTATCAATGTTTCTGTAGCCGTTCACCTTTGTCTTTAACCTGGTCTCTCCTGTTATGTAGAAGACCACTCTCTCATTTGTGTAGTAAATGGACACAATAAACATCAATACTCCCATATCAGTTTTATTGCCCTCGGGTTAGTTTACAGCCCCCAATGTTTATTTTAACTGAGTTACCTATGCTGTGGGACCAGAATATATCTATTTATTGCCTCTCCTAAAATCCTTTTTGTGCCTTCACTATGTTGGCAGGTTTTCCCAGAGTGTTTCCCTCGTATGTTCACCCCTGGGTTTAACATATTACAAAGTACTCATCATCCTTATAATTTTCAGAATTTCCCCCTCAGTTGTATCTGCTGCACCTGATTCTGTTTCCTGAGCTCCCTTTACACACACACCAAGTTCCACTCTGAAAACGGTACGGGTGATGCTTGAACAAGCTCCCACCATCTCACTGGTGACCTGCTGGACTGATCATTAAGAGGCTTTTAATAATGAATAAACTTGTGAATACATTTCAGAATCTGTTACCATGGTGATCATGAGAAGATGAATGTGACAAATTGCCAGAAGTCTTCCAAAACTATTAATTAATAGCCTAATTTCTCCTCAATTCAGAACAGATTAATCAGATAAAATACCATGTCAGGTCTGCAGCCACACATAATTTGGGTATAATTGGAAGCAAATGTAACTGAATCGCTGAGCACCGTACTAGAAATCTGACGTGACCAGCATTACTCATTCTTTGTCTTTGTGTTATTAATGGGACAAATATTCATCCCTCTTGCACCATATCTACAAGTCTTGGAGTCACAGAGCTCCACAGCACAGAAACAGGCCCTTCGCCCAACCTGTCCAAACTGACCACCAAGCTCCCAGACCGAGTTGGTCCCATTTGCCCACTACTGACCAATGTCTCTCTCAACCTTTCCATCTATCAGTCCAAGTGTCCATAATTGTACCTGCATCTGTCACCTGTCTGGCAGCTTATTCCACCTACTCACCACCCTCTGGGTAGAAAGGTTGCCCCTCGGGTTCTGATTAAATCTTTGTGTAGATGTTGGGGTGTAGAACCTGAGGTGTAGAGATGCCTGTTCACGTTATCCATGTTCCTCATTATCTTACACCTCTATTAAATTGTCCCTCAGCTTCCCAAAGTCCAGAGGAAAGCACCCTGCCTGTCCAGACCCTGCCTGTCCAGACCCTGCCTGTCCAGACCCTGCCTGTCCAGACCCTGCCTGTCCAGACCCTGCCTGTCCAGACCCTGCCTGTCCAGACCCTGCCTGTCCAGACCCTGCCTGTCCAGACCCTGCCTGTCCAGACCCTGCCTGTCCAGACCCTGCCTGTCCAGACCCTGCCTGTCCAGACCCTGCCTGTCCAGACCCTGCCTGTCCAGACCCTGCCTGTCCAAGACTGCCTGTCCAGACCCTCCCTGTCCAGACCCTCCCTGTCCAGACCCTCCCTGTCCAGACCTTGCCTGTCCAGACCCTGCCTGTCCCTCTCCTTGTAACTCAACCCCTTCAGGCAGTAACATCCCCATAAATCTATTTTTGCATCTTTTTCATTTTAATGACATCCCTCCTGAAGATTGACCAGAACAATCCAACTGTAGTCCAGATGTGGCCTGATCCTTGTCCTCCATTGTCAGAGTGAGGCCAAACGCTAATAGACAATAGACAATAGACAATAGGTGCAGGAGTAGGCCATTCAGCCCTTCGAGCCTGTACGCACCGCCATTCAATGCGATCATGGCTGTTCACTCTCAATAGGAGGAACAGCACCTCATATTTCGCTTAGGCAGCTTACAGCCCAGCGATATGAATATTGACTTCTCTAACTTCAAGTAACCCTTGCACCCCCCCCCCACCCCACCATCCCTCCACCACCAAGTTGTATTAGTTTCAAAGTCGCCTTGTTGAGTCCCTAGCCCCTAACTAACAATGACCTGTTTCCTTTATCATCGTTACTTGTTTGGATATCTTTCATTCATTTGTTCTATATCTCTCTACATCACCGTCTATATCTCTCATTTCTCTTTCCCCTGACTCTCAGACTGAAGAAGGGTCTCGACCCGAAACGTCACCCATTCCTTTTCTCCAGAGATGCTGCCCGACCCGCTGAGTTACTCCAGTTTTTTGTGTCTATCTTCCACAGCTGGAACACAATGTCCCAATCGAAGACTCCAAGATGGCATCATACAAACTAATCTCTGTTCAATATATTGCAACATCCCTGCTTCTATTTCATTGATCACAGTGAATGGCGGTGTTGGCTCGAAGGGTCAATGGCCTCCTCCTGCACCTATTTTCTATGTTTCTATTTCTGCCACGTGGATGCTGGCTGACCAGCTGAACACCTCTGTTATTTTCTGCTTCTAAACATTGCACAAAAAGTAAGGAAATTTGTGTTTGGTAGATTATTTTTTTGTTGTAACAATGCTTCTTGGCAATAAATCTTATACTGTTGGAAAGCCTGTTTATTTCCCTTTTAAATGGTGCCACATTTGTAAGGAACATGCATTTGTGGGATGAGCAGCAGAGCTGAGTATGTGGGTTGCGCCCATGAAAAATCTGCCAAATCTTCTCTGCCAATGCCAAACAGCTTATTCTGCCATTGACTCTTGTTCGGTGTTGTTTGGTGGATTGGATGATTGAAGTCTGAAGAAACAAGACATATTGGCAATTTAACAATTTATTCATTTAATAAACAGGAGCCTCAGTAGCGTGTGGAAGAACCAAACACAGCCACAACAGCCTGGCACCTCCTCCTCATGCTGGTCACCAGCCTGGTCACACACTGTTGTGGGATGGCATCCCATTCTTCAACCAGCATTTGTCGCAAGTCAGCCAACGTGGTTGTGTTGGTCACTCTGGCACGAACAGCACGCCCAAGCTGATCCCACAAGTGTTCAATGGGGTTGAGGTCAGGACTGCTGGCAGGCCATTCCATCCTCTCCACTCCCAAATTCTGGAGGTAGTCTCTGAGAAACCCTGCTCTGTGGGGGCGAGCATTGTCATCTTGGAAGATAGAGTTCGGTCCCAGACTGTGGAGATATGGGATTGCCACTGGTTGCAGAATCTCATCTCGATATCTCTCTGCATTGAGATTGCCTCCAATGATGACAAGCCTCGTTTTTCCAGTGAGGGAGATGCCGCCCCACACCATCACACTGCCTCCACCAAAAGATGTTACTCTATCGGTGCAGCAATCAGCATAGCGTTCTCCGCGTCTTCTCCACACTTTGACCCTATGATCCAACTGCCGTAGGCAGAATCTGGACTCATCGCTGAACATAACGTTCCTCCACATGTTCAGGTTCCAGTGCACGTGTTGCCGACACCAGCGCAAACGGGCCTGACGGTGAAGGGCAGTCATGGCAGGCCTCCTGGCAGCCCTATGAGACCGGAGATCGGCTGCGTGCAGTCTGTTCCGAATTGTCTGGGCAGAGAGCCGTCGGCCATATCGTCCTGCAAACCTTGACAGCAAATCTGTAGAAGACAGCCTACGGGGTGAGGAAAAGGTCTTCTTCGGGTGTCGTCTTCTTGGGACGCCCACTTCGCGGCCTGTCTCTGATATCCCCCGTTATATGGAACTTGGCCTTCACTTTGGAGATGGTACTAGGGCTCATTCCAAATAATGCCGCAACTTGGTTTTGCGGAACACCAGCTTGAAGTTGCCCTATCGCATGGGCCCTATCCAGATCAGTCAAACGTGGCATGCCGATTCTTGGAGCAGACATCTACTGACCACTGTAGCAGGGCCCATGCTCACAGATGCTGCCAATCAGGTGCCAATCAGGCACCAGATTGTCAGCACCTGGGGGTACCAGAAGCTCAAAACAAGAGTCAATAGCAACAGCAGAATAAGCTGTTTGGCATTGGCAGAGAAGATTTGGCAATTTTTTTGGAGAATTTGGGAGTGGAGAGGATGGAATGGCCTGCCAGCAGTCCTGACCTCAACCCCATTGAACACTTGTGGGATCAGCTTGGGCGTGCTGTTCGTGCCAGAGTGACCAACACAACCACGTTGGCTGACTTGCGACAAATGCTGGTTGAAGAATGGGATGCCATCCCACAACAGTGTGTGACCAGGCTGGTGACCAGCATGAGGAGGAGGTGCCAGGCTGTTGTGGCTGTGTATGGTTCTTCCACACGCTACTGAGGCTCCTGTTTATTAAATGAATAAATTGTTAAATTGCCAATATGTCTTGTTTCTTCAGACTTCAATCATCCAATCCACCAAACAACACCGAACAAGAGTCAATGGCAGAATAAGCTGTTTGGCATTGGCAGAGATTTGGCAGATTTTTCATAGGCGCAACCCACATACTCAGCTCTGCTGCTCATCCCACAAATACATGTTCCTTACAAATGTGGCACCATTTAAAAGGGAAATAAACAGGTAAGATTTATTGCTAAGAAGCATTGTTACAACAAAGAAATAATCTATCAAACACAAATTTCCTTACTTTTTGTGCTATGTTTTATTTGCCCGTCCATCGAGCTTGGAGAAAAACCAAGACCTCCTGATGATAAGGTGATCTCAGAGAAACTCTGGAAACATCCTTGTCACGGATGAAAGAATTCACCTTGCGAACAAAACCCATTTTGTTGCTAAAAGTAATCTGTTTTATTTCTGTTTGTGCTCAGCTTCATTGTCCAATTGGAGCGGGTCTATGAATAGGTGACAATTCCTGCCAAACTCACCAGGGTCTTTAACCAATGAAAAACCATCGAGGAACATCTACCTGATGACTGTGCCGTAGCCATGACAACCATCTATTTCCATGCTGCTTTTGCTGAGGGGGGAAAACATTTACAAATATAAATAAATTGCCAAACACTGAAGACGTTTGGAAATGTGAAAGAAAAATGTTAATTACAAGCTAGTGCGCTCCACGTCAGTGGAGAGGAAGATTCCACTCTGGGACACTCCATAAACAACACTGTTATAGGCTTCATGTACACCCATAAACAACACTGTTATAGGTTTCATGTACAACACTGTTATAGGTTTCATGTACACCCATAAACAACACTGTTATAGGTTTCATGTACACCCATAAACAACACTGTTATAGGCTTCATGTACACCCATAAACAACACTGTTATAGGTTTCATGTACACCCATAAACAACACTGTTATAGGTTTCATGTACAACACTGTTATAGGTTTCATGTACACCCATAAACAACACTGTTATAGGTTTCATGTTCACCCATAAACAACACTGTTATAGGCTTCATGTTCACCCCATCAACAACACTGTTATAGGCTTCATGTACAACACTGTTATAGGTTTCATGTTCACCCATAAACAACACTGTTATAGGCTTCATGTTCACCCCATCAACAACACTGTTATAGGCTTCATGTACAACACTGTTATAAGTTTCATGTACACTCCATCAACAACACTGTTATAGGCTTCGTGTACAACACTGTTATAGGTTTCATGTACACGCCATCAAAAACACTGTTATAGGCTTCATGTACACTCCATAAACAACAAGAAGGTATTTATTTCACAAAATGCAGGAGTAACTCAGCAGGTCAGGCAGCATCTCAGGAGAGAAGGAACTGCCCCATAAACAACAATGTTATGGGCTTCATGTACACCATCACATTTAATTCATAAAGTTTTATGGTTGGGCTTGAGTTTGTGATATATAAGCAATTATTGATTGAGAATGATCAGCCATGATCACATTGAATGGTGGTGCTGGCTCGAAGGGCCGAATGGCCTCCTCCTGCACCTATTGTCTATTGTCAATTGGAAGAGATTCACTTTGCAAAACAATCTAACCTGCCTGAAAATAGACACAGAGTGCTGGAGTAACTCAGTGGGTCAGGCAGCATCTGTGGAGAACATGGATAGATGACGTTTCACAGAGTGCTGGAGTAACTCAGCGACAGGCATCATCTCTAGAGAAAAGGAATGGGTGACGTTTTGGGTCGATTCCCTTCTTCAGACTTCAAACTTGCAGGAGACAACATCTCCTATTGATAGTGGTGATGTAATGGAGGAACCATTGCCATCACTTTTCAGCTGTGAAAATTACTTTGTTAAAATTTATGTAATATAAAGGTTGGCTCCTTGAAATTTTCTTTACATGGCTGGGTTGTTGTTGAATGATGGATGTGTGGTGTAGAATGGGGAAGAGTAAGATGAACTGTTTCATCAGGTCAGCTCTGCGTATTGGCATGAACTCAAGACCACTCTAGAAGACTAACAGCCCCCCTTGGACAAAGATCAGATGTGCAGATTTTTTGAGTTGGCTCATTCATATATTTTTAAAGTTTTAAAACAAAACCTAAAATGTTAAAAGTACCTCCAAGTCTGGAGGGAGGACCATTTCGATGTCCACATGGATTTTAGTAAGACCTTTGAAGATGCCCCTCCATGCTGGGCTGATCCAGGATTAACAGTGACTTGGTCGTATGGATTCAGTACTGATTTACTGGTTGAAGACAGAGGGTGGACGTGCAAGGACAATATTCAGGCTGGGGGTCTGTGACCAGTGGAGTTCCGCAGGGATCTGTGCTGGGACCACTGCTGTTTGTGATATATACAAATGCCTTGGATGTAAATGTAGACGGGTTGGTTAGTAAGGTTGCAGATGACCCCAAGACTGCTGGGGTCACAAACTGTGAGGAAGGCCATCAAAGTATTTCCATGGGATATAAATCAGCTACAGAAATGGGCAGAGAAATGGCAGATGGAGCTTAATCTGGGCAAGTGTGAGGTGTTGCACATGGGGAGATCAAATGTAATGGGGAAACTATAGTTAATTGTATGATCCTCAACAACACTGGTGTACTGGTCTGGTCTAAGTCCATAACTCCCTGTAAGTGGCAACACAAGTAAATAGAGTGGTAAAGAAGGCGTACAGTATGCTTGCCTTCATAGGTCGGTGGATTGAGTATAAAAGTCAGGAAGTCAAAATGCAGCTTTATTGGACTTTGGTCAGGCTGCATTTGGAATATTGTTTACAGTTCTAATCGCCCCCATTACAGGAAGGATGTGGAGGCTTTGGAAAGGGTGCAGAGGTGGCCCATATCACTCTAAACCCTTCCTATCTGTGTACCTGTCCAAATGTCTTTTAAATGTTGTTCTCATGCCTGCCACAACTACCTCAGCTTGTTCCATGCACCCACCACCCTCTGTGCGATAAAGCTGCCCCTCAGGTTCCCATTAAATCCTTTACATCTCATTTTAATACTATTCCCTCCATTGATTTCTCTAATCAGGGAATAAGACTGAGCAGTCTCCCTATCCCCCCCACGGTTTTATACCTGTCTATAAGATCCCCCCCTCAGCCTCCAGAGCTCCAAGCAATAAAGTCCAAGCCTTCCCAAACTCTCCCTGTAGCTCAGGCCCTCCGGTCCTGGCAACGTCCCCGACCCTCCCCAGGTGCATGTTCTAGTACATGGGCCTGGTGTATGTTACAGTACATGGGCCTAGTGCATGTTATAGTACATGGGCCTGGTGTATGTTACAGTACATGGGCCTAGTGCATGTTATAGTACATGGGCCTGGTGTATGTTATCGTACATGGGCCTGGTGTATGTTATCGTACATGGGCCTGGTGTATGTTATAGTACATGGGCCTGGTGTATGTTACAGTACATGGGCCTGGTGTATGTTATAGTACATGGGCCTGGTGTATTTTATCGTACATGGGCCTGGTGTATTTTATAGTACATGGGCCTGGTGTATGTTATCGTACATGGGCCTGGTGTATTTTATAGTACATGGGCCTGGTGTATGTTATAGTACATGGGCCTGGTGTATGTTATAACACCGCGGCCTGGTGTATGTTATAGTACATGGGCCTGGTGTATGTTATCGTACATGGGCCTGGTGCATGTTATCGTACATGGGCCTGGTGTATGTTATAACACCGCGGCCGGGTGTATGGTATAGTACATGGGGCTGGTGTATGTTATAGTACATGGGCCTGGTGTCTGTTACAGTACATGGGCCTGGTGTATTATCGTACATGGGCCTGGTGTATGTTATCGTACATGGGCCTGGTGTATGTTATCGTACATGGGCCTGGTGTATGTTACAGTACATGGGCCTGGTGTATTATCGTACATGGGCCTGGTGTATGTTATCGTACATGGGCCTGGTGTATGTTATCGTACATGGGCCTGGTGTATGTTACAGTACATGGGCCTGGTGTATGTTATCGTACATGGGCCTGGTGTATGTTATCATACATGGGCCTGGTGTATGGTTTCTATAAAGAAGGTTTGAGATCTCAGCAGGTGGGTTCAATCTGTGAGAGTGACTTTAGACATTTCTGACTGGGTCAGGACAATTTTGAGGAAGCATGTAATTTAGTCATCTTTTCCAGCATAGACTTTACAATAATTTCCAGTTTGCAAACCCAATAGCAATTAAACTTTGGCCTGCATTTACTTAAATTAATTGTAAGTTGAAGGATTGTGTCGAGTTAGATCGGTGATAAGTGCTTCTGTTTGAACAATATCTTTGGGACTTCAAGGGGAAATTATTTGAGGTACTATTGAACAACTGTCAGGTTTTCTTTTGAAATTGCACAGGATTAACAGCACATAAACAGACCATTTGGATTGTAAACCCAGCTCCCAGGTTAACAGTTTTTGTACAATTGGTTATTAAATCTAAGGCATAGAAAAGGTCAGGAAATTAGGAGCATGCCTCACAAAGGAAATGCAGTATGCACTGGGACATTAGAGTCATGGAGCTGTACAGCACGGAATGTCCCTTTGGCCCATCTAGTCCATGCCGACCAAGTTGGCGTTCAGGGCCGGTCCCATTTGCCTGTACATCATTGCCCTATAAATCCTTCCTTTTAAAAGTCATAACCAACAGGTGGGCAAGGCAAACCAAATTATGCCCAGCCTTCATCGTGGTACATTTTCTTTGTTTCTCATCTATATTTAACTTCTGTTCTCCTGTCCTGGAACCTCTTTTCCTTTTGGTTTTTGTACTTTTGTCGTTTGCTCTGCATAGATTTAAGACCCTGGTTTATCATTGAACCAAGTAGCTTTTGATCTTCTATCAAACGTTGCCCCGAAGTTGCCATCCTATCTGGAACATACCCACTGTGCTGCTGCTGCGACCAAGAGCCTCTTTGTCTTGTTTCAGTACATATTACATGTGCAACATCATACAGTATGTATGTGCAGAGTTCATCATGTTCTCTGAGCACACTGTGCCTGAAAAGGTTCTGGGTTCCATAAATTATACAAAATTATATGCACAATATTACACTGCAATTTGCATAGATTAGTTTGATTTACAGTGTAGTTATATCTCTTAATTCATTGAAATTGGAGTATTTTGGTGTCATTTGGAATAAGCTGCAGGTATATGACATTACTTAGCTCAGCAATGACATGCTAATGCAAACCTCTCCACATCTTCAGTGCTCCAGCTGTGGGTCGCACAGCTCATCATTGTGTGGGAGAATGTGATGTTGACAGCACTGTGCACTTACTCCCAGTAACACCACCTTACAAGAGGAATCGTCATGTGCAGTTGGGCTTGGTTATTGGAATTGATTGAATTTGATGCAGCCTCTATATTCAGCATTTGTTTGTGTTTAGATACCACTTAGGTATATAGAGCTCAGTGTTTATTCCAGTGAGCTGTGGCCTGTCAGTTGTTGGGAGGTTAAATGTAGTAAAAGTGGTTTGGGGAGCTGCCTCCAACAAGCCAGCTTCTACATTTCACTACACGATGTTTGTACAATCCCTATTAGTGAGAACAGTACCACGACACACACTTTGCCTGCTCTAAGCGTGATATTGGTTGGTTTATCAGTTTATTATTATTATCATGCATACTGATAACATGTTATCCAGGCAGACCATGGGTCAAACAGGCAGTACAGAAGAGAAAATCAAAGTGTGCAGAATGGAATGTTACAGCTACGAAGAAAGGTCATAAGGCCATAAGTGATAGGAGCAGAATTATGCCATTCGGCCCATCGAGTCTACTCTGCCATTCAACCATGGCTGATCTATCTCTCCCTCCTAACCTCATGCTCCTGCCTTCTCCCCATAACCCCTGACACCCGCACTAATCAAAGTGCAGATAAAAGAGTGCAAGGGCCTAATGAGTGGATGGAAGATTGGGAATTTATTCCTGGCGTATAGGTTCTTATTCTAGTGTCTGTAAAGGCCCCAGAGCAGAAGGGTCAGTGTGGCAGGGCTGGACACTGGAAGTGTCCTGAGCTAATTCTGCTATCACCACTGTCTATTGTACAACTGATGGCTCCCACTGATTGTCACCGGAACCTTGTGCCTTTACAGGACAGACGAAGACAGTGATGTAACATTTGAAACATGGATGATGGACACGGAAGAAGAAGTGTCTGTAACAGTGAGAGGAAGCTGTTCCTGAACCTGGTGCTATGTGGATTCAAGCTTCTGTGTCTGCTGCCCAATGGGAGAGGGGAAAGCGGGAATAACAGCAAGGGTGGCCTTTGATTACTTTGACTGTTTTCTGAGGCAGCGTGAAGTGTAGACAGAGTCAATGGTGGGGGCCTGGATGGTGAGATAGACTGGGTTATATCCACAGCTCTGTAATCTGGTGTGGGCTTGGGCAGGGTTGTGCCATGCCAAGCTGTGCAGCATCCTGGCAGCAGGCTCTCAGTGGTGCAACTGTAGAGGTTGTAGAGACATGCCACACAACCTTTGTCTACTGAGGTGTTGGCATGTGTTATTGGCTGCAGTACACCATGGGTGGACAGGACGTCAGCTAATTAAGCTGATTATTAGCAAGAGATTTGAGTTACCCATCAACATCTAGACCTCCTGAGCTTCCTGGAACTTGGAACTGAGACATGGTTTCATCAATAAGTGTTTCTGGGAACTAGAGGCAGCTTCACCTCTTCCAGAGATGTTCAACAATGACAAGCCTACAGAACATAACTGGTGTCATACACAAACAGAGCCTAGAACATAGAACATAGAACATACAACATACAACATACAACATAGAACATACAACAGTACAGCACAGGAACAGGCTCTTCATCCCACGATATTCATGCTGAACATGATGGTACACTATTCTCCTTTGCTTGCACATTTAAACCACTGCATCTGCCTCCACCATCACCTTTTACAGCACTTCCCAGCCACCCACCATCTTCTGAGTAAACGAATTATCACACATATCTCCTTTAAGATTTCCCCCCTCTGACCTTAAAGTTATGTCGTCTTGTCTTTGATATTTTTACCCTGGGTCCTGACTGTCTACCCTATCCCTGCCTCTCATCATTTATAAACCTCTACCTGCTCTCCCCTCAATCTCTGGAGAAAACAATCCAAGTTAATCCAACTCTCCTTACAGCCAATCCCCTCTCACCCAGGCAACATTCTGATCATCTTTTTTACACAAAGCATAGACACAAAAAGCTCGAGTAACTCAGTGGGTCAGGCAGCATCTCTGGAGAACATGGATCGGTGACGTTTCACAGAGTCCTGGAGTAACTCAGCGGGTCAGGCAGCATCTCTGGAGAGAAGGAATGGGTGACGTTTCGGGTCGAAACCCTTCTTCAGACAAAGAGGGTGGGTATAAGGAACAAGCTGCCAGATGAGTTAGTTGAGGCAGAACTATCACAACATTTAAGAAACATTTAGACAGGTACATGGATAGGATAGGTTTAGAGGGGTATGGACCAAACGCGGGCAGGTGGGACTAGTGTAGGCGTGGGAGTAGTGTGGTATTGGACGGTGTCGGCAAGTTGGGTTGAAGAGTCTGTTTCCATGCTGTATGACTATGAATCTATGACTCTATAACTGATCTAAAGGCATATTGATATGAATTTGCACTTTAATTATGCTTTAGCTCGTGTTGGGTATTTGTTGAGGGCAGTCAGGTTAATGCTAAATCATTTGGTTCCCCACACAGAACATTGAAATGAAAATTGTGAAGGAAGTCATTTGATAGAAATATCAATCACACAGATTTCTCAAACGACTTTCAGAACCAAACCCAGGGCAAACGTGACCTCAGCCGCCCTGGATCAGTGTTGTTGTGCTGCCAATATTCACACCACATGCCCTCTCTGATCTCAGACCACATGCCCAAACGTGACCTCAGCCGCCTTGGATCAGTGTTGTTGTGCTGCCAATATTCACACCACATGCCCTCTCAGATCGGTAGCTTGCAGCTGTAAAGTCCATTCTGAAAATCATTTTTCTGTTTGGATTTATGGTTCAGGTTCAGGTTTGACCCATAAGAATATTACTAATTGTATAAAAGTGAATTATTCATCCAAAATTGGACGCATAAATCATTTCACTGATGGAAAGAAAGAATTATTTTCTTTAAGACTTGAGGGAAATTAGAATGTAGTGAATGACATTCCATCAAAGTGAAACGTTCTTGCCATGGAAGTGTTTGAACGTTGATGCTGGGATGTTGAATCCAGTACAAGGTACATTTCCTTGATCTCCATTCCCTTTGTCCTATTTTCACACCTTACACTTCCTTATCGGGTGGCACCAGCAATGGCTGCCTCACCAACAGTCTGTCTCCCGACCTTCTTTGTGGTTTTTTTAGTATGTTTTAAATGTATGTGTTAGTGTTCTTTAGCTTGTTTTATGTAGGGGGGGGGTTGGGGAAAACTTTTTTTAATCTCTAACCTTGACGGAGATGTGATTTTTTTCCGTATCGTATCTCCGTCCGCACTGCGGCCCAACGTCGAGGACTTGGCGGCCTCTTGCTGGAGACCGACTTCGGGAGCTCCAACATCAGGAGCCTGCGGACTTTAACATCGTGGAGCTCACGGTCCCTGATTAGTGACCGACTTCAGGAGCTCCAACCTCAGGAGCTTCACTGCCCCCACACGGGGGATTAGACTGCCCCGACACGGGGGATTAGACTGCCCCGACACGGGGGATTAGACCGCCCCGACACGGGGGATTAGACCACACTGGGGATTAGACCACACGGGGGATTAGACCGCACTGGGGATTAGACCCCCCCCACACTGGGGATTAGACCCCCCCCACACGGGGGATTAGACCACACGGGGGATTAGACCACACGGGGGATTAGACCACACGGGGGATTAGACCACCCCCACACGGGGGATTAGACCACCCCCACACTGGGGATTAGACCACCCCCACACGGGGGATTAGACCACACGGGGGATTAGACCGCCCCACACGGGGGATTAGACCACACTGGGGATTAGACCCCCCCACACGGGGGATTAGACCACACTGGGGATTAGACCACACGGGGGATTAGATCCACCCACACAGGGGATTAGACCACACTGGGGATTAGACCACCCCACACTGGGGATTAGACCACCCCACACGGGGGATTAGACCACACTGGGGATTAGACCACCCCCACACGGGGGATTAGACCCCCCCACACTGGGGATTAGACCACCCCCACACGGGGGCTTCGACCGCACCGATGGATAGTTCGGCTGCCCCAGCCGCGGGAGAATAAAGAGGGAGGAGATTAGACTTTATTGCCTTCCATCACAGTGAGGATTGTGGGGAATCAGCCCTGGTAGATTTTTATGTTGACTTTTCTGTAGTCGTGTGTCTTGTTGTTTATTTTTCGTATGGCTGTGTGGTTATTCGAATATCACCGTACCTTTATTGGTATACGTGACAATAGAAGACCTTTGAACCTTTGAACCTTATCTCTGTATCTCCCTCTTCCCTGACACCAGTCTGAAGAAGGGTCTCGCCCCGAAACATCACCCATTCCTTCTCTTCAGAGATGCTGCCTGTCCTACTGAGTTACTCCAGCATTTTGTGTCTATCTCTCCCTCCTAACCCCATTCTCCTGCCTTCTCCCCATAACCTCTGACACCCGTACTAATCAGGAATCTATCTATCTCTGCCTTAAATATATCCACTGACTTGGCCTCCACAGCCTTCTGTGGCATAGAATTCCACAGATTCACCACCCTCTAACTAAAGAAATTCCTCTTCATCTCTTTCCTAAAAGAACATCCTTTAATTCTGAGGCTGTGCCCTCTGGGCCTAGACTCTCCCACTAGTGGAAACATCCTCTCCACATCCACTCTTTCCAAGCCTCTCACTATTCTGTAAGTTTCAATGAGGTCCCCCACTCATGCTTCTAAACTCCAGCGAGTACAGGCCCAGTGCCGACAAACGCTCATCATATGCTAACCCACTCATTCCTGGGATTATTCTTGTAAACCTCCTCTGGACCCTCTCCAGAGCCAGCACATCCTTCCTCAGATATGGGGCCCAAAATTGCTCACAACTATACAGGGGGAACATTCAGGTGGTGGTGCCAGATACATTGGAGGCCTTTATAGAGGGCAAAGGTTTCAGGGGAACTAAAAAACGGGATGAGGTCCTACAAGGTGAATTTAGGGAGCTAGGAGATAAACTTAAACGTAGGACCTTGGATCTCTGGATTACTACCAGTGCCACGTGCAAGTCAAAGTAGAAATACGAAGATATTTCAGATGAATACGTGGCTTGAAAAATGGTGCAAGGGGGAGGGATTCAAATTTCTAGGACATTGGAACCAGTTCTGGGGGAGGTGGGACCAGTATAAACAGGACAGTCTGCACCTGAGCTGGAATGGAATCAATGTCCTAGGGGGAGTGTTTGTTAGTGCTGTCAGGGAGGATTTAAACTAATGTGGAAGGGGGATGGGAGCATGAGCAGAGAGACAGAGGGGTGTAAAATGAGGGTAGAAGCAATAGGTAGCAAGGTGAAAAGTAAAAGTGGCAGGCAGACAAATCCAGGACAAAAATCAAAAAGGGCCACTTTTCAACATAATTGTATAAGGGGTAAGAGTGTTGTAAAAACAAGCCTGAAGGCTTTGTGTCTCAATGCAAGGAGCATTCATAATAAGGTGGATGAGTTGAATGTGCAGATAGTTATTAATGAATATGATATAGTTGGGATTACGGAGACATGGCTGGGAGCTGAACATCCAGGGATATTCAATATTCAGGAGGGATAGACAGAAAGGAAAAGGAGGTGGGGTAGCGTTGCTGGTTAGAGAGGAGATTAACGCAATAGAAAGGAAGGACATTAGCTTGGAGGATATGGAATCGATATGGGTAGAGCTGCGAAACACTAAGGGGCAGAAAACGCTAGTAGTAGAGTTGGGGATGGCATCAAACAGGAAATTAGAAATGCGTGCAACAAAGATAAAACAGTTATAATGGGTGACTTCAATCTACATATAGATTGGGTGAATCAAATTGGCAGAGGTGCTGAGGAAGAGGATTTCTTGGAATATGTGCGGGATAGTTTTCTAAACCAACATGTAGAGGAACCAACGAGAGAGCAGGCTATTCTAGACTGGGTATTGAGTAATGAGGAAGGGTTAGTTAGCAGTCTTGATGTGCGTGGCCCCTTGGGCAAGAGTTCTTCATTAGGATGGAGAGTGACTTAGTTAATTCAGAAACAACGGTTCTAAACTTAAGGAAAGGTAACTTTGAGGGTATGAGACGTGAATTGGCCAAGATAGACTGGCAATTGATTCTGAAAGGGTTGACGGTGGATATGCAATGGAAGGCATTTAAAGACCGCATGGATGAACTACAACAATTGTTCATCCCAGTTTGGCAAAAGAATAAATCAGGGAAGGTAGTTCATCCGTGGCTAACAAGGGAAATTAGGGATAGTATCAAAACAAAAGATGAAGCGTACAAATTAGCAAGAAAAAGCAGCCTACCAGAGGACTGGGAGAAATTCAGTCCAGCAGAGGAGGACAAAGGGCTTAATTAGGAAAGGGAAAATAGATTATGAAAGAGAACTGGCAGGGAACATAAAAACTGACTGCAAAAGCTTTTATAGATATGTGAAGAGAAAAAGATTAGTTAAAACAAATGTAGGTCCCTTGAAGTCAGAAACAGGTGAATTGATCATGGGGAACAAGGACATGGCAGACCAATTGAATAACTACTTTGGTTCTGTCTTCACTAAGGAAGATATAAATAATCTGCCGGAAATAGCAGGGGACCGGGGGTCAAATGAGATGGAGGAACTGAGTGAAATCCAGGTTAGTCGGGAAGTGGTGTTAGGTAAATTGAATGGATTAAAGGCCGATAAATCCCCAGGGCCAGATAGGCTGCATCCCAGAGTGCTTAAGGAGGTAGCCCCAGAAATAGTGGATGCATTAGTGATAATTTTTCAAAACTCTTTAGATTCTGGAGTAGTTCCTGAGGATTGGAGGGTAGCTAATGTAACCCCACTTTTCAAAAAGGGAGGGAGAGAGAAAACAGGGGAATTACAGACCAGTTAGCCTAACATCGGTAGTGGGGAAAATGCTAGAGTCAGTTATTAAAGATGGGATAGCATCACATTTGGAAAGTGGTGAAATCATTGGACAAAGTCAGCATGGATTTATGAAAGGTAAATCATGTCTGACGAATATTATAGAATTTTTCGAGGATGTAACTAGTAGAGTGGATAGAGAACTGGGAGAACCAGTCGATGTGTTATATCTGGACTTCCCGAAGGCTTTCGACAAGGTCCCACATAAGAAATTAGTATGCAAACTTAAAGCACACGGTATTGTGGGTTCAGTATTGATGTGGATAGAGAACTGGCTGGCAGACAGGAAGCAAAGAGTAGGAATAAATTGGTCCTTTTCAGAATGGCAGGCAGTGACTAGTGGGGTACCGCAAGGCTCAGTGCTGGGACCCCAGCTATTTACAATATATATTAATGATTTGGACGAGGGAATTTAATGCAACATCTCCAAGTTTGCGGATGACACAAAGCTGGGGGGCAGTGTTAGCTGTGAGAAGGATGCTAGAAGGCTGCAAGGTGACTTGGATAGGTTAGGTGAGTGGGCAAATGCATGGCAGATGCAGTATAATGTGAATAAATGTGAGGTTATCCACTTTGGCGGCAAGAACAGGAAAGCAGACTATTATCTGAATAGTGGCCGATTAGGAAAAGGGAAGATGCAACGAGACCTGGGTGTCGTGGTGCACCAGTCATTGAAAGTAGGCATGCAGATGCAGCAGGCAGTGAAGAAAGCGAATGGTATGTTAGCATTCATAGCAAAAGGATTTGAGTATAGGAGCAGGGAGGTTCTGCTGCAGTTGTACAGGGCCTTGGTGAGACCACACCTGGAGTATTGTGTGCAGTTTTGGTCTCCTAATCTGAGGAATGACATTCTTGCCATAGAGGGAGTACAGAGAAGGTTCACCAGATTGATTTCTGGGATGGCAGGACTTTCATATGAAGAAAGACTGGATAGACTCGGCTTGTACTCGCTGGAATTTAGAAGATTGAGGGGGGATCTTATAGAAACTTACAAAATTCTTAAGGGGTTGGAGAGGCTAGATGCAGGAAGATTGGTCCCGATGTTGGGGGAGTCCAGAACAAGGGGTCACAGTTTAAGGATAAGGGGGAAGTCTTTTAGGACCGAGATGAGAAAGTCTTTTTTCACACAGAGAGTGGTGAATCTGTGGAACTCTCTGCCACAGAAGGTAGTTGAGGCCAGTTCATTGGCTATATTTAAGAGGGAGTTAGATGTGGCCCTTGTGGCTAAAGGGATCAGGGGGTATGGAGAGAAGGCAGGTACAGGATACTGAGTTGGATGATCAGCCATGATCATATTGAATGGCGGTGCAGGCTCGAAGGGCCGAATGGCCTACTCATGCACCTACTTTCTATGTTTCTATGTTTCAAGTAACTGATGAGAATCTGCAACAGGTTGTATGTGTGGTGCAGACTGTGGCAATGGTGTACTGCTGATCATTAGTGGTCATTGACAAACTAACAACTCACCTGCTTTCCTGGCAGCTGCAGGTCGTACTGATGGAGATATCAAAAAATGACTGGTGTTTGCCTGAAGATTTATATTAAATATGCAGTTCCACTATCTCACGTTACATAACAGCTTACAGTATCGAGTTCAGAAGTGAGAGGAGAAGGTATGAGGGGAAATGACTGTCGTTGATGCTGCAAGTGCAAACACTGCTGAATCTTTATTTAAACTGGATCCAACCAGTAAAGTGCTTACAAATCTGAAACTCTGGCAAGCAAAAAAAGGTTTAGAAAAATCTATGTATTTGAGGCATTTTATTGAAATATGACAGGGATTACAATATCTATAACCCATGTAGTGATTCTTTGTCCTTGGGTCCAGTATTGCTGCCACTGAATGGATCGAGAAAGAATGGATCGATTGGGCTTGTATTCGCTGGAATTTAGAAGGAAGAGAGGGGATCTTATAGAAACATATAAAATTCTCAAGGGATTGGACAGGCTAGATGCAGGAAAAATGTTCCCCATGTTGGGGGAGTCCAGAACCAGGGGTCACAGTTTAAGAATAAGGGGTCGGCCATTTAGGACTGAGATGAGGAAAAACATTTTCACCCAGAGAGTTGTGAATCTGTGGAATTCTCTGCCACAGAAGGCAGTGGAGGCCAATTCACTGGATGTTTTAAAGAGAGAGTTAGGTATAGCTCTTAGGGCTAACGGAATCAAGGGATATGGGGAAAAAGCAGGAACAGGGTACTGATTTTGGATGATGAGCCATGATCACATTGAATGGTGGAGCTGGCTCGAAGGGCCGATTGGCCTCCTCCTGCACCTTTTTCTATGTTTCTGTTTCTATGAGAAAAGCCAAACAGAACCAGCCACCTCATTTCTGGGAAATCAAGGAGGTGCCAGGTGTGTTAGAAATAATGAACATTAAGAAACGTCAAGATTCGCCATTGTCCAGAGACATTTATGAAAAGAAAAACAACCTCTGTGATGTCTTTATTTTAATAAAGAAATTCAACTCATTTTTCTCACCAACGCAAGATGACAACATGTTCTGAATCAGGTGTGAATCCCGTTCATTTCATTTCTTGCGGAAAGGTTGATGACTATTAGCGCCGTGTTTAGATAATTAATAATTTATTATTAATATTTTCACAGGTGAATTTTCTGAATCGTAATGAACTCTGCAGAAACAATGAGCTGCAGATTCTGGTTCGCTGATTTCCCAGCTGAAGCCCCAGGTGTACCGTTTCATGGGGCAATCACCACCTTAAACTTAGGACAGGTACTTGGACAAAGAAGGGGTGGGGGGGAGGGGGGGGCACAGAGGTGTTTAACTGTAGATGAGTGGACATGGCTCTGTCTAGGGGTGGTGGGGGGGGGCGGGCGGTGACTGGTGCAATGTTGCCAAATGGGACGTTCAGAATGTCAACTGGGGCAGCACGGACAAGTTGGGATGAAGGGTCTCTCTCCGTGCTACACAGCTCTTTGACACTATTTCAGACAATTCTATTCGATGTTGAACACACATTCATTCCCAGCTGAAATTGCTGGCGTGGTTTGGGGTTTTATTGTAGCTGTGCGACACAGGAATTCCAAATCAATCAGAGATCTCAATCAATTCTCGATCAGAGATCTGTACTCAGAAAGGCCAGGAACTGGTTATTGAGCAGAGAACTCAGAATTTAGAAGGATGAGAGGAGATCTTATCGAAACGTATAAGATTATTAAGGGGTTGGACACGTTAGAGGCAGGAAACATGTTCCCAATGTTGGGGGAGTCCAGAACCAGGGGCCACAGGTTAAGAATAAGTGGTAGGCCATTTAGAACTGAGATGAGGAAAAACTTTTTCAGTCAGAGAGTTGTGAATCTGTGGAATTCTCTGCCTCAGAAGGCAGTGGAGGCCAATTCTCTGAATGCATTCAAGAGAGAGCTAGATAGAGCTCTTTAGGATAGGGGAGTCAGGGGGTATGGGGAGAAGGCAGGAACGGGGTACTGATTGAGAATGATCAGCCATGATCACATTGAATGGTGGTGCTGGCTCGAAGGGCCGAATGGCCTCCTCCTGCACCTATTGTCTATTGTCTATAACTCTGAATCACTTTCTGCTAAACCTTCCTCTGTAGTAACATTAGTATTCATTTATAAGACAGAGAAGAAATTTGAAATAAATTATCAGAGGCCTTGCTGCTGAACACGTGGTTTTTGAAATGGGAAAGAATGATTTCAGTGTAAAACCAGCCACATCCGAGATGTTGTAAATCAATCAAAGGAAGACACAGACGTTGATGAGCCCAACACTGCAAATTCAAACAAAAGCACTTTACAGCAGACGAACAGAGCCTTTTGGTGCGGCTTAATTTCATAATATATTTTATTATAGATGCATTTATGCAGCACCATTACTCAAACTTGAATATGCAGCCAAGTGTTGAAATAGAGGTTTTTTTATAAAGCCTTAGCTCCTGGTAACTAGAGCTGGTCAGTGTCAGTGAAATGCTTAGATTTATTCTCCTCAGTCATATAAATAACAACCTTTTGTTGAAGTTTGGTGGTAGTTATGTACTATTCCCAATCTTTTTTTAAATCACCTTTTGTGTCCAGTAAAATGTAGGATAACTACAAACAGCTTCTGAAGTTAACTATTTGGAGATCTGGTTGATAAAACGTATTTATTTTATCCCATCTCCTTCATATATATCTCTCTATATCACCACCTATAGCTCTGGTTTCCCTTTCCCCTGACTCTTCAGTCTAAAGAAGGGTCTCCACCTGAAATGTCACATTTCTTCTCTCCAGAGATGCTGCCTGACCCGCTGAGTTACTCCAGCACTCGGTGAAACGTCACCTATCCATGTTCTCCACAGATGCCGCCTGACCCGCTGAGTTACTCCAGCACTCTGTGAAACGTCACCTATCCATGTTCTCCACAGATGCTGCCTGACCCGCTGAGTTACTCCAGCACTCTGTGAAACGTCACCTATCCATGTTCTCCATAGATGCTGCCTGACCCACTGAGTTACTCCAGCACTCTGTGTCAACCCCCTGAATTTGCTGCATCCAGCATCTCCTAAACGGTCCAATGTTACATTTTTATTTTTTAATCTTTCTGCCCTCCTTGAAGTTAAATGTCTCTGGGCTAGAAATGGGAGCTGAATATGGAGCAACTGGGGCTCGTAGATCCAAACGTATATCGCTTTCCAATGAATTTTAAGGAGAAAGAAATGGAGCAACAATAAAGAATGAAGTTAGGTGGAGACAGGTCGGGACTTCAGCTGTAACGAGACTGGTTTTACAAAAATCCAGTCAAACAATAAGCAAAGAAAAGTATCCCGGAACAGATTGCTACATTCAGACATGACTCTCTCAACCCAAAACATCACCCATTCCTTCTCTCCTGAGATGCTGCCTGACCTGCTGAGTTACTCCAGTTTTTTGTGATACCTTCGATTTGTACCAGCATCTGCAGTTATTTTCCTACATGACTCTCACCTTCCTTTCTCAATCAGAGTGAGGGATCTGAATGGTAGTAATACTTATCTCTTCATTATTAAATAAGATCCATATCCTTCTGCAGCAAGTTCAATGCTGAGTTGTACACCTCATATTTTGTTTGGGCAGCTGACGCCCCAGTGGTATGAATATTGACTTCTCTCACTTCAAATAACTCTTGCCTTCCCTCTCTCTCCATCCCTCCCCCTTCCCAGTTCTCCCACCAGTCTGACTGTCCTCATTTACGTTTTATCTGTTTGCTCTATTGTTACCTTCTCCCAGCTAACAATGATCTGTTCTACATTCTCCTTGATCTCCGTCCCCTTTGTCTCATGTTCACACCTTACACTTCCTTATCTCTGTATCTCCCTCTCCCCTGAGTCCGTCTGAAGAAGGATCTCGACCCGAAACGTCACCCATTCCTTCTCTCCAGAGATGCTGCCTGTCCCGCTGAGTTACTCTAGCACTTTATGTCTATTTTAAGTTTAATGTAGAGATTTCTTCACAAGAATCACAGGTTTGGCAGGAAATTGCCACCTCAGTAAGTCTGATGGCAATTTGTGATGATCTGCAACGTGCTCTATCTGTTCATCAATAACAGTCCTCGATTCTTTGTGCATTATCACTTGGAGGCATTTTAAATTGTTATTGTCTCTGCAGAAAATGGGCAAACCACAATCGGTAATTAAAATCGGACCACATTACCTTGGTCCAATAGGCAGCACTCTTAAATTAACCCAAATCATGTTCTTTTAATAAAGAAGGTGTGCAAGAAAATAGATTGGCTTCATTCACCACATTAATGTGAGCAACAAGATCCAATGTTCATGGAAAAGTAAACCCCATTGAGAACGGGGATGTCAACACTTGGATTCCACTTCTGCCTCTACACGCGTGTGCATGTGCGTGTCTCTGTGTGTACGTGTGTACGTGTGTGTGTGTGTGCGCGTGTCTGTGTGTACGTGTCTGTGTCTGTACGTGTGTGTGTCTGATTCTGTGTGTGTGTCTGTATGTGTGTCTCATTCTGTGCGTGTGTGTCTATGTGTGTGTCTGGGTGTGTGTGTGTCTGATTCTGTGTGTGCATGTCTATGTGTATGTCTTTGTGTGTGTCTATGTGTGTATCTGTGTGTGTGTGTGTCTATGTGTGTGTCTATGTGTGTGTGTGTGCCTGATTCTCTGTGTGTGTCTGTGTGTGTGTGCATGGGTGTGTATGTGTGTGTATGCGTGTGTGTGTATGTCTGTGTGCGTGTGTGTGCATGGGTGTGTGTGTCTGTGTATATGTGTGTGGGCGTGCGTGGGTGTGTGTATGTGTGTGTCTGTCTGTCTGTCTGTCTGTCTATATATCTCATCCCCAGGGCACTGCTGTCAGATGAGTTTTGTGTAAGTTGTAGACTCTGAGTTGGTCCAAGTATGAGAGATCCCATGCAGGGCAGGAACTTGCCAATCTTTACTTCAGTTTTCTCACATCTCCCATTCTTCCCAGAGTAACTGCCACCTCTCCCCCAAGCTGGTGACCTCATTCTGACTCTTCTGTTCTTGGGCTTGGGTTTGAACCCCACTCCAGAAGTGTGAGTACAGTAATCCATCCAACACTTCAGTTGGAGATACATCAACACTGGTGTGCCGGGTTATTTTACTTTGTGAGCAGTGCCATCATTTACATGACATGGTTCAATGTCGGTGCCATTTTTGTTAAACATAAAAAACCCAAGAGGCTATCATGTAGTGGCCAATGTTTATAATGTGGGCTGGGTCACTGGGAATAATCTCTCTGATGTAGTGGCCAATGTTTATAATGTGGGCTGGGTCACTGGGAACAATCTCTCTGATGTTAATCACGTTGCAGCTCCTGCCTTGGCTTTAGCATCACCTTGGCTCCGACACTGCCCGCACTGCCAACGTACCACATCCACCGTAAAACAACAGGCATAAAGTGCTCAGACATTATTCTTTCCCATTGTAGGAAGGAATTCAGCAGAACAAAATAATTTCTTGAAACATAGTACATGATTTTTAAATAATTTATTAGTATATATATTGAAGAATTAAACAAAATATTCTACCTGGAAATATAAAGATTGCAGTATCTTTTACAATGTGTTGTGTTGTGTTGTGCTACACTCCCACTTTAGAGGCAGAGATACCCGCTGGCTACAGCATCTAAACAATGGTGCTAGCTAGCACTTGTGTGATCACAGACATTACTTTGAAAACTTATTGTGCACCAAGGACAGATAATGCTGATGGTTGGAGGGGCGAGGGGGGAGGGTGGTGGGGGGGGGGGGGGGGGGGTTAATTTTCTTTGTGAGTCATTTCAAACATAAGAAGATGGAAATAAAGGGCGTAGATAAAGGATAAGGACAAAATAAATGACAGAACTCCACAGGAGATCCCTAATCCCTGTGGCTATCAAGCTGTCCAACTCCTACCCCATCTGTCATGGGGTAGTGAGACTGAAACTGACTGACCCCCACACCCCCCCCCCCTCAATCTTTGCACATCCCCAATCCTTTCCACTCGTCACTTTAATTTCATGTTTCATGTATCTTGTGTTTTATGACTGTTGGCAGATCAATTCCCCTCCTGGGATAAATAAAGTTCTATCGTATCGCATTGTATCGTATCGTGTCGTATCGCATCGTATCGTGTCGTATCGCATTGTATCGTATCGTGTCGTATCGTATCGTATCGTATCGTATCGTATCGTATCGTGTCGCATCGTATCGTGTCGTATCGTATCGTGTCGCATCGTATCGTGTCGTATCGTATCGTATCGTATCGTATCGTGTCGTATCGCATCGTGTCGTATCGCATCGTGTCGTGTCATGTCGTATCGTGTCGTATCGCATCGTGTCGTATCGTGTCGTATCGCATTGTATCGTATCGTGTCGTATCGCATTGTATCGTATCGTGTCGTATCGCATCGTGTCATGTCGTATCGTATCGTATCGTATCGTATCGTGTCGCATCGTATCGTGTCGTATCGTATCGTATCGTATCGTATCGTATCGTATCGTGTCGTATCGTGTCGTATCGTGTCGTGTCGTATCGTATCGTGTCGTATCGTATCGTATCGTGTCGTATCGCATCGTGTCATGTCGTATCGTATCGTGTCGTATCGTATCGTGTCGTATCGTATCGTATCGTATCGTGTCGTATCGTATCGTGTCGTATCGTGTCGTATCGTATCGCATCGTATCGTATCGTGTCGTATCGTAGATAGGAGCAGGAACGTCCAGCATCCCCTTGTTCTGCTCCATACTTCAACAAGATCGCTGATCTTTAAACACAGGTCAGGTTCCTGCCTGACCTCGATCACTCAACGTCCCCAACTCTCAGAACCTATTGATCTGGGCCTGGAATACGTTGATCACTTAACTTCCATGACTCTGGTGGAGTGGATATTGAAGAACCGCAGCATTCTGTGTGAAACAATTCTACTGACTTCACCCCAATATATCGAACCCCCGCCAACTTGAGGCTCCTCCTCGCTGTGGACTCAAACAACATCAGGTAGACAACCTCTCAGCATTGACGCGTTCAAACCGTTTAAAATCTTGATGTGATCTCATCCCGTTCTGCCGCCATGGATTTAGAATCTTGGTTTGGAGCAAGATACAATGGACGAGATACGATGCCTCTTGGTCAGAGACGTAACTGATGGAAGGCCTGTTCTGGGGGGGAGGGGGGGGGGGGGGGAGAGATGGCACTGTCTTTTCAGTCTTTCACCGGGGGGATGATTGGCTCACCCAGGACTGAATGTGTGTGGGGGGGGGGGGGGGGGGGGGTTGGAGAGGTCCATGGAGCTGGGTCTCATTGGTAATCGTGTAAAAGCTGACTCGTGATTCTGGAGCAGGTTGGGGGAAGGAAAGGTGAGGGCCAGAGAGAGAGAGAGATGCTCCAAGTGCTGCCGAATTGATCAAGCCGGCCGGGGTGAGGTGGATCTGTTGTTGCTACCTCTGATAGGGTGAGTGAGAGTCGATCCATCCATTGCCGTCCATGACACTGGTCAATGAGGAAAGGAGCACTGCAGAGTAGATGTGGTCATCCTTCCTCATGTAGATGGAGTAGATGTGGTCATCCTTCCTCATGTAGATGGAGTAGATGTGGTCATCCTCATGTAGATGGAGTAGATGTGGTCATCTGAATATCTACGGTGAATTTGCAGAGAAATGTCTGAAATTTGATCTTGAATTTGAGAGAGAGGTAGGTGAAGGTGTGGATGTGGGAGGCTATAACCAAATGCAGGGGTTTTTGGTTATGCAAGGCTCTGAGGAGAGGGACCTTACCAACACCTCACCCTGTGAACCTCCAGCTTCTACATCAATCCATTTGTGTGAATCTTCTCAACTGCTCCCAAGTTCCAGGTACCAAACAGTTTCTGGCAAAGATTTTTCTCCTGAATTTCCTCTCAATTTGCTCATTTATTGGAATAGAATTTGTTTACCATGGCGATATTTCCAATTTCTTTACATTTTTATTCACTCGTTAAATTCCATACACTTTGGTATTGAATGACTTTGTGCAACACAAGATGCGATGACCTTGGAAGAATCCTCAGTCTCCTTCCAAACTTTTGCATTAATAACACAGATACAATTTCTTTGAGGCTGCAGAACAAACTGATATGAAACGCTAACCACATACCTGTATACTTTTCACAACATACCTCTCTCCAGTTCCACCAACAAGTGTGATTATTCCTCCCCCCACTTTACATTTGAAGAACTGTAAAAATAAATGTTGGCTTTGCTTGTTCAGCATTCCATTTGGATTGTTGTGCTGCAATGTCAGATGCCAGATGGAGCATTTGTTGTTGCAATGGATTCCAGTGCATGCTTCCTTCACTGGGCAAGTAAAAGATTCAGACTGATGGCCACACATTGGTGGTAAAGGAACTTTTATACTTTTATTTTGCGGTGAATATCTGACGAAACCAAGCGCTGGCTTGTCACCACAGCAGCTATTTATGAAATAGAAGAGTTGTCATGACACTGCATAATGCAGCTGAAGATAGACACAAAATGCTGGAGTAACTCAGCGGGTCAGGCAGCATCTGTGGAGAACATGGATAGGTGACGTTTCACAGAGTGCTGGAGTCACTCAGCGGGTCAGGCAGCATCTCTGGAGAACATGGATAGGTGACGTTTTGGGTCGAGTCCCTTCTTCTGAATTCAGCTCAGACCGAAGAAGGGTCTCGGCACAAAACGTCACCCATTCCTTCTCTCCAGAGATGCTGCCTGTCCCGCTGAATTACTCCAGCATTTTGTGATTATCTTCGGTTTAAGCCAGCATCTGCGGTTCCTTCCTACACATTATGCAGCTGAACTTGAAATAGGCTCAACTTGTTCTTCTCTCCATGTAATCCGGAGAGTTCCCTGCTGAAGAGATGCAGTGAAAGTGCTGGTCGTACCTAGGGAAAGTGCTGGTCCTACCTGGGGAAAGTGCTGGTCCTACCTGGGGAACGCTGGTCCTACCTGGGGAACGCTGGTCCTACCTGGGGAACATGCTGGTCCTACCTGGGGAATGTGCTGGTCCTACCTGGGGAACGCTGGTCCTACCTGGGGAACGTGCTGGTCCTACCTGGGGAACGTGCTGGTCCTACCTGGGGAACGCTGGTCCTACCTGGGGAACGTGCTGGTCCTACCTGGGGAACGTGCTGGTCCTACCTGGGGAACGCTGGTCCTACCTGGGGAACGTGCTGGTCCTACCTGGGGAACGCTGGTCCTACCTGGGGAACGTGCTGGTCCTACCTGGGGACGTGCTGGTCCTACCTGGGGAACGCTGGTCCTACCTGGGGAACATGCTGGTCCTACCTGGGGAACGTGCTGGTCCTACCTGGGGAATGTGCTGGTCCTACCTGGGGAACGCTGGTCCTACCTGGGGAACGCTGGTCCTACCTGGGGAAAGTGCTGGTCCTACCTGGGGATCGTGCTGGTCCTACCTGGGGATCGTGCTGGTCCTACCTGGGGATCATGCTGGTCCTACCTGGGGATCGTGCTGGTCCTACCTGGGGATCGTGCTGGTTCTACCTGGGGAACGTGCTGGTCCTACCTGGGGAACGTGCTGGTCCTACCTGGGGAACGTGCTGGTCATACCTGGGGTATGTTGGTGTTGGGGACCATCCATTGTTGTAGACCACTGGGTTCAGTGGTTCCTGAGGGAACCTCGGCAGGCAATGCACACGTGCACGAGGGATGTCTTGGACTTGGCACGCTGTGACAATTTTACTACTTTTGATAAAAATAATCAAACTCAAAATATCATGTTTAGTGTTTCCACAATGTTAGACAGACAGCACGGACATGGGTTCTTTGGCCCAACTTGCCCACACCAACCAACATGTCCCGTCTACACTAGTCCCACCTTGCTGCTTTTGGCCCATATCCCTCTAAACCTTTATTAACCATGTACCTGTCTAAATGTTTGGACAAAATCTCCAATTTGGTCTAATGGAAGACTTGAGAGCGTGAGCGTATGTTGGACTATTCACTGTCACGGCAGCATTACATTCACAATATAAACCCAGACTTTGGAGGCTCTTTTTACCCGGAAGGACGGTGAAAACTCAAATCCATCAGCCGGCCTTCAAGCTGGAACTTGGAGGCTTCCAACGTGGACCTTTGTGGGAGTGGTCCCAAGCATAAGGTTTCAGAAACTGACAAATTACTTTGACTCCTCTCCACCCAAGTTCTTGCTTTGTACCTGCATTGGTGCAGACAAGATGCATCATTCTGGGATGGCCCGAGGGATCACAAGCTAAGTAGAGAAGGTCTTCACTCTGGTTTCCACCGACCACATTCCATGCGAGTGTCACCATCAGGTACTCACTGAGAGGAAGCTGACCATGGAATCCACAAGTTGCTCCGAAAGCAAACGGAACCTGGAGCCTTTTGAAGAATAAACTTCTCTTGACGTGAGTCAGCATCCTCCAAGTACCAAGTGGAGTCTCATGTGGCTGAAAGCCTTGTGTGCATGCCGTCAGCAGCAGACTGTCCTGGGCATCATCTTTGGTGCCTCTTGTGTGAATTGTCTTTAAACATGGTGATGAATCCATGGCACCAATAAGGAGCCTTGAAATCATGTTCATTAGTGATAGGAGCAGAATTAGGCCATTCGGCCCATCAAGTCTGCCATTCAATCATGGCTGATGAATGAATGAATGAATGAATGAATGAATGAAAACGTTATTGTCACATGTGACAAACCACAGTGAAATTCTTTGCTGGTAAACCTTGCCAAGGTTTGCAATAGTTGCCCATGAATGGCATTTACAAAGTTACAACCCCCCCCCCCCCTCCATGCCAGTTCCCCCTTTGTTCTTCCCCCCTCCCCCACCCTCACGGCTGTTCCCCCACACAGGGTCCCCATTGGCCATTGTTCTTCCCCCTCCCTCACGGCTGTTCCCCCACACAGGGTCGCCATTGTTCTCCCCCCTCCCTCACGGCTGTTCCCCCACACAGGGTCGCCATTGCCCATTGTTCTCCCCCCTCCCTCACGGCTGTTCCCCCACACAGGGTCCCCATTGGCCATTGTTCTCCCCCCTCCCTCACGGCTGTTCCCCCACACAGGGTCGCCATTGCCCATTGTTCTCCCCCCTCCCTCACGGCTGTTCCCCCACACAGGGTCGCCATTGCCCATTGTTCTCCCCCCACCCTCACGGCTGTTCCCCCACACAGGGCCCCCATTGCCCATTGTTCTCCCCCCACCCTCACGGCTGTTCCCCCACACAGGGCCCCCATTGCCCATTGTTCTCCCCCCACCCTCACGGCTGTTCCCCCACGCAGGGTCCTCTTTTATTCCGTCCCTCGGCAGCGTTGTCCCGACTTCACGTGTCGGTCTTGTCTGTCACTGATCTCTCTCTCCCTCTTAACCCCATTCTCCTGCCTTCTCCCCCATAACCCCTGACTCCCATACTAATGAAATGGTGACCAGCCCAGTGCAGAGCAGGCTGGGCCAAAACAGCAACACTCTGATTATAGCCCAGCTGAAGGGACTTCTCAACATCATAATGCCCGACTTGCATCTTATAAATACCAAAAGCAGCAACAATCTAGCACAACACCAAGTGCTGGAGGAATTCAGCGGGTCGGGCAGCACCTGTAGAGTTGAATGGACAGGCGATATTTCGGGTCAGGGCCCTTCTTCATACTGAACTTGCATGGTTAGCATCTACCACGACTGTTCCACTGTAAACATGGTGGGGAATTCTCTAGTTCAGTTAACTTTGTATGGGCAAACATTAGTGTTGCACAAATAAGGGTGTGTACCTGACATCACACGGGTCAGGTGTTCAACGTGATTAGTGGTGGACTTGCTAGAAATCAGCCCGTGTTTCATCCGTGCAAATTTAAAATTGAGTTGTGTGGTTCCAAATAACGGTGCTAACTAACTGATCCAACTTCTCAACTTTTGTTCTTTAGTTACAGAATGTTCTGATTATTTATAGCCCTGCACTGTGATATCCAAAAATAGGATCTGTCTTGTTTGTGTAATCATTTTGTGTGTTTATGTTCTGGAAGTTTCTTTCCATTAACACTCAGATCCCATCCTCAACCCCACTAACAATAAAACACACAGATCCCCAGCTAACTATATAGCACACAGTTACCATCCCCGCTAACAATATCAAAGCTGAAGAAGCTCTTGGTTCCCTTTTGAGTAAATCATTGTCTGAGACCTGGCGGAGGTGTCGAACTTTGTCACATCAGGGTAGGACTGTGTCAGTGAGTGTTAGAATCATGGACAGTGTTGTAGAACAATGGGACCTAGCAAGACAAGTACATAGTTCCCTGAACGTGGCATCGCAGATAGATTGGGTGGTGATGAAGACATATGGTACATTGGGCTTGATGCTGGTGAAAGGGGAAAGAATCCTGAGGGAAACCTTTTCACAGAATCTACATGGAACAAGCTGCCTGAGGAAGGTACAATAACCACATTTAAGGGACATTTGGACAGGGACACGGGCAGGAATGAAACGGGTGAAATGTGGCAAATGGGATGAGATTGGTTGGCATGGACAAGGTGGACCTTCAACTCAGCGACATTCTGAAAATTATCCAGAGGATACAACAGACGATTCTGTGATTGTGACATTGGAAAATAGATCTAGTAAACGTGAAAAATCTGTACGTTATTGCAAAGGCCAGAAGTCCACTTGAAATAAGACTATTTTCACATCTCTGCATCTGGGAAACCCTTTAGCTTGGATTAGAGTTTGACTCTCCCCTCTCCCAAATGCTTCGACCACCCTCATTGAAAAGTGTGGAAGCATTGACTCATGAGTGTTGTGTGCAGGGAAGTCTTGCAGTTGTTTCAGATAAATCCATTTTTGGATTAGGAAAAAATAATATCAAATTGGAACAAAAGGCCGTTCAAATGTTTAGTTTTTAAACTGTTCTCCATTTAAAAGGCAAAAGGGAGAAACTTGGAACAAAATAAGAACAGATCTAAGAGTGGTCAGTACCGATAGTGGAGCTTCCAACACCACAACATCAACAGATTGCACAAACAACAGACCGGACAAACCTCTGACGGTTTTATAAACAATACTCTATGCCTCATAAATCTACCAGCATCATTTGGGAGGATAAATAAATTAATGGATGCAGGCTAATCATGAATATGATACACTTTGATTTCCAGAATGCACTACATAAGGTGCTCAATTGGTGGCTTCAAACCAGATCGGGCTCTTGAGATTAACATTAAATTATCTGGTTTAAGTGGAGACAGGCTTAGCAAAGGATGATACGAACTTCAAAAAGCTTTGGGTGGTAGCTGAGTATACCAGAACTCAATTTGTTTGTGGAACTTTAGAGAGGAAATGATTTGGGTTTTTAGAATGTGAAGCAAAATGGATCTAAGAATCCAGCAGGCGTTGTGTGTTGGAGAAGTAGATATGGCAAGACAAGGAGGGATGAGGTGATTCTTAACATAAAACAGGAGTGCATGTATTTTCCCTGTAACCAATAACCTATCAACAAATCGTAAGAACATGAGGCCCTGAAATGTAATCTGTGGGAGCACTATTTTATTAAGCCATGAGCACACTGTTTCATTATTGAGGCATTAAGGCAGTGAAAAATGTAGTCTTTTTGTGTTGATTTTAAATGTCCGTTTCCAAGGAGTGTGATGAAATAATCTCCCAGGTGCTAATGAATTAATCTGCAGCATCACTGGAGAATCAATCTATAATATTGGCAAGCCATCCATCAGCTGAAATAGCCTCCTCATTGACGACTGGCATTCTGTGGTTGCCATGTGTTGCATCTGCAAAATGCAGTGACAAGGTGTCAAAACTCTTTGGCAACACCTAGGGCAGCACGGTGGCGCAGCGGTAGAGGTGCTGCCTTACAGTGCTTGCAGCGCCCGAGACCCGGGTTCGATCCCGACTACGGGTGCTGTCTGTATGGAGTTTGTACGTTCTCCCCATGACCGCATGGGTTTTCTCCGAATTTCCTCCATAATTCCAAAGACGTACAGGTTTGCAGGTTAAAATTCGGTTGGTATAAATGTAATTTGTCCCTAGTGTGTGTAAGGTAATGTTAATGTGCAGGGATTGCTGGTCAATGCGGACTTGGTGGGCCGAAGGGCCTGTTTCCACGCTGTATCTCTAAACTAAACTAAACTAAACATCTCCAAAATCCTTGATGTCTGTCACTGAGAAACCAATGGCAAATGGTGAACTGGAAGAGCATCCCATCCCATACCAATAAATCACACGAGATGTGAACTGGCCATGTGATCATTCACCACCATACATTGTGGGCATATCTTCACCATGAGAGCTGTTCCTTTCTCTATTTCTATTCCTGTGACTAAATCAATTATTGGTTCCCATATCTTTAGTTTTCAGAGGGTTTTTTTGTACAGCTGCATGTGGAAATGAAGGCACATTGTCTATTTACCATCTGATTTTGGTGACAATTTTGCATTTCTTTATAATCATTAATTTGATCATGTCTACAGTTCCTACGTTACCTATAATTTCAGAGCTAGTGTTTTATCGTGTGGTGGAGTCTGGTACTTATGATCACCGTTTTTAGTTTTTAGTTTCTGACTGTGCAGTGTTACATTTGCCAGCAGGTGTTACTGATTGATTTTCTATTAATTACAATTGTTGTTTCTCACTTATGACACTAATTTCCATTTCACGCAAATCAGCTCTTTCAGGTCTAGTTATTAGATCCACAATTTTTGTTCATCTTTGTCAACCGGCAAAGTCCACATCAGCAATAATTCTAACACTTCAAAGCATATTGTTCCATTGAAGTTATTGAGGAATTCTGGCATGGAAGATGTTGAATAAAATGGGGAGAGGAAATACCGAAGTACATCCAGTGCTGTTGGAGATAAGCCAACAATTATTTCATCCACAGACACTGCACTTTCTAAATTCTTATGTAAGGATTGAATTACCTTCATAATTCTCTCGTTATTGATGTTGGTCCTCATTATCAGATGTACTGCATCATGTTATAGCCCTTCTCCACGTTGGTAAGAGTTGCAGCCAGTCCTTTGTTGTTCGAGCCTTTTGTACAACAAAGTCTTGGTTATTGTTCATCTGACCGCATTAATTACTCGAATCCCTCTCTTCATTTTCCAAGCTCCTCAGCTTGCTTGTGAAACAGACAGAAAATGCCGGAAACATTCACTAGGTCACAGGGCATCATTGTGCAGTGCGGTTCCTGAGACGTTAACTGTTTCTCTATCGCTACGCTTCCTAAGCTACTGTGTTTCCAACATTATCTGCTTAGATTTCAGATTTACATCATCTGGAGTTATAGACATAGACTCATACTGCTTGGAAACAAGCCCTTCGGCCCAACTTGCTCACACCGGCCAACATGGCCCATCTACACTAGTCCCACTTGCCCACACCGGCCAGCATGTCCCATCTACACTAGTCCCACTTGCCCGCACTGGCCAACATGGCCCATCTACACTAGTCCCACTTGCCCACACGGGCTAGCATGTCCCATCGACACTAGTCCCACTTGCCCACACGGGCCAGCATGTCCCATCTACACTAGTCCCACTTGCCCACACGGGCCAGCATGTCCCATCTACACTAGTCCCACTTGCCCACACGGGCCGGCATGTCTCATCTACACTAGTCCCACTTGCCCACACGGGCCAGCATGTCCCATCTACACTAGTCCCACATGCCCACACTGGCCAACATGGCCCATCTACACTAGTCCCACTTGCCCACACCAACCAACATAGCCCATCTACACTAGTCCCACTTGCCCACACTGACCAACATGTCCCATCCACACTTGTCCCACTTGCCCACACGGGCCAGCATGTCCCATCTACACTAGTCCCACCCGCCCACACCGGCCAGCATGTCCCATCTACACTTGTCCCACCTGCCCGCGCTGGTCCCATATCCCTCCAAACCTGAGTTTGTTTGTGTTTGCTGCTGGGGCTGTATGTTCTGTTTGCGTTTTTACCACTCGGGTAGCTGCTGAGGTTGTTGATTGTAGAGTTTGGGAATTGTTTAGATTTGTTATTGGTATTATAAGTAAATGCTTTGGACAAAGCTTTGGTAAATGCCTGTCACAGAGTTGAACTTTGCTTCACAGTCGCTCTTTCAGTTCTGCATGCAGTGTGTCGGTGCCAGCGGAGTTCTTCAACATTGGAAATGCTTTCCCTCCTCTCAGAGACTGACTCACACAAAGAGGCTTTAGGGTGGGTGGGAATTGCTGGTCTTTTTCCCTGTAAACCGAAAATTAACATACAGGATCATCCAAGAAAAAAACTGCAGATGCTGGTTTAAATCGAAGGTAGACCCAAAATGCTGGTTCAGGCAACATCTCGGCAGAGAAGGACAATGGACAATAGACAATAGATGCAGGAGGAGGCCATTCGGCCCTTCGAGCCAGCACCACCATTCAATGTGATCATGGCTGATCATTCTCAATCAGTACCCCATTCCTGCCTTCTCCCCATACCCCCTGACTCCGCTATCCTTAAGAGCTCTATCTAGCTCTCTCTTGAATGCATTCAGAAAATTGGCCTCCACTGCCTTCTGAGGCAGAGAATTCCACAGATTCACAACTCTCTGACTGAAAAAGTTTTTCCTCATCTCAGTTCTAAATGGCCTACCCCATATTCTTAAACTGTGGCCCCTTGTTCTGGACTCCCCCAACATTGGGAACATGTTTCCTGCCTCTGACGTGTCCAATCTTATACGTTTCGATAAGATCTCCTCTCTTCCTTCTAAATTCCAGTGTATGCAAGCCTAGTCGCTCCAGTCTTTCAACATATCACAGTCCCGCCATTCCGGGAATTAACCTAGTAAACCTATGCTGCACACCCTCAATAGCAAGAATATCCTTCCTCAAATTTGGAGACCAAAACTGCACACAGTACTCCAGGTGCGGTCTCACTAGGGCCCTGTACAACTGCAGAAGGACCGCTTTGCTCCTATACTCAACTCCTCTTGTTATGAAGGCCAACATTCCATTGGCTTTCTTCACTGCCTGCTGTACCTGCATGCTTCCTTTCAGTGACTGATGCACTAGGACACCCAGATCTCGTTGTACATCCCCTTTTCCTAACTTGACACCATTCAGATAATATTCTGCCTTCCTATTCTTACCACCATAGTGGATAACCTCACACTTATTCACATTAAACTGCATCTGCCATGCATCCGCCCACTCACACAACCTGTCCAAGTCACCCTGCAACCTCATAGCATCTTCCTCACAGTTCACACCACCACCCAGCTTTGTATCATCTGCAAATTTGCTAATGGTACTTTTAATCCCTTCATCCAAGTCATTAATGTATAAAAAATTGGTTGACAGACAGAAAGCAAAGAGTGGGGATAAATGGGTATCTTTCAGAATGGCAGGCAGTAACTAGTGGGGTATCGCAAGGCTCGGTGCTGGGAATTGTCTTCATCCAAGTGAATGGGTGACGTTTCGAGTCGAGGCCCTTCTTCAGGATAATCTTGCAGATTCCAGGAATTAAATGCATTCTCTTGCTTTGATAGTTAACTAATTTGTTGACTACCTTATTTTGAATGAGATGGCTCTTTTATTCTGTTATATTATAAATCCCATATAGTCAGTTAGCAATAAAGCGTCATTTCACTTCACATTTCCAGGAAAGCTAACAACAATTGTTTCATGATGGCACTAAGTGTTGTTGTGAGATCTGGGCACTTTAGTTCATGTTTCTCTTGAGGAAATAGTTGTGGGTAATGAAGGCTCAATGTTGTATCTCATGACGCATCCCAACACAAGCCTTCCCTAAACAGAAAGGCTCAAACGCTCCCTCCTCAGGACCACCTGCGTGTGTCCATGTTGCGGTTAGGAACTTTGGAACGTGAGTCACATGAGTGGTGTTCACATCCAGACTGCCTTTTGTGGAGTTACTTTCCTCAAGAGAGAAACCCAGATACGTCTAGAATTCATCATCAATGACAAATAATATCCAGCACAATTGTTCAGATCTTTTGGTTCTGCAGTACTGTATCTTTTGATTCATCATATATTATAACCGGCCTCCCACCCTCCTACGTCTGGGTTTCAGCATTTAGACGACACTTGGACAGGTACATGGATAGAAACAGTTTGGATGGATATGGACCAGGCAGAGTGGGACCTGTACCCTGTGATCTCCACCTACGTTGTGGGGTTATGGAGCCCCCAGGCCATGGTGAACCATGGCATCTGCAGGGTGAGAGGATAGTGGGACCGTAGGACCGCGTCACCCTCCAGTGCCATGTGCAGCAGGGGACAGAAGAGCTGCCTGTAGTTCCTGCATCACCCTGCTCAATACATGTGACATATACCGCATCACCCTGCTCTATACATGTGAATATACTGCATCACCCTGCTCAATACATGTGAATATACCGCATCACCCTGCTCAATACATGTGAATATACCGCATCACCCTGCTCAATACATGTGAATATACCGCATCACCCTGCTCAATACATGTGAATATACCGCATCACCCTGCTCAATACATGTGAATATACCGCATCATCCTGCTCAATACATGTGAATATACCGCATCACCCTGCTCAATACATGTGAATATACCGCCTCGTAAACTAACACAGCACAGGGCTCTTGCTGTTGTTTGGTCAAAATGCATTTGACAAAATATATTAAACATTACATTTTATTCCAGGTGTTTGTGGGTTAACCAGAAACCATGTATGAAGGAGAAGGAGATCATTGCTCGTGATTGCGGGCATCAAATAGCATTCATGAGTATTCAACATGCACACGTTCATCTGTGTATTTTTAAAGATCCATGCATGCTGTGATCTAATTAACATTGCCAAAATACCCTGAATTTCAGATCGCAGCTTGTGTTTCTCCCAGAAGGAATTTTAAATGGCACTACCTGCTCAAGTGACCTGGTCAATGACCTGCTCAAGTGACCTGGTCAATGACCTGCTCAAGTGACCTGGTCAATGACCAGTTTCAGAGCTGAATCTCATGCAAGGATGTAATCGCAGGTGCTGAGGATTCTTCACACTCTCCCTTGCTACGGTACGTCACCTCACCATCAGCCTGTTGTTGACAACTGTCTGCGGCCTCGCCCTGGTCACTGGTCACTGGTCAGTGGTCACTGCTGCTAACCCTGCACTCACTGTCTGTGGCCTTGCCCTGGTCACTGGTCAGTGGTCACTGGTCAGTGGTCACTGCTGCTAGCCCTGCACTCACTGTCTGCGGCCTCGCCCTGGTCACTGGTCACTGGTCACCGGTCACTGCTGCTAGCCCTGCACTCACTGTCTGTGGCCTTGCCCTGGTCACTGGTCAGTGGTCACTGGTCAGTGGTCACTGTTGCTAGCCCTGCACTCACTGTCTGCGGCCTTGCTTTGGTCACTGGTCAGTGGTCACCGGTCACTGCTGCTAGCCCTGCACTCACTGTCTGTGGCTTTGCCCTGGTCAGTGGTCGCTGGTCACTGGTCACTGCTGCTAGCCCTGCACAAACTGTGCGGTTTCACTGTGGTCACTGCTGCGCGTTGTTGACAACTGTCTCGCCCTGGTCACTGGTCACTGGTCAGAGGTCACTGGTCAGTGGTCACTGGTTACTGTTGCTAGCCCTGCACTCACTGTCTGTGGCCTTGCCCTGGTCACTGGTCAGTGGTCACTGGTCACTGTTGCTAGCCCTGCACAGTGTTCGTCTGTCTTGTAGCCTGTGCAATGAAGTAGTTCAGGCCTGCAGCTTGTAAGGCAGGAACGGTTCTGTAGGAAGGAACTGCAGATGCTGGTTTAAACCGAAGATGGACACAAAATAGAAACAGAAACATAGTAAATAGGTGCAGGAGTAGCTTCGAGCCAGCACCACCATTCAATGTGATCATGGCTGATCATCCACAATCAGTACCCCGTTGCTGCTTTCTCCCCATATCCTTTGATTCCGTTAGCCTTAAGAGCTAAATCTAACTCTCTCTTGAACACATCCAGTGAATTGGCCTCCACTGCCTTCTGTGGCAGAGAATTCCACAGATTCACAACTCTCCGGGTGAAAAAGTTTTTCCTCAACTCATTCCTAAATGGCCGACCCTTATTCTTAAACTGTCACCCCTGGCTCTGTACTCCCCAACATGGGGAACATTTTTCCTGTCTCTACCTGTCCAATCCTCTAAGAATTGTATATGTTTCTATAAGATCCCCTCTCATCTTTCTAAATTCCAGCGAATACTAGCCCAGTTGACCCATTCTTTCATCATACGTCGGTTCCATCATCCCAAAATGCTGGAGTAACTCAGCAGGTCAGGCAGCATCTCTTGAGAGAAGGAATGGCTGACGTTTCGGGTCGAGACCCTTCTTCGCTTCGAATGATTTGTCCACACAGGTCAAACCTATTTCAGAACCGTGAAAGTGAAGATTCAAGATAATTAATTCCGTCTCTAGCAACTCGATCTGACTCATCATTCCTTAATTACTGATTGCCATTTAAATTTATGCACCATGAATTGGTTTGGTAAATGTAACAATTGTCCCCAGTGGGTGTAGGATAGTGTTAATGTGCGGGGATCGCTGGTCGGTGCTGGCCTGATTCTGCATCATATCTCTGTATCTCTATCTCTATCTTACACGCTGGGAACAATTTACCAAGCCAATTAACCTACAAACCTGCACGTCTTTGGAGTGTGGGAGGAAACCGGAGCACCCGGAGAAAACCCATGCGATCATGGGGAGAATGTACAAATTCAGTACGGACAGGACCCGTAGTCAGGATCGAACCGGGGTCTCCAGCGCTGTAAGGCAGCAACTCTACCGCTGCGCCACCGTGTCACCCACTCTAGTAAACCTCCAGACACACTGACCTACAGTTAAGGCCTTGTGTGGGTTATTGCAGAGCCCGGAATGTTCTCTGACGCATTATTGCATTTGCTACACAAAGACAACCTGCTAACATTCCAGTGTGGGGATTGTTTTTTACAATATCCATTTAATGACAAAAAATGACAAAGACCAAATCTACCAAGGCCAATGACTTGCTGGATTATTCTGAGCTGAAACAATCCACTGATTCAACTCTAGAGGCACAGAGTGACACAGTGTGGAGACAGGCCCTTCAGCCCAACTCGCCCACACCGGCCAACACTGTATTGTCAAGGTACCTTGGGTTAGGGTTGGGGTTAGGGTTAGGGGTTGGGGTGGGGGCTGGGGGTTAGGGCTGGGGGTTGGGGTTGGGGGGTTGAGGGTTAGGGTTGGGGGGTTGGGTTTGGGGGTTGGGGTTTTGGGGTTAGCGTTAGGGTTGGGGTTTGGGGGTTGCGGGATTGGGGGGTGGGGGGTTGGGGTGGGGTTGGGGGGTGGGGGATTGGGGGGTGGGGGGTGGGGGGTTGGGCAATGCTTGGTTTTGTACACCTGAGAGATGTTGGGACGGTGTGGATCAGCACGACCCGCGGCCACTGTGATAATCTGCACTGGAGACGGATCGGGGATTCCACGCCGGGTTTTGTCTGGGACCCGGTGTGGAGCCGGATCAGCACTGGTCGGGGCCGGATCAGCACAGATCCGGGCCGGATCTTGTCTCGGACCGGTCCCACAGCGAGTGCTGCCGCCGGAGCGGCTCCGCTTTCAATCCGCTCTGAGCGATGGCGACGCCGGGGACCCGAGTCCAGGATTAATCCCGGATCTGCATCGCCTCGTCGCCCACCTGCGGCACCGGTGAGTGGCGGCAATGGGTGGGAAGGAGGTAGGGGGGGAGGGAGTGAGTGAGGGAGTGAGGGAGGGAGGGCCGGCCGGCTGGACAACTGACCACGGACATTGTGGGGATGTGAGGGGCCGGGGTCTGGTGAACGTGGATCTTGTGCCCGGGTTAGTGAGGAGCAGTGACATGGATGTGGACTGGAGATGCCGCGTTAGTGAGTGAGGGTCGGACCACTGGCCGGGGACATTGTGGAGATGCCCGGGAGCGCGGGGCCGGGGATGGTGGTCGTGGACATTGGATCAGGTGCGGCAGCGGCTCCGGGTCGGTGTGTGGGGGGTGAGGGTCAGGGGCAGGTGACCGCAGGTGTGTCAGGGCCGGGCCGGGCCGGTGAAGGTGGGCAGGTGTCGGGCGCTGAGATGAGGTAAATGTGGATGTTTCCGGACTCCAGGCGCAGCGGCTCCGGCAGGGTCGGCACTGAGCGGGTGGGATGGCGGACAAAGCCGTTGCCCCCCCCCCCCTACACCCCCGGACCCCCTACACCCCCGGACCCCCTACACCCCCGGACCCCCTACACCCCCGGACCCCCTACACCCCGGACCCCCACCCCCGGTGATATTCGGCGTGGATTTGGATCAATAATGAGCGGGTCCCGGGGCGGCGCTGAATCTGTGGGTCCAGACCCCGCGGGGATCATCTTGATGCGAACAAGTGCGGACCCGCGGCCGCGATGTCGTTTTCTGTCCCCGACCCCCCGCTCAGGGTCTCCACCCACCCACCCACCGCCCATCGCCCACCCACCCACCGCCCATCGCCCACCCACCCACCGCCCATCGCCGCTGCCCCAGGCTGGGCTGGGCCGGGCTTCAAACCCAACGCGAACCCGCGCCCTCTCTGTCCCGTCCCCAATACCCTAATACCCGTTGCCCTTATACAATACCCTAATACAATGCCTAATACCCGATACCCGTTGCACTCCGCACTGTGGGGGGGGGTATGACCTTGTTTTCATTATTGGGGTTACAGTCAGGGTGTGGGTGGGGGGGGGGGGGTGGGGTGGGTAGTGTTGGTGGGGGAGGGGGGGGGAGAGGGGGGATGGGGGAGGGAGGTGGTGTGTGTGTGGGGGGTGGCTGCCAAATGTGTCATTAACAGCGAGGATCCGCTGACAGATTTTTGCCGAAGGCGGCTGGTTTATTTGCTGTAATGTTGTGCATTGAGCGGGTTTATATTCCAGCTAGCTGTTAATTGCAGGAAACCGGGTAAACACGGGGTCAGTAGATCCGCCTGTAATCCAGTTATGAATTAAAGATGTGCTGCAGTTATCACAGCATTTAAAACGCGACCCTCGGCCCGACTCTGGGACGTTGTAGCTCGTCTCCCTCTCTCCTGAATCTCAGCCTGAAGAAGGGTCTCGACCTTAAACGTCACCCATTCCTTCTCTTCTCTCCAGAGATGCTGCCTGACCCGCTGAGTTACTCCAGCACTCTGTGTCTATCTTCAGTGGTTGGGCGGCACCAGTGTTGTTGTGAGTTGTCCGTGACTGCGAGGATTCGCATTAAATAATCCGGGTCGGTGTGAAAATCCGCCAGCGTCTGAATTCCAGCAAATCAGTCGCGACTGAACAAACCCGCGTCACCTCCTCCCGTCCCTCAGTCTCCGAGAACCGCAGTTAGTTATCCTCTGTCTGTCCGCGAACTCCGCTGTAACCGGCCCCACAACGTCGCTTTACCGGGACCGGGAGCCCCCCTCCGTGGACACGTCTCACCGACCTGGTCTGATCGACACTCGGGCGCTGGCCGGTGCCAGCAAAGCCGTCAGAATTATTCACTGGGTAAGGTTCGCGATGGTGATTGCATCCGCGTTGATGCTGTTCAATCACGGTGTGTCTGTGTGTGTGTGTGTGTGTGTGTGTGTGTGTGTGTCTATATGTGTGTGTGTCTATATGTGTGTGTGTGTGTGTCTATATGTGTGTGTGTGTGTCTATATATGTGTGTGTCTATATATGTGTGTGTGTGTGTGTCTATGTGTGTGTGTGTGTCTATATGTGTGTGTGTGTGTGTGTCTATATGTGTGTGTGTGCCTATATGTGTGTGTGTGTCTATAAGTGTGTGTGTGTGTCTATATGTGTGTGTGTCTATATGTGTGTGTGTGTCTATATGTGTGTGTGTGTCTATATGTGTGTGCGTGTGTGTCTATATGTGTGTGTGTGCCTATATGTGTGTGTGTGTGTGTGTGTGTCTATATGTGTGTGTGTGTGTCTATATGTGTGTGTGTGTGTCTATAAGTGTGTGTGTGTGTCTATAAGTGTGTGTGTGTCTATATGTGTGTGTGAGTGTCTATATGTGTGTGTCTATGTGTGTGTGTGTCTATATGTGTGTGTGTCTATATGTGTGTGTGTGTGTCTATATGTGTGTGTGTGTGTGTGTGTGAGATTCAGAGTCATAGAGTGACACAGTGTGGAAACAGGCCCTTCGGCCCAACGCGCCCACACCGGCCGACAAATATCTCAGCGTGAGATAGGGGGTGATCTCCCTCCTCCTCGCCCCGGCCGCTCCACTGACACCGACCAGCCGGGGCCTGTTCAGTTCCCACTCCCCCCTCCCTGCATCGCGGTGCCTGGCCTGGACCTGCTGTGTTTATGAGGTTTCTGGACAGACGCAGGGATTAGAGGGATATGGATCACGTGCAGGCAGGTGAGATGAGCTCAGGTTGGCATCATGTTGAGCACAGACATTGTGGGCCTCTTGTAGAAACATGTACAATTCTGAAAGGATTGGACAGGCTAGATGCAGGAAGGTCTGATACCTTTCTTTTACCTGCTGCCTTTCACCTGAAACATAAACCGGGGAGTTTCATTAGTGATTTCCCTGTGAGCACAGGTGATCAATCGCACTCTGTTGCCCACATGAAGTATCTCACTTGTACTTTCCTAATTCCAGATACATCATCAGAGTTTAATTATTTCACAGTCCTCATTGATTTTCACACCTCTTACATTTCTCATCAGGCATAGAGATTTGCATTTTTTAAGTCGAGGGTGTTTCTTTGTCAGATGCTGCAAATAAATATAAACCAGAACAATGAGATTCTTAATTGCAAAGATGGACACAAAAAGCTGGAGTAACTCAGGGGACAGGCAGCATCTCTGGAGAGAAGGAATGGGTGACGTTTCGGGTCGAGACCTTTCTTCAGACAGTCCATCTTTGGTTTAAACCAGCATCTGCAGTTCCTTACTATAGATTTCGACTTGCTGGACCTTCACAAGCACACAAGGCACAATAAAATTAAATGTACAATAAATTACCAGGCATTCTAGGTCAACTGGACAACGATAATACCATGACCAGAGGGTGCTCTGGGTCTTGGATGCCATTAGCTGCCCACAGTGCTTCGTGTAGAATATACCCAAATTCTGCACCCTTGTGTAAATCTGCCACATGGACCAGGAAAGGGAAGATAATTCACAAAAAGCTGGAGTAGCTCAGCAGGTCAGGCAGCATCTCGGGAGAGAAGGAATGGGTGACGTTTCGGGTCGAGACCCTTCTTCAGACTGATGTCGGGGGTGGGATAAAGGAAGGATATAGGTGGAGACAGGAAGATAGAGGGAGATCTGGGAAGGAGGAGGGGAAGGGAGGGACAGAGGAGCTATCTGAAGTTGGAGAAGTCGACGTTCATACCACCGGGCTGCAAACTGCCCAGGCGAAATATGAGGTGCTGCTCCTCCAATTTCCGGCGGGCCTCACTATGGCACTGGAGGAGGCCCATGACAGAGAGGTCAGACTGGGAATGGGAGGGGGAGTTAAAGTGCTGGGCCACCGGGAGATCAGTTTTGTTAATGCGGACCAAGCGCAGGTGTTCAGCGAAGCGATCGCCGAGCCTGCGCTTGGTTTCGCCGATATAAATAAGTTGACATCTAGAGCAGCGGATGCAATAGATGAGGTTGGAGGAGGTGCAGGTGAACCTCTGTCTCACCTGGAAAGACTGTTTGGGTCCTTTGATGGAGTTGAGGGGGGAGGTAAAGGGACAGGTGTTGCATCTCGTGCGGTTGCAGGGGAAAGTGCCCGGGGAGGGGGATCCTGTCCTTGTTGCGAGTGGGGGGAGGGGGAGCAAGAGCGGAGCTGCGAGATGTAGAAGAGACCCTAGTGAGAGCCTCATCTATAATGGAGGAGGGGAAGCCCCGTTTTCTGAAGAACGAGGACATCTCGGAAGCCCTAGTGTGAAACACCTCATCCCGGGCGCAGATGCGGCGTAGACGGAGGAATTGGGAGTAGGGGATAGACTTTTTGCAGGGGACCGGGTGGGAAGAAGTGTAGTCCAGATAGCTGTGCGAGTCGGTGGGCTTGTAGTAAATGTCCGTCACTAGTCTGTCTCCTGTGATGGAGATGGTGAGGTCCAGAAACGGGAGGGAGATGTCAGAGATAGTCCAGGTATATTTAAGGGCAGGATGGAAATTGGAGGTGAAGTGTATGAAGTCAGTGAGTTCTGCATGGGTGCAAGAGGTAGCACCAATGCAGTCGTCGATGTAGCGGAGGAAGATAATTCATCATTATGTTCACAACGTCCATTCCTTCTCCAGTCTGGCTCATTTCCTTTCATTCTGTTCTTTATACATTCGCTGGCTTTCCAGAGACTTTGTTGTAATTCCTCTACTGTAAAGTTTTAATTTACCTGATAATTCTTCGGTGGGAAAACCTGTCACAACCCTTCAGAAATCCCAACCATTCCGTCATTTGCTTTGTTAAGAGCCCTTTGATTGATCCCGGACAATGTTGTTTCCATTGTTAGTAACGAGTAAACATTCTCCTTTTAAAAAAATTAACAATTTTATCAGAAATGATCATAGAGCATCGAACAGGCCCTTCGGCCCATAATGTCCGTGCTGTACATGATGCCAAGATAAGCTAATCTCATCTGCCTGTGATGATCCATATCCCTCCATTCACTGCACCTCCATGTGCCTTTTGGTTTTGAACCCTTGATCATAATTGGACGTGCTGGGTGGATTGTGTTTCTTCAGTAGGTCATTGGGACATGCTGGGTTGTTGACGTTTGTATCATTGTGATGTGCCGGATGGTTTACGTCTCTTCAGTATTTCGTTCCCTCCGTTCCTGCGGAGCAATCAGCAATCTGATGGATGCTGACGTCTCTCGGATACCTCTCCACTGGTTGGCTCGCCATTCTTGATTTTTATTCTTTCTTTTAGAATCTCCTTTAAACTCACCTGATGCCTTGTTCAGGTCCATTTTCTTTTGTTGGTAAAATGCACTCGGGGAATTACAGATGTTTAATATAGTTGCGATAAAATGGAGACACGAGCAACAGCAGATTCTGGAAACTTGGGCAAAACACAAACTGCTGGAGGGTTTTAGTGGGTCGGGCAGCATCTGTGGGATGCTGTAGAAAGGTCCCGACCCAAAGCCCCCCAGATGCTGCCTGACCCACTCAGTCCCTCTAGCAGTCTGTTTCTTGCTCAAGTTGTCACTTTCCCATCTACATTGGGCAAATTCAACTCACCCAGATGGCCCATCTTATACCTCCGACTCTCAGTCTGCTGAAGGGTCTCCAGCCAAAATGTCACCCATTCCTTTTCTCCAGACCCACTTGACCCGCTGAGTTACTCCAGCACTTGATGTCCATCTCCGTGGTGACCCTCGGACTATCCTTGATTGGAATTGCTGGCTTTACCTTGCACTAAACGTTATTCTATTATCATGTATCTGTACACTACAAATGGATCGATTCTAATCATGTATTGTCTTTCCGCTGACTGGTTAGCACCCAACATTTTCACTGTACCTCGGTACACGTGACATTAAACTGAACTAAACTGATCTCAGATGTATTATTGCTGCCCCTACACACTGTGTACAATCCCCTACACACTGTGTAGTGTGTACAACCCCCTACACACTGTGTACAACCCCCTACACACTGTGTACAACCCCCTACACACTGTGTACAACCCTCTACACACTGTGTACAACCCCCTACACACTGTGTACAACCCCCTACACTGTGTACAACCCTCTACACACTGTGTACAACCCCCTACACACTGTGTACAACCCCCTACACTGTGTACAACCCTCTACACACTGTGTACAGCCCCCTACACACTGTGTACAACCCCCTACACTGTGTACAACCCTCTACACACTGTGTACAACCCCCTACACTGTGTACAACCCCCTACACACTGTGTACAACCCTCTACACACTGTGTACAACCCCCTACACTGTGTACAACCCCTTACACACTGTGTACAACCCCCTACACACTGTGTACAACCCCCTACACACTGCGTACAACCCCCTACACTGTTTACAACCCTCTACACACTGTGTACAACCCCCTACACACTGTGTAGTGTGTACAACCCCCTACAGACTGTGTACAACCTCCTACACACTGTGTACAACCCCCTACACACTGTGTACAACCCCCTACACACTGTGTACAACCCCCTACACACTGTGTACAACCCCCTACACTGTGTACAACCCCCTACACACTGTGTACAACCCCCTACACACTGTGTACAACCCCCTACACACTGTGTACAACCCCCTACACACTGTGTACAACCCCCTACACACTGTGTACAACCCCCTACACACCTCTCTGTTGCCAACCCATCCTCTTGTTGTGTGACTGCCGTTTGTACACGTTACCTGACACGCATAAAACCTGAACCATTTTCCTTCCAAGTTCTTAACTCCATCTTGATGGATTCAGTCCAGCCAGACACAAACTGCAGGACTTGTACTGTGAGGGAATTTTTAATTAGATTTGCCAAAGTATTCTCTCCTCCCCGTCCATTTCTCCTGCTCTGGGTGTTACCCCCAGTGTTGTCCAACCTCTGCCATCTCCACCGTGGCTGCATGGGATTATTCTCCAAGATAATTAACACTTATGTCGAAAACCTTACACTAATGATACATTTTGGACATTGACTCTTACAATTTTTCCTGGTTTTCTTGTTCATTTGTTTTTCTTGTCTCTGTATAACAGTAATTTTGTTTCCTGCCTCTGCATAACCCATTTCTTCACCTTCCCTCTGTTCATTGCTGATTCTATTCACCTTCTGGTTCTGTTCGATTTGCTTCCTCGACCATTTTCATTCTCAAGTGTGAAAATCAAAACCTCTGTGCTGTCTTATTCAAATGAAACATGAATATTGAATTAGTAACTTCTGTCCCTGTCCATTTGTGCAAATCCACATCCACGTTTTAAGATGGTAATTGATAGGGATATTCTTTATCCAAAACACCTTTCTCTTGCCCGTCAGAAAAATTAGCATTAATTTGCTTGGATTATCCACGACCAAACCACCTGGACCAAATTCTGTGGAGAAATAAAAAGATTGAGTTCTGTGTTGCTGACACCAGGAAGAAATGGAGCAAGAAACTTTCTCTGAAACGTTCCCGTCTGAAGCAGGAGGGTGGAATACTCTTTGTTACTCCCTGCAGACAGGAGCATCAGGACCCTGAGGTCAGTCCCACAGGACATTCATCCAGTCACCACCAATATATCTCTGCTGAACACATTGTCTGCTGACCTGATTCACGATTGAAACAAGAACAGAACTGTTGGAGGAACTCAACAGGTCAGGCAGCATCTGTGGAATGAATGGAAGAATGGACAGATGGCATTTTGGGTCAGGGCCCTTCATCAGACAGGACAACACCTGTGGAGGGAACGGACTGATGATGTTTTGGTCCTGGCCCTCCCTCCCTCCAGGACCCTCCCTCCCTCCAGGACCCTCCCTCCCTCCAGGACCCTCCCTCCCTCCAGGACCCTCCCTCCCTCCAGGACCCTCCCTCCAGCCCGGTCCAAGCCCCAAAATGTGAACTGATTTCTCTTCCCACAGATGCTGCTTGTAATTAAACAATATTACATGAAAATCTAAAAGATCAGGGTGGCTATATTATTACACGCTAGATGTTGCTTGCCACAAGTATCCACCTATCTTGCCTGGACTTTAATAATTTAAAAATTCTGTATATTTAAAACTTGTAGAGTTAGCAAATACTGGTTTAGTGCGTTCTCTGGTTCCCCATGGAACAGCCAGCAAAGAAATGAACAAAAATCTGTGCTGTTAAGGAGGCAAATAAACCCAATGCAGTATTGTTTGTTGGAGCTTGTGGGTTTTGCTGTGACATTACGTAAGTGCTAAGGGCAGACTGTTATTTCTTCTGTCAGAGAACTTCCTCTGATGCTCCTCTTCAGTTGTTTTAGAAACATAGAAAATAGGTGCAGGAGTAGGCCATTCGGCCCTTCGAGCCTGCACCGCCATTCAATATGATCATGGCTGATCATCCAACTCAGTATCCTGTACCTGCCATCTCTCCATACCCCCTGATCCCTTTAGCCACAAGGGCCACATCTAACTCCCTCTTAAATATAGCCAATGAACTGGCCTCAACTACCTTCTGTGGCAGAGAATTCCACAGATTCACCACTCTCTGTTTGAAAAAAACTTTCTCATCTCGGTCCTAAAAGACTTCTCCCTTATCCTTAAACTGTGACCCCTTGTTCTGGACTTCCCCAACATCGGGAACAATCTTCCTGCATCTAGCCTGTCCAACCCCTTAAGAATTTTGTAAGTTTCTATAACATCCCCCCTCAATCTTCTAAATTCCAGCGAGTACAAGCCGAGTCTATCCAGTCTTTCTTCATATGTGTGGTTTGCAGGGCGGTGGTGGCCATGAGGCCTTGCAGGGCGGTGTGTGGCCATGAGGCCTTGCAGGGCGGTGGGGGCAGTGGGTGGCCATGAGGCCTTGCAGGGCGGTGGTGGCCATGAGGCCTTGCAGGGCGGTGGGTGGCTATGAGGCCTTGCAGGGCGGTGGGGGCAGTGGGTGGCCATGAAGCCTTGCAGGGCGGTGGTGGCCATGAGGCCGTGCAGGGCGGTGGGGGCAGTGGGTGGCCATGAAGCCTTGCAGGGTGGTGTGTGGCCATGTAGCCTGGTTATGCTGTATTCATCACGCTTCTAATGGCTCAATGACAGCGCTGGGTTGTATCACAAGTTCATCCATCACTGATATTTTGTTCAATGTTGGGAAAGATAATGTGCGTAAAATTGTTAAACTATCATCATTAAGGACATTACTGTGTCAATTACTTTGTCAACTTCTATTACTAGCCAACCGCACAGATCCAAAGCACGCCTGACATGCCTGTCAGGAAGTGAATTTAATTTTGTTTTCTTTTCCTTATTAGTTATTAATTTCTCTAGATTTTGTTGAACTCTGGACTGAACTTCATTTGAATTCAATTGACTGGATAATTAGAGGCATGAAATGTTATTAAATTCTCTGCAACATCTCATGAGTTCTGTGGAAGTGTAAGGTTAATGGAGAACTGAAGGTTAATTGTAACAGGAAACAATTGACAGGGTGTTTTCAATGCAGTGGTAAGGCCACCAAAGATAGACACAAAATGCTGGAGAAACTCAGCGGGACAGGCAGCATCTCCGATTCCCAGCTGGGCAGGGACTGGTAAATCAGAAAGCTGGATAGATAATCTGCACAACAAGAGTTCACATTATGCGCAATGCAGTCTGAGAACTGGGATTTATTTTATCAGTAATGAAAATGAACAAGTCAGCTGTTGTAAAGTCCAAATGTTTCGTTATTTTCCTGCAGATAAAGAAAGCTGCTGTCATTATATTAATGATTCCAGTTCTACAGCAGGCTGGTTAATTTTAACTACCATATCTAAATCATCCTACCACAACCAGAGAGCAGTGCTGAACTACTAGCTACCTCTTCAGTGACCCACGGACTATCCTTGATCAGACTTTGCTGGCTTTTTCTTGCACTAAATGTTATTCCCTTATCATTGTAAATGGCTCAATTGTAATAATGTAATATCTTTCCGCTGACTGGATAACACGCAACAAAAGCCTTTCACTGTAGCTGGATAGAACACATCTCTCTGAGTACCATGACAGTCCCAGCTATCTGAAGGTCCCAGGTGTGTATCAGATAGAGGACACCTGTCCAAGTAGGTCCCAGCTACAGCTTTCTGGGTCAGTCCCAGCTATGCTGCCCAATGATGCCCACCATCCCTGTCAACTGACCACGTGGCCCATCTGTCCCAAACGTCTGCTCCTCACACAGACTCGTCTCTCTGCTCCACCAGGGATCGCCAGCTCCCTTTCCCCCACCCCACCCCCTCTACACCTGTCATTGGTCACTGGTCACTGGGTCACTTCTCTGCAGGCACATGACTCTCCCATGTCATTACCATCTGACTATACTGACAGGCACTTCTTGTCCTAATTACTAAAATATATTTTTGGCAACTTCTCAAATGAAAACAGTGCCTTCCATTGCAGTATTTTGTATGAGTGAGCAGTCATTTTGAGCTTGCTAATGAACAAATAAAACAAGCAATTTAGAACTGATGACTATTTAAAAGAATCTTAAGATCTAACGGTTTTAAGGTTCTCAAAACAGAGGATGTGGAATCTCCGGTGAGGACTGATTTGAGGAGAAATATCTTTGTTCAGGCGGTCATTTCGGAATTCTCTATCCAGATGCTCCGATGCAGAGACGCTGATTTATCCAAGACTGAGATTTCCAGATGTTTGTGCAAAAAGGGATTACAGAACAATGGTGATCGGTCAGTAAAATGAAAATAATTACAGGATTAGTAATATTACAGTCAACTGGCATATTTCAATTATGGCCTGACTGAATAGGAAAACAAGCTTGTGTATGGCCAATTTCTCCTAGTTACAGGATTAATGCCAGCAGAAATATGTTTGTGGCCCCAGATTAAACATTTCACCCATTCCTTCTCTCCAGAGAGGCTGCCTGACCCGCTGAGTTACTCCAGCATTTTGTGTCTATTACGTTCAGTGATCCCATTACATGTCCATCTGTTAGTATGGTTGTCTTTGATCAAAACCCAATTTGTGGAATCTTACATTGGTCATTACTGAACTAATAACTCAGATAATCTTGGCAGTGAATCATGAATTGTTTTAAATATAACATTCGTGAATATTAATGTATCACTGTGTTTGACCATTTTAGAAAATAACTTGCATCTTTGTAAAAAATTGGATGATAATGGAACAGTAGACAATCAGGAAATGTGATCTGTTGTGCAGCACGTTTGAATATAATCCCAAATTATCCTGAAATAGATGTAATTGAATGGCCTGTGCATTGACAATTTAATAGCCTTTGATGGGACAAATGTTGTTGGGTCATTGCTGTGTGGGAGTGGACATGACCGAGGGGTTTACTCTGGAGCATTACTCCACTGGCGGCCTGGGCAGAATTATTCTGCCTAAATGTTAGAAAATGGGAAGAGCACGGAGCATGTAAATGGGAAAATCTGTCAGGGATTATGTTGATGCAGGTTTTATCTATGACTCAGTATTTTCATTGATTGGTTAACCAGTTTAAAGTGCATGAAAGAAACAACCGATGATGATCAAACCAAAATGCTGCAGGAACTCAGTAGGCAGGCAGCATCTGGGGTTTTGGTTAATCCCAACTCTGACCCTAACCCTACCGGCCCAGTGCCCCCCATAACTAATTACCGGGCCAGTGCCCCCCATAACTAATCACTGGCCCAGTGCCCCCCATAACTAATTACCGGGCCAGTGCCCCCCATAACTAATTACCGGCCCAGTGCCCCCCATAACTAATTACTGGCCCAGTGCCCCCCCCCATAACTAATTACTGGCCCAGTGCCCCCCCATAACTAATTACTGGCCCAGTGCCCCCCCATAACTAATTACCGGGCCAGTGCCCCCCCATAACTAATTACCACTGTTCTCAGGCTCTGCCTCACCTCCAATTGGACCATGGATGTGACCAGAGTTCATTCAAACGATCAAGTGCAGACAGCTGTGCTGGAATGAAGAAGACATTCTGAAGAAGGGTCTCGATCCAAAACATCACCCATTCCTTCTCTCCAGAGATGCTGCCTGACCCGCTGAGTTACTCCGGCATTTTGCGTCTGTCTCAAATAAGCTGTTGTTTGTTCGTGTCAGATGGATAGGCTGTCATTCTGGAATGGGTAGTTTGTATCCAATCCCCCCCCCCGTGGGGTCCCAGGTCTGGACAGGGTCGATGCCTACCCAACGCTCCACCAATCCCCGCTCTCTCACCTCCAACCTCTCCCCAGTTCATTCATGTGGTTATGCAACTTGTCTGTAAATGTGTCCACGCTGTTTACAACTCTGAGGAAACAAGAACTCACCAGTCAGGTAGCAAAGAGTGTTTCCCCATATTCCGCGTGAACTCATTAGTGACTGAGCTAAATTTATGCAGCCCTGTTTGGAACATGCCACACACCAATGCTCCACTCCATTTATGCAGCCCTGTTTGGAACATGCCACTCACCAATGCTCCACTCCATTTATGCAGCCCTGTTTGGAACATGCCACACACCAATGCTCCACTCCATTTATGCAGCCCTGTTTGGAACATGCCACACACCAATGCTCCACTCCATTTATGCAGCCCTGTTTGGAACATACCACACACCAATGCTCCACTCCATTACTCGCACTCATTGAAACAATCACACTATTACAGAGGTTTAAAGGAACTTTTCACATTACCACTGAATGCTCTTATTTTTTTTGTAAGGATCCTAGCGTATTCAGTGGCCACATCCATACAAATCTGTTCTTCCGGCACAAGATAAGAACTGACACTTATTTGTCAGAACATAAATAAATAATTTCCAAAGCCATTTTCTGGGCCTACTGCAAGGATGGACCAGGCCAAAGTTTCCCTGCTCTGCCTCCAGTGTTTCATCAGGTCATAGGTCATAAGGGATAGGAGTAGAATTAGGCCATTCGGTCTATCAAGTCTACTCTGCCATTCAATCATGGCTGATCTATCTCTCTCTCCTTACCCCATTCTCCTGCCTTCTCCCCATAATCTCTGACACCTGTACTAATCAAAAATCTGTCTATCTCTGCCGTAAAAATATCCATATTTCTCCTCATCTCTTGCCTAAAAGAACATCCTTTAATTCTGCTGCTGTTTATCCAGCGTTCAGCAGCAGATCACACCACCTCCTCCACAAAGTCATCTCAGTTTCATGGTGAACAGTTTTATAGGATTTATCCTCATTAAAAACAAAATAGATCAAAATAAACGTAATTTCTGCAGTTATAGCACATCCTAGTTACAAAACAACCTTATTTCTGTGACCGTTTCAAAGGGAGATTGAGTTAGTTGCTGATTGATTCTCTCTAGCTTCAAAAGGTGAAATTAATCATTCATGACAAAAATCACATCACAGTTGGCATTTTAAATGCGCACATTTTTTAGACAACTCTGCAAATAATCTAATACTGGATTTCCAAATACATAAACCATAAACATTGGCAGTGCAGATTAATTTGTGAGTAACTTGCCCAGTGGCTGTGATTGTTTGAGATGATTGAGGTTTTCATTAAACACATTGATTAAACTGGTATAAATGAGTAACGTTGTAGTCACAAAATATACCCAGTCTTGAAAAGCTGAATAATTCCTTCAACCTGTTCACCATTGCGTGGAAAAGGTATTGGCAGACACAGGGAACTGCAGATACTGGCTTGCAAAACAAAGACACAAAGTGCTGCAGTAACTCAGCAGGCCCGACATACACTTTATTTGGGAACCTGTTCTCATGCACTCTGCTCTCAACTGCAGATGTATGATTTATGTTTTGCTGCCCACCTGTGTGATTGGGAGGAAAACATGAATCTAACAAAACAGCCAGAAGCTGCAGTTTCCAGACAACTGAAACATATAAGATTATTAAAGGATTGGACATGCTATTCTTGCTATTGAGGGCGTGCAGCGTAGGTTTACTAGGTTAATTCCCGGAATGGCAGGACTGTCATATGTTGAAAGACTGGAGCGACTAGGCTTGTATACACTGGAATTTGGAAGGATGAGAGGAGATCTTATCGAAACGTATAAGATTATTAAGGGGTTGGACACGTTAGAGGCAGGAAACATGTTCCCAATGTTGGGGGAGTCCAGAACCAGGGGCCACAGTTTAAGAATAAGGGGTAGGCCATTTAGAACTGAGATGAGAAAAAACATTTTCAGTCAGAGAGTTGTGAATCTGTGGAATTCTCTGCCTCAGAAGGCAGTGGAGGCCAATTCTCTGAATGCATTCAAGAGAGAGCTAGATAGAGCTCTTAAGGATAGCGGGGTCAGGGGGTATGGGGAGAAGGCAGGAACGGGGTACTGATTGAGAATGATCAGCCATGATCACATTGAATGGCGGTGCTAGCTCGAAGGGCCGAATGGCCTCCTCCTGCACCTATTGTCTATTATCTATTGCTAGAGGCAGGAAACATGTTCCCGATGTTGGGGGAGTCCAGAAACAGAGGCCACAGTTTAAGAATAAGGGGCCATTTAGAACGGAGATGAGGAAAAACTTTCTCACTCAGAAGGCAGTGGAGGAAATTCTCTGGATGTTTTCAAGAGAGAGCTAGATAGAGCTCTTAATGATAGTGGAGTCGGGGGTATGGGGAGAAGGCGGGAACAGGGTACTGATTGTGAAGATTGTGAATGATCAGGCATGATCACATTGAATGGCGGTGCTGGCTCGGAGGGCTGAATGGCCTCCTCCTGCATCTACTGTCTATTGTCTAACTGATATAATATCAGGCCCCCAGACTCGACCATTTCTGATGGCAATTCTTTCCTGTCTGTGTAAGCACCAACATTGGACATCACTCTGCTCTCTCCACAGAAGTTGCCTGGTCCACATAGTGTTCTAACATTCTCTCTTATCCCAGATGATCAGCAGCTGTGGTGTTCTATGTCGCATGGTTTTGTGGTTTTGCTCTCTGCTGCCTCTGTTTACACTTGCCTTCGATGGACCAGCGGAGGTCTGCATACACTCCTCCCCTCTCTTTGGTGGCATCAGCAGCCACATTCACTCCTCCCCCTCTCTGCAGCCAAAACATTCCCGGTTCTGATCAAGTCATTGATCTGAAACATTAATCTTGAGGCTCTCTCCACATGTGCAGCCTGACCTGCTGAGTATCACCAGCAGTTTTGTTCTGAATATGGTCAATTGCTGTAGTTGACAATTCTAGACAACTTGTACATTTAAGATTAAAGATAACAGTTTTGCACCACCATCTTTTTGCTGAACAGTTTTCACCATCTTGTGTTTTATTTCTCTCCTGTTGCAGGAAATTGAATGGTGCACGAGAAGTTCAGACACTACAGATATTATCCAAGCAGGACTGCCTCTTGTGAGTTTTGGATGCAGTGAGTGAACTTTTTAAATTATCAATAACTTGGATATCATATTGTAAATTACTTGTGGTTCTGGTGCTGGACAGCAATTGTTCAGGGTCAGTTTTGCAAAGGGGAGGGCTTTTATCCTTACCAGAAATATTTCAAGTGTAAATAAAACAAGTTCCTAGCAACATTCTGCATCCTGTAACATTTCACAAGCAAGGTGCAACACATTGGCCAGACAAGAGGAGAACCCCCTGCTTGTTTCTGAAGCTCCATTGATTCTCTTCAATGTCAACTGGGTGGATCTTGGCACAACGCCCCAATGTCGAGCAGTGCCTCACAGGCACATTGTTCAATGAAGCACTCGTGTATCAGCTGAGAATGTTTGTTGAAGTCCGTGAGCTGAAACTTGCCAGTGGACAGTGTGCAGCCACACAGCCACACAGCCATGCCCAGACCCTGAACATACACAATCTGCACTGACTTATCAGACAGCCTTATATCCCCGTTATGTGACACAGAAATGCAATGCTTAACTTACTAAATTTATTTCAATAAAATCAAGTACTGTAAACAGGGGGAATATATTGAACAAAGCAAACTGAGATCATACACGCAACTCACATTATCAAAGAATAATATTTTGCAACCTCATAATTCTCTGATTAATTTTTGCATGTGAAAGAAAAAACTCATCTGGCTAAATAACCAGGATTGAGTAATGTTACTGGGTCAGTTACAGACCCATGGCATTTAAAGCATGCTGGGATATTATTAAATTAATGAATAGGTTTACCCAATTGTAATTTACAGCCCTGGGGCAAAGAGAAACCTAGAATCATGTCTCAGTCTGAAGAAGGGTCTCGACCCGAAACGCCACCCATTCCTTCTCTCCAGAGATGCCTGTCCTGCTGAGTTACTCCAGCATTTTGTATCTACCTTCGAATTAAACCAGCATTTGCAGTTCTTTCCTACACATTATGCCATAAATACCTTGTTATTCCTAAATATTTCCCAAATGCCATTTAATATAAACGTAAATGTATATTCTATGTTGCATTGGGTAAAATAGTTACGGTGCAGAGATCACAGTTGAGTTCTTGATACCCAGCCGCTAAAACCCAAAGAGAACGTCCTCCGTTCATCACACCAATCTTTGGTGTTCCAGCCGAGCACATGCTTTACATTCCCACCCCATTATTGGCTCCACTGTCAACTTTCATCAAGCAAACTGAACACAATGTTATTCATTGGCTTCTGGATATCCTTAATTTTCTGATTCAAAATAAAAGCCACTTTATAAAGAAACATTTGGAAAAAAAAAATCCAATCAACAAAAATCAATCTCATGGCTTGCATCAATATTGACCCAAACCTCTCTGGATAGGCACCTCCTGTTCATCCTCACAAGATGGTGATTTTCCCAGGAAATTACTGGAAGGGCACAAGAATGAAGATATAAAGTAAGTTGTCCATTGTATAGTTTGACAATAGTGGTTGCACTTTACCTTGCATTATACCTTATTCACGATATCCTGCATCTGTACACTGACGGCTCGATTGTAATCGTATTGTCTTTCCGCTGACTGGATAGCACGCAGCAACAAGCTTTTCACTGTACCTCGGTACACATGACAATAAACTAAACTCAACTAAGTTTCAACCTTTTAAATAACGGGGCCATAAATGTGACATCTTGAGAAAGAATCAGAGGAAAGATAGGGACGGAGGGGAAATTAAAGTCAAATTAAAGTTACAATAATTGAGAGGGAATTTCAGACAGAAAAGGAGATGTAAACAAGAATATGAAGGACATTAATAATGTGACTTTTAAAATCCCCCTGAAGAAGTTAGCATCTGCAGTTCTTTCCTACAACATCTGCCGATTACAATGTTATCCTCAGGACTGAAGAGATGGCAGATATTGTATGAATAATTATCACTGTTTATATGCTGTCTACTATTGGCTATTAGCTCTACCTTCTGAACTAAAATAATTCAAAATTGAATTAGAAAATTCGTAAAAATAATATGTGTTTGTGGACAGCAGTAAGTTGCAAAGGGAATGAATGGGAGGGTGGTGTCAGAATTCACAATTCTGGGTCTCTCTTCCTTGCTGAAGGTTGCTGGATATTCACACAGGAGGCAGCAAGTCTGTAAACACAGTATTGACAAATGTTTGCTGCATTTGTTTTCTCTGCATCAAAAGGCTCAAACAGGAAAGAATTCACAATCACTATATTTGAAAGGAGCAAGTGCTATTTTGGATTCTGTGACTCAACTCCATGCGTGGTACAAGAGATTGATATTTGCATTTTACAGGATTTGGCAGCATTGATGGCTTCCTCTCTGCACAGCTTTTAACTCTTTCCCACCCCAAGAAAACTCATCGCAACCTGGTGAAAACCTGTTGAGGATTTAAATGTAGCACCGATTTGGAAATCTTACTGAAGATAGACACAAAAAGCTGGAGTAACTCAGCAGGACAGGCAGCATCTCTGGAGAGAAGGAATGGGTGACGTTTCGGGTCATGTCCCTTCTTCAGATTGGTTAGGGATAAGGGAAACGAGAGATATAGATGATGACGTGGAGAGATAAAGAACAATGAATGAAAGATAAGAACAAAAGTAACGATGATAAAGGAAACAGGCAATTGTTAGCTGTTTGTGGGGTGAAAACAAGAAGCTGGTGCGACTTGGGTGGGGGAGGGATAGAGAGAGAGAGAGAGGGAATGCCAGGGCTACCTGAAGTGAGAAAAATCAATATTCATACCACTGGGCTGTAAGCTGCCCAAGTGAAATATGAAATGCTGTTCCTCCAATTTGCGTTTGTTCTCACTCTGGCAATGGAGGAGCCCGAGGACAGAAAGGTCTGTGTGGGAATGGGAAGGAGAATTAAAGTGTGTAGCAACCACTGGAAATCGATCTGACTTGGTCAAATCTAAAGGAACCTTCGGGGAAGGTTGTAGATTCAATGCCAATCCCTGGGCTTCAGTGACACCCCAGAATGATTCCCTTTGCTTCAATAAGGCCATCTGCCTAAACTGGGGGTTCTGTATGTCAGTCGGGAGGTTTGGCCAAGATCTTGCCTGTTTGCTCAAGTTCACATTGAAGTCCATTGTTCTTGTTCAAGGAAGAGTGTAGGAAAATAACTGCAGATGCTGGTACAAATCGAAGCTGGAATCACAAAATGCTGGAGTAACTCAGAGGGTCAGGCAGCATCTCAGGAGAGAAGGAATGGGTGACGTTTCGGGTTGAGACCCTTCTTCAAGGAAGAGTAATCATTTCCCATCACGGAGATGGATACCGGTCACATATCTCCTTTCATGGAATGTCACTGGTACAACATTATTGCTACATTAGCCAACATGACAGTGATGTACCGTACTTCAAAGTAAATCGCGTGCTCAATCTTTCTCCTGCTCCACCTTTCTTTTACACTTTGTAATCCTCTGACGCTCTTTTATATCTTTATTCATGTCGTCGTTCTACCTTTTTTCAGCCCTTTGAGTTTCTATGATCCTCTATCCATGTGATTTGGATTTTTACAAGTCCCTGTAATGTCGAGAATCAGCCTGTCCATTATCTTGGGCATATTCACAATGCTCTCCAGACTGACGATTGCTATGACCATTGAGTTAACGTATCTCCCAATCCTTTCCTCATTAATTCTCCAGCTCCATTCTCTCAAGGTTCTACCTCCTCCTTTCTCTTAAATAATCTATAGAAACCCCTACTGTCTGTTTTGATATTGCATTCAAGATTTTTCTCAAAATCGATCTTCTCACTGCTTGTGAGCTTTCTAGTTTTTAGCGGTAGGATTATAACACCCTCCAAATCTTCTGGTCTACTGCCAGACCTTGACGTTTTGTGTGTGCAGCTTTTAGGTTTAACATTATCCTTGACCTCGTCCGTTGCCCACAGATTAGGCCTCTTTCTCGTCCAATCCTTTTGAGATAATTCCAGCAGAATGTTATGGACAGGTGTTTGAACATCTGCCTCTGCTGGGTTATCTCTTGTCTTACTTTCCCAGCCCAACATGGACAACTCACCCCCCTACCATTAGAGTTGTCCATCTGTAAGTTGGTCGTGGACCCAAGGTGTTCCTTCTCAAACCTCACCTGGAATTGTACCATATTCTGTTCATTCCCCCCAGGGGCGAACTTTCACCACAAGGCCTCTTATTAATCCTTTTTACTCTTGACTTTATCTGAGTAGGTTCAATAATGTGTTGTTTAAAGAAAATAATCCCTGACACACTACATAAGTTCTTCTATAACATGATGGTGATTGGTTTAATGCCGAGCAATATTCCTGTTGAATCCTCACATTGTTTAATTCGTCGATTCACCCCAATGCATTCTCAAGAACGTATTCAGTGACTGATCAGCCACTGACAAAGTATTCCAAAGACGTAATCCATTCTGTGAAAAACTAACATTATGTGCATGATCTCAGTCTACGGAACAATGAGGCATCGATGGCTGGGTGGGGAACAGAGGAAGGATCCCCAGTAAATCTCTGCTCCTTCAGTCTGCTGAAGAGTAGTTGCTGAAGAACAACTTGGCTGCATGATGAGGAGGAACATCTCATTGAGTGTGTGACTGCCAGTGGACGGTCTGAGACCATGTTCTGTGTTGTGGTGAGAGCTATAAGTGATCTTCGTAAGTGCAAGAATTGAAGTGGAATTCAATGTTGTTGGCTATTCCTTTTGATGGCTGTGCCTGTGTTCTTTTCTCTGCAATGGATTCTGTTAGTTAACATTTATTTATTTATTCGTGTCATCACACAACTGTTTGCCAATAGCGAGCAAATGTTAGTGCCACGTCGTTAGCCTCTGCAAGATCCTTTACAGTGCGTGTGTCATGCAGCATGTCACAGCTCAGGAGATGTTCCATAGTCTGGAGGCCCCGTCCACACTCACAGTCTGCCGCATCTTCAGTATAGTTACCATGCAAGGTAGCTTGAAATCAGTGCTTAATTTACAATGTTAATTCCAGCATCAACACTGAACGGGTGATACACATCTAGCTCTATACCCAGCTGATAGACGTGTTGACATCATTTGAGATACAATGCTGCTATTTTATTGGTATTTACGTCAAATTACAATTCAGAAATCTTTCCACAAAAGTAAAGTCTTACATTTTATCCTGTCTTTCACATTTCTTGCAGGGAATTCCAATGTACTTCAGAACCAAAGAAGCATTTTTAACATGCAATCACTTTCTTTCCTTCAGACATTAAACTAAATGATATCTACAATCTCCAATATATCTCTTGCAGATACCCATGTTTTGGGAAATATGTTGTCAAGCTGGAAAGGGTACAGAGAAGATTTATGAGGATGTTACCAGGACTGGAAAGTCTGAGGTACAGGGCGAGGTTGAGTAGGCTGGGACTCTATTCATTGGAGCGCAGGAGAATGAGGGCGATCTTGCAGAGGTGTATAAAATCACGAGAGGAATAGATTGGGTAGATGCACAGAGTCTCTAGCCCAGAGTAGGTGAATTGAGGACCAGAGAACATAGGTTTAAGGTGAAGGGGAATAGATTTAATAGGAATCTGAGGGGTGACGTTTTCACACAAAGGGTGGTGGGTGTATGGAACAAGCTGCCAGAGGAGGTAGTTGAGGCTGGGACTATCCCAATGTTTAAGAAACAGTTGAACAGGTACATGGATAGGACAGGTTTGGAGGGAAATGGACCAAACATGGAGGAATAATGTTGCTGGGACATGTTAGCCAGTGTGAGCAAGTTGGGCCGTAGGGCCAGTTTCCACACTGTATGACTCTATTACCCTGTTAACCTTCTTAGCAATCCTGTGGAATGAATGTGGTGGAGTTTGGAGTTTGCAATGCCATGAAACATGGCTGTACTACATAGCTGTGCGTGCATTCAGCCAGAGTGGACACTGAGTGTTGGCACGGTGGCACGGATCATGATATTGTCATGTTCCTTAAACTTGGATAATGGGAGGCCCACATAGTGGGTGAAAGGTCATGCTCCTGTAGAGGTGGAGCTCCATGGACCAATCTCTCCCGGGCTTGCACAGTAACACGGCAACTGGACACAACCCCAGCAGTTGCAGATGACCACTCCTCTGTCCACTCACTGTGCCCTGGAGCAAGTCAGGTTGCATCAGGATTCACCAGGTTTTGGATAGAAAGAGCGAAATATATCCTGACTGCTGCTGTCTTAATGATCTGTGCGTCTTTCATTGTTTGATTGCATCCAGTACCATCAGAGTTTGATTGCATTTTGAGTTGAGAAATGCTGATGATGTCATGGTGGGAGAATTACAATCTTTGTGAAACTGCTACATGGGCAAGGAACTGTTGATGAAGCTGAACGATGAAGATTAGAAACAGCAGCCAATCGCATGCATTTCAGTCCAAATTTCTGGTTACATTGTTGGGCTGCTCTTCAATGTATCGATCTTTTTGGTATTTAACTCGTCTAATTGTAGCCTGTAGACATGCCAACTATGATACCCATGGGAAATAATATTGTAGCGATGACTACACTGAGACAAGGAATTGCAAATGCTGGAATCTTGAACCAAAATCAAAGTGCTGGAGGAACTCAGCGAGTCAGGCAACATCTATGGAGGGAATGGATGGTTCCATCCTGAAGTGTCATCTGTGCACACCCTTCACAGGTGCTGCCCAACCTGGAGTGTCCACACCCTACACAGGTGCTGCCCAACCTGGAGTGTCCACACCCTTCACAGGTGCTGCCTGACCTGGAGTGTCCACTTCCTCCACAGATGCTGCCTGACCCACCGAGTGTCCACTCCCTCCACAGACGCTGCTCGACCCGCTGAGTTTCCCCAGCACCTTGTTTTTTTTCCGTTTAGCGATGATTGTCAACCTTAAACAATATGTTGCTGACTTTCCGTTTCTATGTTCAATATGCTATCATCTTCTGCGGCTGTGTTTGTCATGTTTGACTCTTCAGAAGTCTTTGATCACCTCCGTTCCTTGAGAAGGCATTACTCTCAGCTGCTCTGTGGGAAAGCAACTAGAAGCTATAATTTGTGTGATCCATAACTATTGATGTTAATCTGCAGGCAGCTGTTCCTAATTATATCTGAAGAACCCAGAAGAAGATGTGATTGATCAGTTTCCCGCAGTCCAGAAGGTATCAGCTGAAGGGGACTCTGGGGACACATGGGGTCTTGAGGTCTTCAGAAGGCAGCATCTCCATACAGTCCTGTATATCTGTGTCAGTAATCTGCCTCTGCTATATCCCATCATCCACTACATGTGCACTGGATAATCAAGATCCTTTCTGATTTATTCATTTAGCCCATGGCTACAAAGTCTAATTATGGTGCCTTCACTGACACACTGGTTGAGATCATTTAATTCGGTGGAGATGGGATTCTCCTCACGTTCAATCTTCTGCCAACTATCACGGTGCACTCTGGTCCTCGAGTCATTAATGTACCTGGTTTAATCAGAGACGGAATCTTTATGAGACAAGTTTGCTATCAGATGGATTCAGTGAATGGTTTTCAAATGTGATTTGGGGAGTTCAACATATAAAGAAATTTGCTTTGGAAGTTAGTCTAACTGATAGAGGGTGCCTTTTTTTACTTTAGTTTAGAGATACAGCGCGGAAACAGGCCCTTCGGCCCACCGAGTCCGCACCGACCAGTGATCCCAGCACATTAACACTATCCTACAAACTCTAGGGACAATTTACACTTACACCAAGCCAATTAACCTACAAACCTATATGTCTTTGAAGTACAAACTCCATACAGACAGCACCCGTAGTCGGGATCGAACCCGGGTCTCCGGCGCTGCAAGCGCTGTAAGGCAGCAACTCAACCGCTGCGCCACCGTGCCCCCGTGCCTTAGAGTAAATTGTCAAATTTACTGTGATATTTTCAAGTAATTCATAATTGTCTGGAAAATCAGTGGACCCCAAATCAGAGAGAAGAAGAGGAAACAGGCAGAGAAGAAGTGAGTTTCCAAGAGGTTTTTGAAAGCAAGGAAATGTGTGGTGGGGGTGAGAAATGTAGCAAGGGAGTTCCGAGGGCAAGTGTGATTGTGGCTGATGGGTGTGAGCAAGTGTGGTTAATGGGTGTGAGCAAGTGGGATTAATGGGTGTGAGCAAGTGTAATTAATGGGTGTGAGCAAGTGGGATTAATGGGTGTGAGCAAGTGTGGTTAATGGGTGTGAGCAAGTGTGGTTAATGGGTGTGAGCAAGTGTAATTGTGGCTAATGGGTGTGAGCAGGTGTAATTGTGACTAATGGGTGTGAGCAAGTGTGGTTAATGGGTGTGAGCAAGTGTGATTAATGGGTGTGAGTAAGTGTGGCTAATGGGTGTGAGCAAGTGGGGCTAATGGGTGTGAGCAAGTGTGGTTAATGGGTGTGAGCAAGTGTAATTGTGACTAATGGGTGTGAGCAAGTGTGGTTAATGGGTGTGAGCAAGTGTGATTAATGGGTGTGAGTAAGTGTGGCTAATGGGTGTGAGCAAGTGGGGCTAATGGGTGTGAGCAAGTGTGGTTAATGGGTGTGAGCAAGTGTAATTGTGACTAATGGGTGTGAGCAAGTGTGGTTAATGGGTGTGAGTAAGTGTGGTTAATGGGTGTGAGCAAGTGTAGTTAATGGGTGTGAGCATGTGTGGTTAACGGGTGTGAGCAAGTGTGAGTGTGGCTAATGGGTGTGAGCGGATGGTGGTTTGAGGAGGGAGTGTCGGGGGAAGCAGGAAGGATTCGGAGGAAGCAAGGAGCAAGTGTCATGTGTCAGAAAAGCAGATTGTGTGTGGGAATATCATCCAGAGGTGCTGAGCAAAATTAATAATTCATCTTGCTCTCGAGTACTGCTGGAAAACCTACTTATTTATTTCCTACAAGTAAGCCATTATATGAATCACTTTATATGCATTACAGTCACCCAGTGTTGTGCTGATTGAATGTGATTAATTAAATCGAGTGGGAGGAGTGCGGCTGAAACTGTAACATCATTTGCTGCTCTGAATGACTGATCTCTCTGCTCTCCAGTCCAGAAGACTCCACATTTATTTATATTGTCCTGATTTCATAACAGGTATATTTATGAACTGTACTTGTGCAATAAACATTGCTAATTGTGCCCACAACGGTGGTAATCGTTTAAACAGCGGCATTGAGACCACAACACCTCTCTTGGCCTCTTTGTCCTTATCAATACTGTCCACTGTGTGTTCTCTGCCCTTGCGACATTATTACCAAATGGTGAATATGCTTTCATCAACAAGCTCCCTCTCCCTCACTTTGGTCAGAAACATCTGGCCATTCGAATGGGGTCCGTGTATAAATATTTGGAAAATGAAAGGAGTTGTGGTTCATTTTTTAAAACTATCGTTTGAACGTTGCATTGAATTTGTAAGCTGTTGAAACCATGCAGTTAGAGGCCCTGGTACATGGTTTGCAAGTGTTGGATTCGAGACTTTCCTCGATCAGTTACAGAGATCTGTTATGATTATCAGTCCAGGGCTGGTGCTGCCCAAGTCAAGCTGTGCGGAGATGATAGTGGGGAGGAGGGGGAGCCAAGTACAGAAGAGAAGAGATGGGAAGAAGGGGCAGAAAGGGGCAGAGTGGTGGGAAGGACTGAGATGGCAATGGAAGATGTTGCAAGGGATCGAGGAGTGCAAGGGTTTTGAAAGAAGTGCCAGTGGATGGACATCAGTGAACTGCTTTAGAGGAGAGGGTGGGGGTGGGTGACCTGGTTCCAGGAACAGAACGTGGAGCAATCAGCTTCACATGATTGAGGGTGCCCTGCTTTAACATGAACCCTCGACCACTGCAACAGCTGCCAGCGATGCCTGTACGTTGGCAGTGAATGAAGAGGGCAGTTCCAGCGGTGAGGGCCGCACAGAGAACCTCAACCATCAGCACAGGTCGCCTCAAGGCTCTGTGCTCAGCCCCAACGCTACTCACTCTACACTCATGACTGTGTAGCCAGACATACATCCAACACCACCTTCAAATTTGCCAAAGGCAGCACCGCTGTTGGACGAATTACAGACGATGATGAGTCAGAGTATAGGACGGAGTCGATGGACTGACCAAATGGTGCCAGACCAACAGGCGTGCTCTCAACGTCAGTACATGCAAGGAACTGAGTGTTGACTTTGGAAGAGCAAGGTGAAGAATCCACAAACCTGTATTCATAGACGGGTCAGTGGCAGAGAGCATCCTAGATCTCTAATTCCTGGGCGTGCATGTCTCTGAAATCAGTTTTGGACGCAGCACACTAATGCAATCACAAAGAACCCCCATCAACGCCTCTATGAAGAAGTTGGAGGAGTTTATCGCTCAAATCAGTCTGGCATTTTTTAATCGAAAAGGTGACTCGGTGGTAATGTATCTCGATTAAACCAAGCAAATCTTGTGATTAAAACGTGGAAAATCACAAACTGTGCTATAAATGTATTTGAGAAAATTTACATTAAAAATTAAAATGTTAATTATTTATTGATGATTAAGAACATGTCTCGGGAGATTTGGTGAAAGAATATGGGATTAAGCTGGTGGTTTCTGCCACACAAGCCTTTGATCTTGACAGGAGTGACAGGCAGAAGGCAAAATGCAAATCCTCTCCTTCTAGAATGTTCTCTGGAGTGCCGCGCAGCGGTTTGGCCACAGCCTGTGAGCCCCCATCATTGTGGACCATTGCCTGATCGCAACAATGCTACTTAGAACTTAGAGAAACAGGATAGTGGGAAACAACAATAACTGGCGATGTGGGAAACAACAATAACTGGCGATGTGGGAAACAACAATAACTGGCGATGTGGGAAACAACAATAACTGGCGATGTGGGAAACAACAATTAGTGGCGATGTGGGAAACAACAATAACTGGCGATGTGGGAAACAACAATAACTGGCGATGTGGGAAACAACAATAACTGGCGATTTCGGAAAGCCGTTTTCTGACATTTTTAAGCAAAAAAAATCCAGAGGTAAAATAACACTTGAATGAATTTGTTTGTGAACAATTATTTAAGCGCAGAAGAGTGCTCCGTCATTGATGCACTGTTTCATTTTGTAAAAATCTGCTGCATTTATGGCCAGTGAAGCATTTTAGAAGATTTTTGGATATTTTTAAGACTCGACATTTAGCTTGTGCTTTGTTGAGTCCTGAGGGTCCACTTTCAATCGAGCTTTCTTCTTGTTGACCTGAACTCACTTTTCATCAGATTGATTTCCACCACCAAACAGGACAGGGACTGCTCATGTACAAGGCTGAGATGTTGACTGGTCATTTTCAGGAACATTACACCTACATTTGCAATGCTCGACACACAACAGAAATATTGCAAGTATTGCTGTTGAAATTCAGTAAGTGGCTGCTTTATGGTCTGAACAGTCTGAGCTTGGTGCTGGAAGCAAGTCCCACAGGAGGTATGTGAGAAGTTGGTGTTTACTCAGAGTGTGATACACCTTTGGACTGTTTTGTGGTAGTTGAGAAAGGACATTTTTTTTCTCACAAAAGAAAAAGATCACTTTGCACACACCAAATTCATATCTTATCTGGTGTACTACTTTAATAAAGATTTTAAAACATTCCCTGGATTAAGGAAATGGTGTAACTTTTCAGTGCTGGTCAAGAATAACAATGGCATCAATGTCACTTACTCTCTGATTTGGTGCCTCTGATGACACTCGTGATTAACGTTCACTTTGACCAACATTGGACCAACTTGGCCTCATAGACAGCTGGGCAACAAGCTAGCAGCCCCAGCCCTGATACATCCTTGGATGAACATGGGTTTGACCAACTTTGCCATGTTGGCCAGTGTGGGCACGTTGGGCTGAAGGGCCTGTTTCCATACTGTATCCCTCTATGACTCTCTAAATGGACAGCTGGGGAACAAGCTTGCAGTCTGTCCTGACACACACATGGATGAATCTAGCTTTGACCAGTGGTGGACCAACCTTACCCTAGAGACAGCTGGACAACAGGCTGCCACTCTACCCTGACACAGGGTAGGTGCCACCCTACCCTGACACCCTGACAACAGGGTGCCACCCTACCCTGACACATCCATGCATGACTCTAGTTTAGACCAGTGGTGGACCAGCCTTACCCTAGAGACAGCTGGACAACAAGCTGCCACCCTACCCTGACACAGGGTAGGTGCCACCCTACCCTGACACCCTGACACAGGGTAGGTGCCACCCTACACTACCCTGGACAACAGGCTGCCACCCTACCCTGACACATCCATGCATGACTCTACCTTAGACCAGTGGTGGACTAGCCTTACCCTAGAGACAGCTGGACAACAGGCTGCCACCCTACCCTGACACAGGGTAGGTGCCACCCTACCCTGACACCCTGACAACAGGGTGCCACCCTACCCTGACACATCCATGCATGACTCTGGCTTTCTCCCCACAGGCTGACAGAATATGAATGTGAGTCTGTAAATTGGAGAGCCAGGGGCTGTCTTGGTGGAAGCTCAGATGTGCATCTAGGCATCAGGATCCGTAAACTAAATGTTTCCCAACACAGGATGGGATGGAAGCTTCCTGTTGCCATAAATATGCATGAAATTCATAAAATCGCATTGAAGAATTTTAATTGGGACTGAGACCGTACAAGTATTATTACCCAGAAATGTTAATCAAATCTCACTGCCTTGATGGTGTTATGATAGAGGAAAGGTTCATGAAATCTCGTGTTATAAATTATATGTTCTCTCATGCAGGAAAGTAAATCAAAATGGTGCTGATGTTTTGAATACATACATTTTGAACGCATACATACATACATTCATACATTTTAGCATTAGTTCCTTTGAAGAAAAGCTTAAACAAAAATTGAGTTTTGCATGTTTTTATCAAAGTATTTTCCTGTGAATTATTTGTAACCAACAGAAATCCAAACAGATGCCAGCTAAACACACATTCGCTGTTTAGAAGCTGCTGTGGTGTAAATGGCACTGCACTTCATACATCATTAATATGCTTGAAGCATCTCGATATCCTTGATCCCAGGGCATGCAAAGACAAATCACTCTACGCTCAGTCCATTCATCACACTTTTATTATTTTCAGTGATGTTGTTATATAATTTAGGAAGGAACTGCAGATGCTGGTTTAAACCAAACATAGACACAACATGGAGTAACTCAGCGGGGCAGGTAGCACCTCTGGAGAGAAGGAATGGGTGAATGGTTTTGGGTCGAGATCCTTCTTCAGACTGGTCAGGGGAAAGGGAAGCGAGAGATATCGACGATGATGTGGAGAGATAAAGAACAATGAATGAAAGATATGCAAAAAAATAACGATGATAAAGGAAACATGCCATTGTTGGCTGTTTGTGGGGTGAAAATGAGAAGCTGGTGTGACTTGGGTGGGGGAGGGATGGAGAGAGAGGGAATGCTGGGGTTACTTGAAGTTAGAGAAATTAATATTCATACCACTGGGCTGTAAACTGCCCGAGCGAAATATGAGCTTCTGTTCCTCCAATTTGCATTTATCCTTACTCTGACATTGGAGGTCGAGGACTGAAAGGTCAGTGTGGGAATGGCAACTGGGAGATTACCAAGAAGTGATGTGTTTAGTCTGAAGAAGGGTTCCGACCCGAAACGTCACTTATTCCTTCTCTCCAGAGATGCTGCCTGTTCTGCTGAGATACTCCAGCATGTTGTGTCTATCTCAGGCATAAACCAGCATCTGCAGTTCCTTCCTAAACACATTGTGTGTTGTGCAGGAATGAAGTCTCCGTGATATGTGATGAGTCGTGCAATGTCTGATCTTGGCTATCACAGACATGACGGGCGAATGGCCTCATTGCACGGCATCTATTTCTACCCTTACAGTGTTGTCTTTACAATCAACTGGTATCTGATCCTGCGGACCATTTATTTAGAATAACATCGCTCCATTTTTAGTTTAAAATAATCCTTTTCTTGGCTTGACGATTCCGTGCTGACACTCCTGTTGCCAGGAGATACAGCTACCAGCTCGGCAATTTGTGCCAGTGCACTCACACTGGAAGCATTTATTTTACTAGTTTCCCCAATCTTTCTACTGACCTTCACCAGACTCTTGCCTGCACAGAGTTAGCATTCAAAGGCAGCATTAGCATGATGAATGGTGCAGTGAGAGGCTGCCAAGGATTCTACAGGTAGACAATCTGTATTTGCATTAATGGTGACGTGCTGTCATGGAGGAGTGGGTCGAGCGTGTTTGGATAAAGGAATTGGCATGTGTGGAATTGTTACTTCAGTTACACATTTTCCAGTCTTGTTAAAGCAGTCTGTGAATGTCAATTACAAACTGGAGTTCAGCCCATGCCCATTGAGGGTGGTGGCTGGGGTGTCTGAGCCTTGTCTGTGAATGTCAATTACAAACTGGAGTTCAGCCCATGCCCATTGAGGGTGGTGGCTGGGGTGTCTGAGCCTTGTCTGTGTGTCTGTCTCTTGTTGCAGTGTCTCTGATTATTGTTAGGGTTAGAGAACAGTTTCCCAGTCTCACCCTCTCACCTCCCTGTGGCTACACCTCCAGCCTCTTGTTATTCCTCCCCTCAGCCAAATGTTACTCCTCCATCTTTCAGTCTTAGATGCGTTTAGTCGACCAAACAAGGCACACACGAGGAAACATGTCCGTACTTGGCAGTTCTCTGCCACCTACAACAAAGGAAACGTTACAAGGAGGTTGGTTCAAGTTATGTTGAAGTATTATAGAAAAGTCCCACTCATCCATTGGCCACAACGTGATAATAGACAATAGACAATAGGTGCAGGAGTAGGCTATTCGGCCCTTTGAGCCAGCACCACCATTCAATGTGATCAAGGCTGATCATTCTCAATCAGTACCCCGTTCCTGCCTTCTCCCCATACCCCCTGACTCCGCTATCCTTAAGAGCTCTATCTAGCTCTCTCTTGAATGCATTTAGAGAATTGGCCTCCACTGCCTTCAGAGGCAGAGAATTCCACAGATTTACAGCTCTCTGACTGAAAACGTTTTTCCTCATCTCCGTTCTAAATGGCCTACCCCTTATTCTTAAACTGTAGCCCCTGGTTCTGGACTCCCCCAACATTGGGAACATGTTTCCTGCCTATAACGTGTCCAACCCCTTAATAATCTTATATGTTTCAATAAGATCCCCTCTCATCCTTCTAAATTCCAGTGTATACAAGCCTAGTCGCTCCAAGTGATGTATAACATCACTCTCTCTCAATGTCAGCAAAACTAAAGAGATGATGGTGGACTACAGGAGACAGCAGGGGAGTGGACACCTCCCCATCCACATTGGTGATGCTGAGGTTGAAAGGGTCAGCAGCTTTAAGTTCCTCGGTGTGTACATCACTGAGGACCTTTCCTGGACACTGCACACGGACACAATAACAAAGAAGGCCCACCAGCGGCTCTTTTTCCTGAGAAGACTGAGGAAGTTTGGCTACTCGGCCATTCAATCATGGCTGATCTATCTCTGCCTCCTAACCCCATTCTCATGCCTTCTCCGAATAATCTCTGACACCCGTACTAATCAAGTCTTTGATTTCCATTTACTGCCCCAATACTGATCATGGTCAGTGTGGCCTCCTGTGAGCCCAGGTAACTAATATATTCACATCTCGACTGTATCGTAACCATAAATGGTGACCCAATTCTGGGCACCATCTCAGCCTTGCGCTCATTTTTGTTTTGTCTTTACAAAAGGTGTTGGATTACCTTTTGAACCAATCTGTGAAGTTTGATTGAACGAGATTCCTTCATTCACTTACTGCTCTGTGACGGCCTCATATCATCAGGCTTCTTTATTACTCCTTAATGTCAACATAATTTTGGAAATCCAATAAAAAAATCACAATGAGCACAATGTCAGTGAGTGTTGGCCAATAATAATGGTGCAGTATGTCATTATAGATATTTTTGAATAGTTCAAATTTATATAAAAAGTCAAAGATTATACGTTGAATGAACTGCAGACATCTTAAACTGTATTTCCTGAACTTGGATGTTGACACCGCCCCCAGTGGAGGTGTGGGATTGCACTTGGACAAGGCGGTCTTGCCTTGATGATATTCAGCAGTCAGTGAATTAGAGAGGAGAGTCAGACTGCTGAGTTGCTTCTCAACAAATACTGAGACATTCCTTAAAGATAAATATTTCTGCCAGGACCTGATATTAACTGTCGTTTCAGCCAATTAAGGCTAAGTGAAGCCCAAAGTGGAAATTTAATGGCCCAAAATTTCAACTGAAAAAAAAGAGTTAATAAATGAAAAGCTTAAAAATTGCACATTCTGGAAACAGAAAAAAAAAGTTGTGAAATTTCACTTTCTTATGACTTTTGAGAGTAGAAAGTCCTCTATAGAAACAAGGAGCTGCAGATGTTGGTTATGGAGGGAAGGGTTTGGGTTGGTGTGTTGTGTGTGTTTGGAGAAGGGCAGATTGGTGGATGAGCTTAAATGGAGTGTGGACAGTGTCCAGCAAAGCTGTGGTCAGCTGAGCCTGGCCCCAACCGTGCAGCAGAACAGGCCCTTCGGCCCACCACAAGTGCTATCTCACAACTGTAGTGTGGGTCACAATTTCAGCAGCAGGAACAAAAATGAGAAAGATGGACAATGGGAAGCTTAGGATGGAATTCCCCAAGTTGCAAGCCACCTGGCCAGAGAGTGCAGTGACATTAGTGACAAAGGAATAGAGTGATTCTGTTTCTCTTGTGAGCATCAAAGCAAGTTGGTCTTTCTACCTCTGAACATTGGGATGAAGCATTAAACATTAAACAAACCTGGCAAACAAAGATATGTAAACACTAATAACACTCCTGACCAATAGAGCAATTACCCATTGCTAAATGTAGATCATGATCTTCATGTGTAGGAAGGTCATGTGCCTGTCCCAATAGAGCAATTACCCATTGCTAAATGTAGATCATGATCTTCATGTGTAGGAAGGAACTGTAGATGCTGGTTTGAAACGGAAGGTTAGACACAAAATGCTGGAGTAACTCAGCGAGACAGGCAGCATCTCTGGAGAGAAGCAATGGGTGACGTTTCAGGTCGAGATGTCTGAAGAAGGGTCTTGATCCGAAACATCACCCATTCCTTCTCTCCACAGATGCTGCCTGACCCGCTGAGTTACTCCAGCACTCTGAAACGTCACCTATCCATGTTCTCTAGAAATACTGCCTGACCCGCTGAGTTACTCCAGCTTTTTATGTCTATCTTGATCTTCATGCTTTCTTGATTTTGGGTAGATAAGGTAGTTTCTATTTGTAAGTACAACAGATTAGCAGTCTTTTTACTCTGGTTTAAAATTTGTTCGTCTTTTATCAGATGATACTTTACATACCTAACAAATGTTTTGATTGTAATTTTGCATCAAATTTTGAAGTGTGGGGACATTTTGCATTGTCCATTTTAGTGTTTAGTTACGCAACATTGGAACACTGCAACACATCAAGGTGTTGAACCAATGTTATCTGCTGCGTGGACACTTGGGAACAAGGGATGTAAACCTATCTCTGAAATACATTTGGAATATCAAGCTGTGAATTGTTATTTCACGGTTCCCACAAGTTGGCAGATTTGTCAGTGCCCTAAGGTGGGAATCGCCACTCATTTGGGTAAATGGTGCCTGCTCGTTTCCGCAGTCCCGCGGGGCAGTGGAACCTCGCGGTGGTGATGATGCCTCGCGGGGCGGTGGAACCTCACGGTGGCGGTGGAACCTCGCGGTGGCGGTGAAGCCTCATGGGGCGGTGAAGCCTCGCAGTGGAACCTCGCGGGGCGGTGATGCCTCGCGGGGCGGTGGAACCTCGCGGTGGCGGTGGAATCTCGCGGTGGCAGTGAAGCCTCGCAGTGGAACCTCGCGGTGGCGGTGAAGCCTCGCGGGGCGGTGGAACCTCGCGGGGTGGTGGAACCTCGCGGGGCGGTGGAACCTCGCGGGGCGGTGGAACCTCGCGGGGCGGTGATGCCTCGCGGGGCGGTGGAGCCTCGCGGTGGCGGTGAAGCCTCGCGGGGCGGTGGAACCTCGCGGAGCGGTGAAGCCTCGCGGGGCGGTGGAACCTCGCGGTGGAACGGTACCTGTAAACATTAAGCAGCCTGTCGACGGTGAGGCAGTCAGGAGTCTGTGGATCCGATTGCTTTGCTGAGCTCAGTGTGTGTTGGTCACTGCCCTGGAGCACAGGAAACAAGAATCACTGAGATGATGATGATGCATTGATTGAGAGATGTTCCTGAATTTCCATAGAAATGGGGCATAAATTAATCTGTAATCAGAACAATTATTCAAGGAAGCTCTTAAAGTATCCCACAGATGTATTTATTTTGAAATGAAGAGGAAATTGCCAAAAGCCTCATCATTCTGCCGGGTGATGTTACGTTTTGTTGAACAGAGCTGGCACTACTCAGATCCAAAGGCTGCCACTTCATCTGTGACAGTCTGACCATGTCTGAACCCCTGCCACCCCACCCACAAAACAAACAGATACACCAGCAAAATATTTGCCCTTTAACTCAGCAGCATGACAAGGCTCTGAATCCTAATTGAAATCCCCCACAGTCAAATGGTGTTGATTTCTCGATGACTAATATCTCTCGTTGTCCCAGTGCAGAAACATTCATCTGCAGTTATTGAGTCAGAGTTGTACAACACAGAAATGAGCCCTTCAGCCCACCTTATCCATGTTGTCATCCTTGCCCATCTACACTAATCCCCTCTGCCTGCATCATAGAGTCATACAGCATGAAAACAGGCCTTTCGGCCCAACTTTCCCATGCCGACCAAGCTGTCCCATCCACACTTGTCCCATCTGCCCATGTTTGGCCCATATCATTCTAAACCTTTCCGATCCATGTGCGTGTCCAAATGTCCTTTAATTGTTGTTGTAGCAAGGTACCCTTTTGTGCTTTGTCCATTCAAGTGCCTGGTCAAGAATCTTTTGAACAAGGTGACTACATCTGATTCTGTCCCCTCCTCTAGCAGTATGGTCCACATTTCATATCATATATATACAGCCGGAAACAGGCCTTTTCGGCCCTCCAAGTCCGTGCCGCCCAGCGATCCCCGTACATTAACACTATCCTACACCCACTAGGGACAATTTTTACATTTTACCCAGCCAATTAACCTACATACCTGTACGTCTTTGGAGTGTGGGAGGAAACCGAAGATCTCGGAGAAAACCCACGCAGGTCACGGGGAGAACGTACAAACTCCTTACAGTGCAGCACCCGTAGTCAGGATCGAACCTGAGTCTCCGGCGCTGCATTCGCTGTAAAGCAGCAACTCTACCGCTGCATCCGTGTTAATGAAATACCTTCCCCAATCCCCTTTAAACTCTGTCGTCCATCCGTCAACCATTGCCTTCTTGGTTACAGACTCCCCCACCCTGCTCCGTCTCTCACTACTTTACACACTTTTCTCTACTCACCCCCAGCCTTCTTCACCCAACCTACAATGCTCCACCCAGAACTAAAGTCCCATCTTTCACACTATCTGCCTGTGTTTACCATTTTCAGGGAACTATGAACTTGAAGCCCAAGGTCTCTCTATCCATGAACATTCCTGAGTGCTCTACTGCTTATTGTAGATACCTTCCCACTACTGTAGATACCCCACTACTGTAGATACCCCACTGCTGTAGATACCCCACTGCTGTGGATACCCCACTACTGTATATAGATACCCCACTACTGTAGATACCCACTACTGTATATAGATACCCCACTGCTGTATATAGATACCCCACTACTGTAGATACCCCACTGCTGTAGATATCCCACTGCTGTAGATATCCACTACTGTATATAGATACCCCACTGCTGTATATAGATACCCCACTACTGTATATAGATATCCCACTGCTGTAGATATCCACTACTGTATATAGATACCCCACTGCTGTATATAGATACCCCACTGCTGTAGATACCCCACTGCTGTAGATACCCCACTACTGTAGATATCCCACTGCTGTAGATATCCCACTGCTGTAGATACCCCACTGCTGTAGATATCCCACTGCTGTAGATACCCACTACTGTAGATACCCCACTGCTGTAGATACCCCACTGCTGTAGATACCCCACTGCTGTAGATACCCACTACTGTAGATACCCCACTGCTGTAGATACCCCACTACTGTAGATACCCCACTACTGTAGATACCCCACTACTGTAGATACCCCACTACTGTAGATACCCCACTGCTGTAGATACCCCACTGCTGTAGATACCCACTACTGTAGATACCCCACTGCTGTAGATACCCCACTACTGTAGATACCCCACTACTGTAGATACCCCACTGCTGTATATAGATACCCCACTACTGTAGATACCCCACTGCTGTAGATACCCCACTGCTGTAGATACCCCACGACTGTAGATAGATACCCCACGACTGTAGATAGATACCCCACTGCTGTAGATACCCCACGACTGTAGATACCTTCCCACTACTTGACTCTCTAAGATGGATTTCCTCACATTGTTGGGATTAAATTACATCTCTCAAATCTATTTAAATAAAGGAGCATCACCAGGTATTCTCCATTGTCTGGGCCTTACCCGTATCAGTCTGGCACCAGCTATCATCTTGTGTGTTGTCCACACTAACCTGGGATCTATCTCCTCTGGGCCTGGGGCTTCACCAGTGCTTGTGTCCTGTGACATCTAACCTCTCCTCTCTCATATTCCGATTACCCCTCGACATTCTCCTTGTTCCACAGTGAGAATGTTGTGTTTGTAATGTTTCACAACTGTGAACCTTGAGATTATAGATTCATAGAGTCATGTAGCATGGAAACAGGCCCTTCAGCCCACTTCATCCTAGATGCCCCATCAGAGCTAGAACCATTCACCCACATTCATTCCATATCCCTCCCTCTGTACATTCCTATTCACGTACTTGTCCAAGTGTCGTTTAAATGTTGAGATAGTCCCTGCCTCAACCACCTCCTTCGGCAGCTCGTTCCGTACACCCACCAGCCTTTGAGTTATTTAGGTTCTAGCTTGTAAATGGTTAATGTACGTATAGGAAATCACTCTCCATTATTTATCTTGGAGCGTTTTTGTGACAAGTATTTCTTCCTTTGAACAGCTTCTGGTTCTCCTGTAAAACTCAAATCTGACAGGTGTTTTCATGAACATGTCTCTTTGGAAGCTCAATGCTTCCCCTGATAGGTGATCAGATAGTGGGTCATCATCCGCCTCCCTCGCTTGTTCACAAAGCTTTTCATTCCTCTCATTGTTTATTAATATCATTGCTTGGTCCTCCTCTGAATTTTCCTGTCGTTCCATCAGAGCTGTGAGAGTGGTGTCTGTCTTCCCACTGCTTGACACATGATGCTGAATCAATAACCGTTACATTTCTCACACTGGGACTCTACCCCAGCACATCACCACATGATCGTCCATTATCTACAGTCCTTGAAAGCCTTTTGTTACCTTCATGAAACTACCTTGCTCCGTTTCTCATGTGCCCAGTGAGGCAGTCTACAGCATTGTTTAGTAATTGCAGGTGACACTGAATGTGCTTCAGAGTGTTGGAGTTGGCCAATGTTGATGGTTTTACTCCACCTTGCTTTGTCTCTGCATGTCAAGATATACTTGAATGTTCACAAAAGAACAGATCTGAATTTTTATCGAGCCTTTCACCACCACCTCAGGATTACCCTCAGCCTTTGTAGGCAATTAAATACAGTTGTTTGGTGCAAAGTGCAGATGATGATTCTCATGCCGTAAACTCGCCCTTAAACGGTAAGCAGGTACAGGACAAATCTGTCCCACGAATTTGTCCCACTGCTTGTATTTATTTCAAGAAGGCTAGAATATAAAACCAGGGATGTAATGCTGAGGCTGTATAAGGCGCTGGTCAGGCTGCATTTGGAATATTGAGAGCAATTTTGGGCCCAATCGCTGAGGAAGGATGTGCTGGCTTTGGAGAGGAGGTTTACGAGAATGATCCCAGGGTTAACATATGATGAGCGTTTGTCGGCACTGGGCCTGTACTCACTGGAGTTTAGAAGAATGAGGGGGGAACCTCATTGAAACTTACCGAGTAGTGAAAGGCCTGGATAGAGTGGGTGTGGAAAGGATTTTTTTCCATTTGTGAGAGCATTTAGGACTAGAGGTCATAGCCTCAGAATTAAAGGATGTTCCTTTAGGAGGGCGATGAAGTGGAATTTCTTTAGACAGAGGGCGGTGAAACTGTGAAATTCTTTGCCACAGAATATTGCAGAGGCCAAGACAATGGATATTTTTAAGGCAGTGATAGATAGATTCTTGATTAGTACGGGTGTCTGGGGTTAAGGGGAGAAGGCAGGAGAATGGGATTATGAGGGAGAGATAGAATGGTGGAGTAGACTTGATGGGGTGAATGGCCTAATTCTGCTCCTATCACTTATGACATGACCTTATGACAATCAGCAAGAGATTTGGTGGAGTGCTGCCCCGAATGGGTGAGGTCTAGAACATTCCTCGGGAGAACAACAGGACAATTCCTGCCCCATCTCTCAGCTGGATATTTGCCCATGGACCGCGGCAACAGCTGGTTGCCGAGTACAACTGATACGTTATTGTTTTATCACTGTATATTTATTGATCATGATCTATTTGTTGATCATTGTTTATTTATTGATCACGGTTTATTTATTGATCACGGTATATTGATGAAGGTATATTTGTTGATCATTGTTTATTTATTGATCACGATTTATTTATTGATCATGGTCTATTTATTTGTGTGTTAATGGGCCAGTAAAGCTGCATTGAGTGAGAATGTAATTGTTCCATTACTGGAGCGTTTAACAATTACACACATGGCAAATATGAGACACTAGACCAAGTGGGCCCAAACCTCTCCTGCATTGGTGCAGCACCCTGTCCTCCCCCTCCCCTCTTTCCTCAACCCCCCTCCCCTCTCCCTTCTCCCCCACTCCCCCCTTCCTCCCTCCTCCCCTCCCCTCCCGGGGGATGGATGGGGGGGGGGCGGGGGATGGATGGGGGGGGTGGGGCGGGGGATGGATGGGGGGGGCGGGGGATGGATGGGGGTGGCGGGGGATGGATGGGGGGGGGCGGGGGATGGATGGGGGGGCGGGGGATGGATGGGGGGGGCGGGGGATGGATGGGGGGCCGGGGGATGGATGGGGGGGGCGGGGGATGGATGGGGGGGGCGGGGATGGATGGGGGGGGAGGGGATGGATGGAGGAGGAAGTGAGGTAGGGAGATGAGAATGAGGGAAGGAAAGAGAGAGGGAGATAATGAGGGAAAGGGGAGGGAGGGAGGAAGGAAGGGAGAGAGGGAGGGAGGGATGGAGCAAGGGAGGGAGAGAGGGAGGTGTTGCTTCACTTCCATCCCCATCCTTGCCACTGTCCATCCCCTGTCCTGGGAGTGGCCGTACACATACTGACCGTTGCTCGTGTTGGGAGCTGGACACAAACACGAGGCTGGACAAATGGTGTCCCTGGTGTTGGACAGACCAGGCACTGGAACAGCTGTCCAATCTCTTTCACTGAAGGTGATTGAGGAGTGGAAACTCCTCAGGATGTCCTTCTTCAAAATAGCGCACTGAAACGGGCCTCTGTGGGTGCGGGCACACCCAGGTACCATGGAACTGCACACCTCAGTCTGTCATGGCTGAACAACACTCTGCTTCTCTCTTATGCTCACGTTGCTCCTCGTTATATTCCAACGGCCCTTCTCTTGCCTCCTCGACCGGTGGTTCCCTGTCCCCCTGAACCTCCTCATTCCCCTCCTCTGTACTCGCCCTCCTGCCAACGTTACTATCATCAGCCAACTTGTTCCCACAGCCAGACCATTGCTATGGGTTGCAAATATCTACCCAGCTCTCCCACGTCACACTCAGTGATCATCTGCCTCTTGAACAGAGACATTCACGAGCTCTTCCCAAATGGCCAATGTGGACCTTCCTACAAACATCGTCACGGCCCATAGAGAGGAAATAAATGACACAGCAAAGCTGTAGTTAGTTATTGTTTGCAACCAATATTAATATATTTAAAAAGGCAACATTTAAGTGGAAAGATCATATTTACAAATGTTACATCTTTACTGGTGGAACAAAGTCAGCATTTGCAGACTGAGAATGCGTTGGTGCCACCTGCTTTGTGATCCTGATTATCTGGGTGTTGCTGCAGTTTGCCCTAACTCCAGATGGGATGTTGATCCACAGAATCAACACTGTGGCACGGTGGCGCAGCGGTAGAGTTGCTGCCTTACAGCGCTTGCAGCGCCAGAGACCTGGGTTTGATCCCGACTATGGGTGCTGTCTGTACGGAGTTTGCACGTTCTCTCCGTGACCTGCGTGGGTTTTCTCCAAGGTCTTCGGTTTCCTCCCACACTCCAAAGACGTACCAAAGGTTTGGAGGTTAATTGGCTTGGTATAAATGTAAATTGTCCCTAGTGTGTAGGATAGTGTTAGTGTGCAGGGATCGCTGGTCGGCGCGGACCCGGTGGGCCGAAGGGCAGTACTAATAGAGACAGTACTAACGTTCCCTTGGTTCACTGCTCTCCGGATGTGTATTACTATGTTTGTTAATAGCTTTATTAATATAAATGTGGTTTATATTTCATGATAATTAAAAGTTGCAGAGCAGAACCGCGGATTTGCATTAAAATTATACCCTGGCCACATTGAGCAATGTCTCATTCATTGTCAATATAAATCAGCTTGCTGAGAATTCAGTGGGAGAATTCTCACTGTCTCCCCGTGTTCTGCAGGTGAAGAATCTTGGCATCCTTCACTGCTCTGCTGTTTCTCTGCTCCTTCTCCAGTTATTATGAAGCTTCTCTCTCTCTCTCTCCCCCTCTCTCTCCCACTCTCTCTCTCTCTCTCTCCATTTCCAATCTGCTTCCTGAGATTTTCACTCCCCCGTTTCTCGGTTCTGAAGGCAATCTGCTGCTGTGATTGCCCGGACAACAGCCTTGGTGTTCACTGGCTGAGACAGCATTCACAGCCAACCTGCAGTGATCCACTTCTGTAATATTCCACTCATACTGGATATTGTCCTTTGTCCAATGCTCTGCGTTTGGCTGTGGTGAGTATCAGTTGCCATCTGTCCTCTCATTCGCTCTTCCATCATCCTCACAATTTGAATACACATCATTTATTAATAGCTGTGGTTTCTACATGTATTGGAGAGGGATTACTGGTGTTAAGGATAATGTGTTTTTTGCCATAAATTCAGGAAGTACTTTGTGAATAGTGGCTTGGTCAGATCTGTGGAAGATGAATTGCAGATTACAGATCAGACCCAGGTTCTCATCAGAGTGCGTGTGCATTTGTTTGAAATATAATTACAAGCAACGCCAATCGTTCTCCTGGCCTCCACTGGGTGGAACGGTGATGGGAAGAGTGGTCCTTGCAGGAAACCCATCTCTGAGTTATTGGGGGGGAGGGGGTCACAGCAGACACTTCCTAATGGATATCAGTTGGTAGTGGGTGAACTGCAAATCTAATTTCAAGGTTGAGGGAGTCAAACTCTTACTTGTAATCAATGATTTATGGCAGAAATGTATTTACATGATCACTTCCAGTGATACCGCTCATTGCATTATCCGTGAGCACTTATCCGTTCACCTATTAGATGGCAAGAGATCAATACACATCTTTAAACCCAGATGAAGATTACCGTTGACAATTACTTTGCTCCCACTGCAATATTTATATTCCATTTGCATGCCACCATAGTTTACTGAAATGCGGCTGGTGTTTTGCGAGCTCATTAGTCAGTCAGTGCTGCAAAGAGTTCTGGATTTACAGAGTTTGTTGTGGCCCAGGGAACTGTTGCCTTAAAACCACAGCTGTCTGAGTGGATTTTGCTCTAATTAGATTCCTTCATAACTGTCTCTCCCAGTCATCTTTCCTCGGTAATCAGTCATGAGCAGAAGAGGAGATGATCAGCTTCTTTACCCTGCTGTTCTTCAATCGGGTCTTGCATTTATCAATGGACCTTGTCTGACTAGGCCAATTAGAGTGGAAAGGTTAGCTGCAGAGTTCAACGTTATGTAGGGTCAGTGAGGATTTGATCTCTGCAATGGGAAGCTGAGAACAACTAAAGATATCTGTGGACCTCTCAGTGACACTCGGCCAGAGGATGGCCGGACCCCAACACTGCCCAGCCCAGAGGGTGGCCAGACCCCAACACTGCCCAGCCCAGAGGATGGCCAGACCCCAACACTGCCCAGCTACTCATTGTTGGAACGTGCAGCGGGAACAGATCCAACCGAGGGATGGTCAGTACCCGTGGGCATTCGGAGAGAGCGGGGCGATGAGGGGCTGGGTACAGTACGTAGGATGACAGGGGTGACACTGGGCTGTCTTGATCACTCATCTATCAATTGGCCCAGAAAAGCCCAAGGTGACCTTGAGGTGAGTCTAAGCAATGTTGAACTGCATAGTTAGCAGTTGACTCATTCACACTATGCTCCATTCATAAAGCTGGGATAATTTTGATCAGTTGTATGACATTTAGTTCCATGCTCACTCCTAGCCTTTATGTGCTGCACCCCTCAGTGTCTCTGTTAATTTAATGTAGCTCGTCAAATCAGATAGTTCCTAAACTGAGTCTGGAGAAGAGTCCTGACCCGAAACGTCACTATCCATGTTCTCCAGAGATACTGCCTGACCCGCTGAGTTACTCCAGCACTGTGTGTCTGGTTTTATGAGCCAGCGTCTGCAGTTGCTTGTGTCTCCTCATCTGTATTGCTCCGGACTGCTGCTGAGTCAGCATCTGGGAACATCTCTGTCACATGGACCTATCACATGGTAATTTGTCCACATTGAATGGCGGTGCTGGCTCGAAGGGCCGAATGGCCTCCTCCTGCACCTATTGTCCATGACCCCTGGTGGTAGCGCTAGCACAACCAACCATGAGAATGAAAAGACATCACCCACACTCTTCAGTGTCATTCCCCTCTCTGTCCTTCCATAACTTGTTTCCCCACCTAGTCTAACAGTTCATTTTTTTGCAGCACATTTGATTGTATCTGACATCAGGCTGTGTGATTGTATCTGACATCAGGCTGTGTGATTGTATCTGACATCAGGCTGTGTGATTGTATCTGACATCAGGCTGTGTGATTGTATCTGACATCAGGCTGTGTGATTGTAGCTGACATCAGGCTGTGTGATTGTATCTGACATCAGGCTGTGTGATCTGCGTCAACCAGCAATATATTTTCCCAGACATTGCCACAACTTACAAATAGTATTAATACAGGTGGACATAATGTGATAGTATTAATACAGGTGAACATATCATGGTAGTATTAATACAGGTGAACATATCATATCATATATATATACAGCCGGAAACAGGCCTTTTCGGCCCACCAAGTCCGTGCCGCCCAGTGATCCCCGTACATTAACACTATCCTACACCCACTAGGGACAATTTTTACATTTACCCAGCCAATTAACCTACATACCTGTACGTCTTTGGAGTGTGGGAGGAAACCGAAGATCTCGGAGAAAACCCACGCAGGTCACGGGGAGTACGTACAAACTCCTTACAGTGCAGCACCCGTAGTCAGGATCGAACCTGAGTCTCCGGCGCTGCATTCGCTGTAAAGCAGCAACTCTACCGCTGCGCTACCGTGCCGTATCGTGATAGTATTCATACAGATGAACATATCGTGATAGTATTAATACAAGTGACCATATTGTGGACCATCTTGGTGTCTTGCTAACAAGGGCTGAACATGACTATGTAAGGCGCTGTAAAAGATTCAGTTGGAGAAGGAAATGAGGCAAATGGTTTGAGAGAGGGAGAACGTGAGGCAGCACTAACCATTTCTCCAATGCCCATGGATGAGTGGGAGAAGGGGGTTTCAATGAGTGGTCATGTGAGCTGTTTCTGTCATTCAGTGAGATCGTAGCCTTGCCTGATGCGATGGACAGTGTGACTCTAACTGCACCTGTCTGACAACAAGCCTTACCTAACTGCACCTGTCTGACAACAAGCCTTACCTAACTGCACCTGTCTGACAACAAGCCTTACCTAACTGCACCTGTCTGACAACAAGCCTTACCTAACTGCACCTGTCTGACAACAAGCCTTACCTAACTGCACCTGTCTGACAACAAGCCTTACCTAACTGCACCTGTCTGACAACAAGCCTTACCTAACTGCACCTGTCTGACAACAAGCCTTACCTAACTGCACCTGTCTGACAACAAGCCTTACCTAACTGCACCTGTCTGACAACAAGCCTTACCTAACTGCACCTGTCTGACACAAGCCTTACCTAACTGCACCTGTCTGACAACAAGCCTTACCTAACTGCACCTGTCTGACAACAAGCCTTACCTAACTGCACCTGTCTGACAACAAGCCTTACCTAACTGCACCTGTCTGACAACAAGCCTTACCTAACTGCACCTGTCTGACAACAAGCCTTACCTAACTGCACCTGTTTGACAACAAGCCTTACCTAACTGCACCTGTCTGACAACAAGCCTTACCTAACTGCACCTGTCTGACAACAAGCCTTACCTAACTGCACCTGTCTGACAACAAGCCCTTACCTAACTGCACCTGTCTGACAACAAGCCTTACCTAACTGCACCTGTCTGACAACAAGCCTTACCTAACTGCACCTGTCTGACAACAAGCCTTACCTAACTGCACCTGTCTGACAACAAGCCTTACCTAAGGATGTAAAGTCAGCATTTGGTGAATGATTTTGTTTATCACATTTGACTTGATTGGAATGGAATGGAATACGTTATTATCACATGTGACTAGGCACAGTGAAATTCTTTGCTTGTAGGGACTAGTGGAATCAAGGGGTATGAGGAGAAGGCAGGCATGGGTTACTGATTGTGGTTGGTCAGCCATGATCACAATGAATGGCGGTGCTGGCTCAAAGGGCCAAATGGCCTCCTCCTGCACCTATTTTCTATGTATAATAAATGTGTCTTAAAACATCAAGGTTGCTAGCACCTCTTAAACCTTTCTGTCCTTTATTTTAACTTTATCCAGTTCGGACATGACAGTCACACGCACCTTACAGTCACTCATCAGCAAAATGCCATCTGTTTTTTAAATTATACATGGAAGACATTGCACATTGCAGAACCATTCTGCTGATATGAATGGCTCGACTGTAAAATGTAATCCAAACTGTGCTAAGCAGAAGTGACAGAGAGCACAAGGACATATGAGGAATGTAAAGAGCCTGCAGAACCATGATTACTCAGTGAATAACTTGCTCATTATTGCTGGGTTTGGGGCAGAGCCTCCACCAGCATCACCTAGGGGGCTCCTTCTTCAAGCTTAAATACATTCTGCACTTGGCTTTCCGTCTCGTGGGAATAGTAAACTTTAGCTGCATTCATTTTTGCAGTTCTGCTTCTGTGTTTATGTGGATGAGAAATATAATTAGCTCTTTCTGTAAAACTGCTAATCTAGTTTGTTGTGTCCAACTTAATGCTTTTATGAAGTGGCACCTGTAAACTATGCCAAACAGAGTAACTTTAAAAACATTTTAATTTTCTTAGCAGTACCAGTTTGATCAGTGAGTGAGATTAAACACAGTAGAATGGAAATGTTCAGTTGAATTTATCTGGACAAGCATTTAAAGGTTGAAGGTAAATGACTTGAATTGTCTGAAGTTTATGGCCAACGGTCATAAAAACACAAAGGTACATGAAACATGAAATTAAAGAGATGACACTCGACACCAGAATGATTGAAAAGGGAAGAGGATGCAAATCAAAGAATTTGTCATCTTAATTGCAGGAGGAAAGGACAATTTGGAGGATTAAGGAAATAGAGTAATGGATTCTGATCCAGATACAGGATGCAAGGACAGAATGGACTCAAGTCTGCTTGGAGAAAGAAAGAAGCCATGATTATGGCAGCATTCATGCAAAGTAGACTCAGAAAGGTTGAGCGGGAGAAAGGTTTGAACATAGATATCAACAAATAATGTTAGACAAGTTTTCTTTCTAATTATGTCCCGCTCTGCAGTGTACCAAAGCTTTACAAAAAAGGGCGTCTGGTATTTTTAGCTAGAATTGATTTTATAGATTATTTAAGAGTTGTAATGGAAGGCTTGTGATTGTTGCAAAAGAGGCAATTGTGTATTTTGGATCGAGGCCAACGAGTGAACATTCCGTTCCCTGGTGACAAGAGAGTGGACAATTATGTTGCGTTAACTGCCAATGGAGATACAGCAAGTGTTCATGGAAAGATGCAGTTACATTTCTTGCTGTCTCTGTAATTGTTGGAAGCATCGCACACAATTAGGTTGTGGGAAAGGCGGTGGATGTGGAATTTGAGATGATTATACTCCCACATTTCATCAGTTTAACAGCATGTTCCTGTCATCATAGATTCTCCTGTAATGAAATGATCATGAAAGATGTCTATTTTGACCAAAGGTGATAGGAACATAATATTATCTTTGTAAACGTCAGAGGTCAGCTAATGAGACTGGTGACTCGTATGGAACAGTATGGAGCAAGCTTTGTCCACAGCATCTGATCACAGCTTTAGGAGTAACATTGCAACAATCAACCTCCACACACCAACATCAAGGAGCAGAGGAAGATCCGATTGTTCTCTGGTGACTTGAGAAATATTCAATCATAGGTTCTTCTGAAGTTATTCCAAACAGTCTTTGTGTCAGCCCTGGAACGGTATGGAACTTGCAGCTGAAGACGCAGAGATTCTGCCTCACAAACTCACAGATTTATCTGATCATTCCAGGTGAATTTCAATGAAGTCAGTGAATTGAAATGTTAGAATGGGAGTGCCAGGTTCCAGGGACTGCAATGCAGGTGAACGACCTTGAATTCTAGTCTTTTATCCAAGTAGATCCCTCAGGCCATCTGAAAGATTGCAACACAATAACATCTGGTTGGGGGATGATTGGGGTCTTGGTTGAGTGTGGTTCCCTCTGTAACTGCAATGGGGATCAGGATATCCACCGTGGATTAACATTGAAGGAAACGGTGCCAATGGATGGAAGGGGGACCTGGCGAGGGAGGGCCACCGAAAATAATGAAGAGGGACCCAGTGAGGGGGTGGGGGGGGGGGGGGGGGAGGGCTGCTGAGAATAAAGAGGGAGGGGGGATGAGAATGAAGAGGAACCTCGCGGGGAGCAGCAGGCAGTAGATAGGACCGTTCGGTGAACTTTAGTAACATTGTCGGCACCAAAACATGGCACTTGTTTACTGTGTCTGCTACGTGATGTTACTGGGTTGTACGCAAAACATAGCATTTCACTGACTATGTACATGTGACAATAAACTACCATTGTATTCATTGTGTGTCTCGGGGTCATTCCTAGATAGCAGGGTGTGTGTCAAATATACCGGGAATATTTTGGCTGTGGTAAAAATATTCCTATTGAGTCAAGCCCATAGTCTGGTGGAACAGAGATGAGGTTTGTTGATGAAAGGAGATATCTGTGAGGCTCCTGGTGGTGAAGAAAATTGTGAAGATAAACTTGGAATCTAACTTTTAATTAAACTGTCATAGGCTAGAAAATGGAGACAAAAGTTCAGAGCAAATAAGAATTAAATTTGGAATTAAGAAGTGACATTTCTTCACCAAAAAAACATGATATCCTGGCAAGTGCAGAGATACACTGGAGATGGTGGGAGCATTTCATAGTAACCCAGCAGAGAGATGTTTGTCACTTAAGTAAATTGCTTCCTTTGGCATAATCTAATCTGTTAATTTGAGGTATAATCAAGTACAAAGGAGTGGTTTATTAGCAAGTATTAAAAAATTGTCACAACAAGCGTTTTCTTTACCAACTAAAATTATGACTGTAATTACGAAGGACATATGCGTTCATATATTGTGGTACCAATGTGATAATTGCAGGAGTGAGCACGCTGGGAACTGTCCCTGGTGCTGAAGAACATTTTAAATCTGAATCTTCACCTGCAGGGGTTGTCCACCGTGTTACAAACGGCTGTGCCAAACGGCTCTGCAAATAACTTTGTGGAAACACCTTCATCTATTAATATGTCACTTCAAAACATGGTAGCAGTTAATTTGCAACAAGGACTGAGATTGAAAAAAACAGTAAAGCTGAAAGTAATGAATATATTGAGCAGCGATGTTAACAAGATGCCCAAACTAAATGTTGGTGCAAAGCAACACTAAACCAGTCTGAGATGTGCCTGTGCCCATTTGTAATGCCAGACAGCCATGTGAGGGTGATGTCTCTCCACTGAAGGTGCCAGGAAGTGAGTGGTCCAATAGTCTAGGTGAGCATCACACGACCAACTCAGTGCTCATCAACAGGAGGATGAGGGGTGGGGTGGGGTGTGGTGGGGGTGGGGTGGGGGTGGGGGTGGGGTGGGGTGTGGTGGCGGTGTGGTGGGGGTGGGGTGTGGTGGGGGTTGGGTGTGGTGGGGGTGGGGTGTGGTGGGGGTGGGTGGGGCGGGGTGTGGGGGTGGGGTGGGGTGTGGTGTCGGTGTGGTGGGGGTGGGTGGGGGTGGGGGGGAGGGGTGTGGGGGGGATCCGGCGATGCGGAGCGCGGGTGGAGCCGGCAACAACTGCCATCGTTATCCGTGGGTGCAGGCGAGGCAGTGTGAACAGCGCGGGGCACTGGGCTCTGGGCGCGGGGTACTGGACGTGGGGCGCGGGGTACTGGACGCGGGGTACTGGGCGTGGGGCACGGAGCACTGGGCGCGGGGCGGCGGTGGAGTTGCCGCCTGACAGCGGGCGCAGCGCCGGACACCCGGGTTGGATCCCGACTCCGGTTTGACCATCTGCACTTCTCCCCATGACCCACGAGGGGTTTCTCCCAAATCTTCAGTCTCCTCCCGCCCTCCACAGGCGTGCAGGTTTGTCGGATGAAGGGCCTGCCCACTTTGGCGATTTTTAGGCGACTGCCGGCGACTGTCAAAGTCGTAGCAGATCACCGAAAAAAATAACCGTACGACAATGACCACGACAATAACCACGACAATGACCACGACAATGACCGCGACAATGACCACGACAATGACCACGACAATGACCACGACAATGACTGCGACAATGACCACGACAATGACCACGACAATGACCACGACAATGACAGCGACAATGACCACGACAAGGTAAGACAACCTACCACATAGGCGACGGCAAGCTGATGACAACTGGCGACTCAGGAGCCTGTCCCACTTAGGCGATGGAAAGGCGACTGATGGCGACAACGCTGTCCCACAGTTTGCCGGGGTGTCGCAGGCATGATCATGGGGAGTCTTCAAAGAATCGTAGTGGATCTCGGCACGTCGCCAAGATTTCAACCGGTTTGTAATTTCTGGGCGACAGCTGGCTTGTCTCCCGGTACCGTAGCTTATTGCGGGCGCGGTCCCACGCTGTCCCACACGGTCCCCAGGTGTGCAAGGTTGTTTAGGTTAGAATCTAAATGAATGAATGAAAAGAGTTCTCACAGCGCGTGTGTCAGCGTTTGATTTTAATGGTCAAAATGAATGCTCCTAAATTCTGTGAATGACGTCATGATAAAGTACTTAGAAATTTAATAAATTCCGACAGCTATTTTTTAAGAAATCAACAAAATCAACTTTATTCAAAAAACAACATATTCCTATGAAAGATGGGTAATTGCATGCAAATTTTTTTTTTAAAGGGACACTTCAAACAAATGCAAAATATACCTAGAAATGTCACTGGACGGAGCTTGCTGTGGGTTTGTTCAGGTGTGAGTTGTGCTTGTGACACCTCCACATAAGTGCAGGTTGTCGTTGGTTGTCTTGGTGCCGTGGTCCCTGTCGTAGTGGACGTCCGAGGTAGCGAAGACTGAGTGGCCGGTTGTCGTCAGCTTGCCGTCGCCTATGTGGTAGGTTGCCTTACCTTGTCGCGGGCATTGGCGTGGTCATTGTCGTGGTCATTGTCGTGGTCATTGTCGCGGTGATTGTCGTGGGCATTGTCGCGTTCATTGTCGCGGTGATTGTCGCGGTCATTGTCGCGGTCATTGTCGTGGTCATTGTCGTGGTCATTGTCGTGGTCATTGTCGTGGTCATTGTTGCGGTCATTGTTGTGGTCATTGTCATGGTCATTGTGGTCATTGTTGCAGTCATTGTCGTGGTCATTGTCGTGGACATTGTCGTGGGCATTATCGTACGGTTATTTTTTTCGGCGATCTGCTACAATAGACAATAGACAATAGACAATAGGTGCAGGAGTAGGCCATTCAGCCCTTCGAGCCAGCACCGCCATTCAATGCGATCATGGCTGATCACTCTCAATCAGTACCCCGTTCCTGCCTTCTCCCCATACCCCCTCACTCCGCTATCCTTAAGAGCTCTATCCAGCTCTCTCTTGAAAGCATCCAACGAACTGGCCTCCACTGCCTTCTGAGGCAGAGAATTCCACAACTTCACCACCCTCTGACTGAAAAAGTTCTTCCTCATCTCCGTTCTAAATGGCCTACCTCTTATTCTTAAACTGTGGCCCCTTGTTCTGGACTCCCCCAACATTGGGAACATGTTATCTGCCTCTAATGTGTCCAATCCCCTAATTATCTTATATGTTTCAATAAGATCCCCCCTCATCCTTCTAAATTCCAGTGTATACAAGCCCAATCGCTCCAGCCTTTCAACATACGACAGTCCCGCCATTCCGGGAATTAACCTAGTGAACCTACGCTGCACGCCCTCCATAGCAAGAATATCCTTCCTCAAATTTGGAGACCAAAACTGCACACAGTACTCCAGGAGCGGTCTCACCAGGGCCCGGTACAACTGTAGAAGGACCTCTTTGCTCCTATACTCAACTCCTCTTGTTACGAAGGCCAACATTCCATTGGCTTTCTTCACTGCCTGCTGTACCTGCATGCTTCCTTTCATTGACTGATGCACTAGGACACCCAGATCTCGTTGAACTCCCCCTCCTCCTAACTTGACACCATTCAGATAATAATCTGCCTTTCTATTCTTACTTCCAAAGTGAATAACCTCACACTTATCTACATTAAACTGCATCTGCCATGTATCTGCCCACTCACACAACCTGTCCAAGTCACCCTGCAGCCTTATTGCATCTTCCTCACAATTCACACTACCCCCCAACTTAGTATCATCTGCAAATTTGCTAATGGTACTTTTAATCCCTTCGTCTAAGTCATTAATGTATATCGTAAATAGCTGGGGTCCCAGCACCGAACCTTGCGGTACCCCACTGGTCACTGCCTGCCATTCCGAAAGGGACCCATTTATCCCCACTCTTTGCTTTCTGTCTGTCAACCAATTTTCTATCCATGTCAGTACCCTACCCCCAATACCATGTGCCCTAATTTTGCCCACTAATCTCCTATGTGGGACCTTGTCGAAGGCTTTCTGAAAGTCGAGGTACACCACATCCACTGACTCTCCCTTGTCAATTTTCCTAGTTACATCCTCAAAAAATTCCAGTAGATTTGTCAAGCATGATTTCCCCTTCGTAAATCCATGCTGACTCGGAATGATCCCGTTACTGCTATCCAAATGCTCAGCAATTTCGTCTTTTATAATTGACTCCAGCATCTTCCCCACCACTGATGTCAGACTAACTGGTCTATAATTACCCGTTTTCTCTCTCCCTCCTTTCTTAAAAAGTGGGATAACATTTGCTATCCTCCAATCCACAGGAACTGATCCTGAATCTATAGAACATTGAAAAATGATCTCCAATGCTTCCACTATTTCTAGAGCCACCTCCTTAAGTACTCTGGGATGCAGACCATCAGGCCCTGGGGATTTATCAGCCTTCAGTCCCATCAGTCTACCCAAAACCATTTCCTGCCTAATGTGGATTTCCTTTAGTTCCTCCATCACCCTAGGTTCTCCGGCCCCTAGAACATTTGGGAGATTGTGTGTATCTTCCTCAGTGAAGACAAATCCAAAGTAACGGTTTAACTCATCTGCCATTTCTTTGTTCCCCATAATAAATTCCCCTGCTTCTGTCTTCAAGGGACCCACATTTGCCTTGACTATTTTTTTCCTCTTCACGTACCTAAAAAAACTTTTGCTATCCTCCTTTATATTATTGGCTAGTTTACCCTCGTACCTCATCTTTTCTCCCCGTATTGCCTTTTTAGTTAACTTTTGTTGCTCTTTAAAAGAGTCCCAATCCTCTGTCTTCCCACTCTTCTTTGCTATGTTATACTTCCTCTCCTTAATTTTTATGCTGTCCCTGACTTCCCTCGTCAGCCACAGGTGTCTCTTACTCCCCTTAGAGTCTTTCCGCCTCTTTGGAATAAATTGATCCTGCAACCTCTGCATTATTCCCAGGAATACCTGCCATTGCTGTTCTACCGTCTTCCCTGCTAGGGCCTCCTTCCAATCAATTTTGGCCAGCTCCTGCCTCATGCCTCTGTAATCCCCTTTGCTATACTGTAATACCGACACTTCCGATTTTCCCTTCTGCCTTTCCATTTGCAGAGTAAAACTTATCATGTTGTGATCACTGCCTCCTAATGGCTCTTTTACCTCTAGTCCCCTTATCACATCAGGATCATTACACAACACTAAATCCAGAATTGTGTGGTGATGAGGGGGGGGGTGTACGGTTTGTGATGTACAGTGTCAGGTGTGTGGTGATGAGACGGGGGTGTGTACGGTGTGTGATGTACAGTGTCAGGTGTGTGGTGATGAGGGGGGGTGTGTACGGTGTACAATGTAAGGGGCAAGGTGGTGCGATAGAACTGTGTAAGGTGGTGCAATGGAACGGTGTGTGTGTGGGGATAAGGTGGTGCGATAGAGCGGTGACACCTGGTTAACTATAATGGTGCAACAGAATCAGGGCCGCCTATTTGGTAAATAGAGTGAAACATGATGCTCCCTGTGTACGCTGTGTATTAATAATTTAATGTTGTTTCGTTCATGGATTTACTGTGGCTTTAATCTCAAAACTGCTATATGATTAATTTGCTCCTGAATTGGCTAACGAGGTGTTATTAATGCTTATCTTATCTGAAGGGATAGATGTAGTGATTTGGTTAATTTTTACCACAAAAATGAACAAAATAAAAAGTAATTAATAATGTGTGTCAAATGAATGATCAGAATGAGACACAATTGCTTGTTCAGGTGGTGCTTTGTTAATAGGTCTCAACAAAGAGAAGTTGATACTTGTGTAGGAAGGAACTGCAGATGCTGGTTTACACCGAAGATAGACACAAAGTGCTGGAGTAACTCAGCGGGACAGGCAGCATCTTTGGAGAGAAGGAATGGGTGACGTTTTGGGTCGAGACCCTTCTTCCGACTGATGAACCAGTGCGTACCAGATAACTCGCTCACCTTAACTGGCCACAGGCAGCTGGGGACGTGCATCTAGCACAGTCACAGGTCCCTGACGTAGCAGGTGAGATGTAATATGGTTATCTGCACGGAAGAATCAACATTACTTGACGTGAAAAAATCACATCACCAGTTACAGTGTCGAGATGAATAATGAAGCAAGCTTATTTTAAATTAATTCATAACCAAAAGATAGTTGCACAAGTCCTCAGAAGGAAGCACCATTATTATACGCATAAAACATAATTAATCTTGGAAACTACAATTCTAAATCATAATGTTATTGTAGTTAGCAATTAGACATTCATTCCTATGCAGTACCCAACAGTTACAAGACTGAAGAAAGGTCTCGACCCGAAACGTCACCCATTCCCTCTGTCCAGAGATGCCGCCTGTCTCACTGAGTTACTCCAGCATTTTGTGTCTGTCTTCGGTTACAAGGCACTTGGACCTGGACTTGGTTCTGCATGAGGAGGGGGTCCCTGTGAACCACGATGTCCGGGAATGTGTGGTCGCCAGTTTCCAAACGGTGTCAATTGGACGCCAGTCTGTTCCTCGTTTCTCACGGTAGTTTCATGTTTCATTCTATTTCAGAGCTTGGGTTAAAATGGAGGACCTGGGCTGATTTGCAAGTTGAAGGCATAGTCTCAAGTGGATGGATCACAAGTAACATTTTAATTGTAGGTTCAATGCAAATATTGTTCTGTGCTTTGTGCGCATTTGATGCTGAAATGTTTCCTAATTTTTGGGCAATTTTCTAAGTCTCGGTTCTCTGAAAATAAATGAAATGTGTTTGCAATTACCAAATGGCCTCTACTGCATCTCAGATTTCTGTAATTTTATTAAATTAAAGACAATAAAAATAATAGCAACTGAAGACGTTAAATTTGAGATTAACAACTTCTCTCAGGTGGCCAGATTGTGAACGCAATATCAGTCACTGCAGCAGAATAACCCTCAGACCTGTGGTAGAAGTGAACTATGGATTGCAGTGTGGGTCGATGCAACAGGAAAGGCCATTTGGAAAGCTTCATGGAACCACATTTTCCCTGTTCCCTGCAGGAATTCTGCTCAATCTACAGCAGACCAATAATTAATCTCCACAGAAAATTACCCTTTCCTGGGAATCGATTCTTTTAAATGCTCTCCTTACATGATGTAGATAAATCAGACGGGCTCTGAGACAGTTTTGTTTCAATATCAAATATGTAGTCACATTTTACAGCTTTAGTTTAAGACTGGAGCAAGATTTGCTAATTGCATTTTCTTTAGCAGTTAACACTTGACACTTTATAAATGTTTCGTTCGGCCTCTGACTATTTTACTGTGGATTGTGCAGGGACTTGGTGTATGTGGCCCAGATGGTCTGAGTGAAAGGTTGGACACATCTGTAGAGTTAGTGAAGAAACATTTAGAGGGAGAACCTTCACCAGCAGACTGGTTCCACCAAGATGTAGCACAGAATGCCAAGGGAGATCCTTCTTCCCTGTGGCTATCAAACTGTTCAACTCCTCCCCCTTCTGTCGTGGGGTAGACTGAGACTGACTCCCCCCTCCCCAATCTTTACACATCCCATTCCTTTCCACTCGTCACTTTAATTTCATGTTTCATGTGTCGTGCATTTTGTGTTTTTATGACTGTTGGCAGATCAATTTCCCTCCTGGGATCAGTAAAGTTCCATCGTATCGTATTGTATATGGACAAGGTGTGGGCAGGGGGACTAGTGTAGATGGAGCATGTTGGTCGGTGTGGGCAGGGGGACTAGTGTAGATGGAGCATGTTGGTCGGCGTGGGCAGGTTGGGCCGAAGGACCTGTTTCCACACCGTGTGACCCTATGACTATAACTGTGAGACTATAACTTGGGAAGTCGGGGGAGTGGGTCCTACTGCCCATCGTGCCATGATGACCTTCAATGGGCAACCCTGTCATTCATATCTACTTCGTTGTCCACTCCCAAGTACAATGTGTAAAAGGCATTTGGACAGGTACATGGACAGGAACGGTTGAGACGGGGTGTGGGCCAAGCGCAGACATATGGCGCCAGCTCAGACAGGTATCTTGGTCGCATGGACCACTTGGGGCAAAGGTTCCGTTTCTGTGCAGCCTGATGCTACCTTCTCTTGATTTCCTTAAGTATTCAGAAATTTGCTGAATGAATATTGAGTAAATTAGGTAAAGACGTTTCTTTTTATACTATTCTATTCTAAGAAGCATCTTGGATCTACTCTTCAAATTCATCTTGGACCTTCCTTCTCAATGGGGTCACCTCTCATTTTTCATGAGAATTGGCTCATCTTAATCTCTTCTCCTTAGACAAGGCGTGACCTAGTTCAGCTTGAGATACTTATATAAAGGCACACTAACAAAGGATGATAAATGGTAATGCCAAACGTGCGCTCGGTCCTGCAAGACCTGCTGGGTCTCCCAGTTGCCAAACACTTTAACTCCCCCCTCACCATTCCCCTTACATAGTGTGTAGGATAGAACTAACGTATGGGTAATGTCTGGTCGGTGTGAAACTGATGGGCCAAAGGGCCTATGCACAAGCTATATCTTTAAACTAAACTAAAGCACTTTGTATTCTGCTTGGGTAGCTTGTAGGCCAATGGTATGAACTGCAATAGCCCCCACAGCCTCCCTCCTCTCTTCTCTCTTCCCACCTGGGCTCACACCATTTCTCTCCTCCCCCTCCCCCTCCACCTACATTCTTTCCTCAAGCTTCACAATTTACAACTCTTCAATCCTTTTGTCTCGCACCTTCTGTCTTTTCATCTCTGCCAACCATCTGCCTATCAACCCCGGTACCTGTATCCACCTATTACCTGCCTGGCTTTAACCTGCCCTCTTATCTAACAGCTTTATTTCTTCCCCTCCTCCCTACAATCAGTCTGAAATAGGGTCCCGACCTGAAACATCAACTGTCCATGTTCTCCAGAGACCCAGTGAGTTACTCCAGCACTTTGTGTCTTTTTATGATGGATTGTAAAGAGTTGCTGAGGCATACAATGGTGAGAGTTTGAATGGTGTCTGTATTCAGGGGATCCTTGTGCAAATATCAATGAAAATTAACAAGTAGACAGAGCAAGCCGCGTGGACATCCTCAGGCACCTTGGTCATTATTGCAACAGGAGGCAATGAGTAGAAACATCCAATTATATAAGGTGCTGATGAGTCTGGACTAGACACAGAGTGCTGGAGTGACTCAGCAGGTAAGGCAGCATCTGTGGAGACCATGGATAGGTGACGTTTCACAGAGTGCTGGAGTAACTCAGCGGGTCAGGCAGCATCTGTGGAGAACATGGATAGGTGACGTTTCACAGAGTGCTGGAGTAACGCAGCGGGTCAGGCAGCATCTGTGGAGACCATGGATAGATGACGATTCGGGTCGGGACTCTTCTTCGGACCGGACGGATGTGTATTGATGTGGACGGATGTGGTCTCCCTGTCCAACAATTGATGTACTTTCCACACATGGAATGTGGAGAGAGTTCACCAGGTTGATTCCTGGAACGTTGGGAGTATGGGCACATGGAGAGTGGGCTTACATGCCAGTGCATTATCTTGTTGATACAAATTATCTCCAGATGCACACCCAAACTGTGGGGAGTTGGAGGGACAACAGTGTGTTTACACTTCAGTAAAGAACAAAACATGTTTGGAAGTGATGTCAGTAATGAACTATGCAAGTGTATGTATGAAGGCGACTGACACAGCAGACTAGTCAGTAATTGCTTCAATGTGTACCCGCCCCGCGTGTACATGGCCCTCGTCTACCCGCCCGTGTGTACCCGCCCCACTGTACCCGCCCCACGTGTACATGCCCCTCGTGTACCCGCCCCTCGTGTACCCGCCCCTCGTGTACCCGCCCCTCGTGTACCCGCCCCGTGTGTACAAGGCCCTCGTCTACCCGCCCAGCGTGTACCCGCCCCTCGTGTACCCGCCCCGCGTGTACATGCCCCTCGTCTACCCGCCCCGTGTGTACCTGCCCCGCCTGTACCCGCCCCGCGTGTACATGCCCCGCGTGTACATGCCCCGCGTGTACATGCCCCGCGTGTACATGCCCCTCGTGTCCCCCCCGCGTGTACATGCCCCTCGTGTACATGCCCCTCGTGTCCCCCCCCTCGTGTACATGCCCCTCGTGTACATGCCTTTATATAACTGCATTTGGCTCGATTGGAATGAACAGCCAAATATGATTTGCTCAAATCTTAAGTTGCACCAACAAAATATAATATTTTATATGTGGTATTCGTTGCAATAGTGCTTAGTATTTCACTTCCAGTACGAGTGTCACGATGTGTTTAAACTGCAGGAAGGTCTTCATTAACGAGGCAGACAGTGAGGAATACAGAAGAGGTTTATTAGGTTAAACCGAGCTGCAGCAGTTCATCTTAAAGTGCTGCCAAACGGAAGAGTCCCGGCTGCCCTTGTCACGGTGCACGCCTGTATTAAATATCGATTCTCCGAGCCGTTAAAGGTCAGCACTGAGATTTAGAATTAAATCCGGTCCAGGAGGAGAAAAAGGCGAGAGCAAGGGAGGGGATGAAATCATATTTCTGCAGCGGCTTAATGGGCAATGACGTGCATGTCATGGGGCTCTGCAATGGTTGGTTGTTGTGTGTTTGAGACAAACTACATTGACCTAAATGGACCAAAATGTTCTAGAAACCTGCCACTGCTGGTCTTGGTTTGTTGATAGTTAGTTTAGATATACAGCGCTAAAACAGACACTTCGCCCCGCCGAGTCCGTGCCGACCAGCGATCCCCACACATTAACACTCCTACACCCACTAGGGACAATTTTACATTCATACCAAGCCAATTAATCTACAAAGCTGTATGTCTTTGGGGTATGGGAGGAAACCGGAGCACCCGGAGAAAACCCACGTTGCCACGGGGAGAACGTACAAACTCCGTACAGACAGCACCCGTGGTCGGGATCGAACCTGGGCCTCTGGCGCTGGAAGGCAGCAACTCTACCGCTGCGCCACTGGAAGCCCGAGGTGCGCTGTGGTTCACCAAGGGATGAGGCAGATCATGGAGTGGCCGTCCTGGTGAACCGGGCAAGTGGTAGACTTGAGGCAAACTCGGCACTGCAGGGGGGGGGGGGGGGTCGTGCAGACGAGGTCCATCCACGGATCCTGCAGGTCCTGGGGTTTGGTCTGCCCCACCCTGGGGCGACTCATCCAATGGGGCTTCGGCCTGTAGAGGATGAAGCCAAGGGCAACGTTAGTAATACTACTGAACGTCTACGTTACTAATACTACTGAACGTCTACTTTACTAATACTACTGAACGTCTACTTTAGTAATACTTTAGTAATACTACTGAGCGTCATACTCTAGTAATACTTTAGTTAGTAATACTACAGACGTCATACTTTAATAATACTTTAGTTAGTAATACTACTGAACATCATACTTTGGTAATACTTTAGTTAGTAATACTACTGAGCGTCATACTCTAGTAATACTTTAGTTAGTAATATTACAGATGTCATACTTTAATAATACTTTAGTTAGTAATACTATTGAACATCATACTTTAGTAATACTTTAGTTAGTAATACTACTGGACGTCAGACTTTAGTTCTGTTTAGTTATTCTTTACAGGTTTGTGTGATAGCTGATTTTACTTTTTTGATTTGTAGTTTTTATTTGATTTGAACAGCTCATAATGTTCTCTGTTGATAAGAACGCAGTAACAGACAATTTATCACAGTTCATTTCAACAATGCAATAAAAATAGTTGTTACATCATCGTGACTTCACACCAAATGATGGTCTTCACCCAGTGTTTAAATGTCCAATCGTTGCAGCAGTGATGGGCTGGGCAACGTGAAGCATGCTGTGAGGCGGATGTTTCACGACATGGGGCTTCTATCTTGGTTACAATCTCATCTGGGCGCAGACAATAATTACCATTGCTCAGTCTAGTTGCAGAGGGTCATTATAGACAATAGGTGCAGGAAGAGGCCATTCGGCCCTTCGAGCCAGCACCGCCATTCAATGTGATCATGGCTGATCATTCTCATTCAGTATCACCAGTCATCGTGCTGGGGGTGTAGCTGCAGCTTTGCCCAGTCACGGGATCCATCACACCAACTACACAATCATTTCCCAGCTGTATCACTCCAGCTGTGGTAACAAACTCAGCATATACCTGACTCAAGATAGACATAAAATGCTGGAGTAACTCAGCGGGACAGGCAGCATCTCTGAAAAGAAGGAATGGGTGACGTTTCGGGTCGAGACCCTTCTTTAGAATTCTGCTCAGACTGAAGACGGATCTTGACCCGAAACATCACCCATTCCTTCTCACTAGAGATGCTGCCTGTCCCGCTGGGTTACTCCAGCATTTTGTGTCTATAGAGTGATACAGCGTGGAAACAGGCCCTTCGGCCCAACTTGCCCACACCGGCCAATATTGTCCCAGCTACACTAGTCCCACTTGCCCGTGTTTGGCCCATATCCCTCCAAACCTATCCTATCCTTGTACCTGTCTAACTGTTTCTCAAATGATGGGATAGTCCCTGCCTCAACTACCTCCTCTGGCAGTTTGTTCCATACACCCACCCACTTTGTGTGAAAAGGGCCAATCAGATTCCGTTGAAATCGTTTTCCCTTCACCTTGTTCCTCTGTTCCTCAATTCCCCTACTCTGGGCAAGAGACTGTTCATCTACCCGATCTATTCCTCTCATGATTTTGTACACCTCTATAAGATCTCCCCTCATCCTCCTGCACTCCAGCCTACTCAACCTCTCCATATAGCTCACACCCTCAAGTCCTGCCAACATCCTTGTAAATCTTCTCTGAACCCTTTTAAGCTTGACAATATATTTTCCAGAACACCATGCCCAGAACTGAACAAAATATTCTAAATGCGGTCTCACCAACTTGAGGCCCATTGTCTTCAGTGTAAACCAGCATCTGAAGTTCCTTCCTACACATTATACTTGACAAATCTTCAACTGGAAACCGACGTTCTGCAATCTGGAACTGGTTTTCCTGTTAGCACCAACGTGTCAGTTTGTGCGTCTGCAGAGGGTCTTTGTCTGAGCTGTCAACCTTTCTGTTGCTTCAGGTGACCGTTCTAAATATTCCAAGAACCATTTGTTTTCTGCACTGGAGATCTCCAATACGTGTGGTTCGAGTTGAAGGAGAGATGAAACCATTGGGTTTCAGGATATGAACTCAAAAGGAATAATGAGAATTTAAGGGCCAATTAATGTCTTATTGGGTATTTGTTAAAAAATCATTCTAGGTTGCCAGATTCTTCACCATAGTGTGCTACAGGATTTGTTTTATTGGATTCACTGATATATTAAATTAAAATTTATAATATCCAAAATCAATGATCAGAACATGCCCAGAGGACAACATTGAACTGCCTGCAGGAGACGGCAGCAAATGGCTGTAAGTAATGGCGGCTGCCTCTTATGGATTATACGTCTAGTCTTGGCGCAGTATTTAGATCTCTGAGACTTCCAGTTGCTCCATTTGAACATCTTTTGCTACCAATTCAAAAACAGAGCAATGTAAATACCACCAGTAAAACTAAGATGGCATTTGGATCATCTGTTGTGGTCCCAAGAGATAGAAGAAGGCATGGAATGCAAGCTCATTGTGTGCATTGACCTCCTCAATCCCACGACTGATCACTTTCACATCCGGTTTCTGGCTTTAAGGGATTTTCACAATGTTTGCTCGATTGTACATCAGTCTTTCGGCATTTCTTTATCCCTGCATCTGTCTCTCCTGCTTCCATTTCCCTTTTGTGAAGATTGGGGTTTGTTTCAGTTTCATCCACACAGGTTAGCATGAAATGAGATTTGAGTGACCTCATTCACGTGTCCTGTCTGTGCAGAGTACTCTGATATTTATTCCGCTTGTGTACACAGCGTCTTCACCAGAGACGTGTGATTCTCTGATTCATGCTGCTTTTATTTTAATGAAAAACCCTCTGAGTGGAATCTGAGCAGCTGTTTTCTGGGAGCTAAAGTGATTCTTACCATGGAGAGTTCCATGATCTACTTAATCTGTAATTTTATTGAAATCGAATCATTACTTTTAATTTGTGAAGAATCATCTGGAACAGAACATGTGTTTTCAGTGCACAAAGGAAAGTATTTCCACATTATCTGAATTAACATGAAGATATTTACTGCATGGGTCATTTGTAATGTGGGCACAATCATGCAAATGGCCTAGAATTTTGTACAGGACACATCTCAGAGTGAGAAATAGGGCATTTCTGTTGGCACAGACTGACCTCATTTTTATTGTAAGTTTGTTGAAATCAGATCACTTGCTGCTACATCTGACATTGGCGGTGACACAGCTCACCAGTAGAGTTGGTGGCTCTGGAGATGGTGGGACATGAACTTCACTCCCATCCTTGTGTGCCCAGCCAACTGGGATCTATCGTGATCATCTGCAGATCTTTACCCTGCATTCCTGCACTGCATGTTTATGCTGCAGGCTCGGATGCAGGGACTTTATTGCAGCAGAATGTTCTTTAGTGCTCGGGTGTGGCACCTGAGCCCAGGGGATTAGGAAGGGGCTGGGCAGGCAGTGATGCCACACGTTCACCTCAGGATTGCCGATGACTCAGGACATGATGAGAACTTCCTTATCGTTGTGTTACAGTCGGACGTGGTTGCAAACATGATTTACTTCAGTTTAAATTGATTTTCAACATGGAGTGTACTGTGATCAAATTTATGATCGACACAGCTATATGAAATATTAAATCCATGAACTTGAAAGCTATGCATTTCTGCTGTATAAAATATTCATTTCTGATACTGTACAGGGCTGTAAAATAAATACATGCATTTATTGGGTGGCTTTTCACACTGTTCAGAAACACCATGTGGTGTAATGGATTGTCATTTGCAAGGTAAATGACAGTTTAAATGCCATTATATTGTACAGGGCGTATGGTATCAGGTAATGCAACAACCTGTGCCACGATTCACTGTTGTAAACAGAAGAGGTTGTATGTTGAACATTCAGCTCTTGGTTGCTGCCTTCCACCCAGGCCTGCTCGTGAGAGTGAAATGATTTGATTTTTAAAGATGTAACCATCTTTAGATGTGTAGGAAGGAACTGCAGATGCTGGTTTAAACTGAAGAGAGACACAAAATGCTGGAGTAACTCAGCGGGACAGGCAGCATCTCTGGGGAGAAGGAATGGGTGACGTTTCAGGTTGAGACCCTTCTCCAGAGTTACTCCAGCTTTCTGTGTCTAACCATCTTTAGATATTCTATTGATCAGCCAATGAAAAGCATGGCCACTCAAGACTCAGTTGTATTGAGGAATTATCTTCAGTTTTAAAAGAAGCTGTTAAGGTGATTTGGTTGCGAGTCCTAACTGTGTGGAAATAAGTGTTATGTTCCTTGTGTGAAATAATCTTGTGTTCGGCTTTTCATCGAATGCATAGGAACATGTGTGATTTATCACTCATCTGTGAAATTGAAGCTTGTCACTGGAACAGCCACAACTGCCAAACGGGTTCACGTTATTGGGATTAAGGAAATTTTATTGAGTCCATTTGCATTGATAAATATGTCAAGTATTTAAAACTATCAGAAATTCGGCAAAGTCCTCAAATCTTCAATTACAGAAGATAATCTACGCAGCCAATGGAGTTACAGGGGAGAAGCTTTGGAAATATTATTTGTTTTTTGTTTTTTTAATCATGATGATGTTTAATGGAAAGATTTCTCACCAAGGCTGACCTACATATCCGTAATATTTTTAGACTGTGCTTAGAGAGCACTTGTTATAAAATTGTTTTTCAATTATCTAGTTCAGAACTTGTCCAGAAACCCACCGGGATCAACTCTTACCCTCAGCTCTCACTGACAAGTGGTGAACACCAGCCTCCCTTTCTCCGATGTGTCCTGACTGGCAGAATAATTCTCATCGCGCACACTCGGAGAGGTTTATCGAGTCCATTCTGCCATTCAATCATGCCTGATCTCTGCCTCCTAATCCCATTCTCCTGCCTTCTCCTCATAACCCTTGGCACCCGTTCTAATCAAGAATTTGCCTATCTCTGCCTTAAAAATATCCACTGACTTGGCCTCCACAGCCCACTGTGGCAATGAGTTCCACAGATTAACTACCCTCTGAGTAAAGATGTTCCTCCTCACTTCATTTCTAAAAGAGCGCCCTTTAATTCTGAGGCTGTGACCTCTGGTCCTAGACTCTCCCACCAATGGAAACGTCCTTTCCATATGGGCAGTTTTGAGAAGGCAGGCTGGTTTCCACAGAGATCGTATGTTCAGTGCAAGTGCTGATGTGGACATGGGTTAACAGACATTGTAAACCTTGGTTAGATGGTTCTCACTTGTACCTTTAGTCATTTGCAGTTTCAGTGTTCCAGTTTGGAGGTCTTAGGATGAAGTGTTGCAAGGAGCTGTACGTGATACCAGCCTGACCTCTCAGGGCATCAAACCTAATCAAACTGTTTTAAATATAGAGGGGGGATAAGATTTGTTAAGAAGATAAAAATATGTTGAGAATATTTTTGCTTGAGTACATTTTGTTTCAGAAATTGCACGAAGTAAGTATTTAGGGAACTAGGTTATCACAGTGTGGAATCAATTGTAATGTCCAACACCTCTGAAATCCTGTGGATAAATGAATATTGGAATTTAGGCATTAAACGGACTATCTTCCAAGTGAATGCGAGAAACAGGAGCACGTTCTGCAGCCTCCCAGTTGTGTGTGGGTCCGAGGGGCAGTCACGTCGTTCTTGTCTGTTCACAGTGACCACAGCACTGACCAAGGGCTGCACTCAGACATGTGGCTGCATCCATGCTGTTTAATTGGTTCCAATCCTCCTCACAACCCGACCAAGACCAGGAGATAATGTGAGCAACATCGGACTCTGAGGAAACTGGGGAGATGATGAGAGATCACAATGTGTGGGAAGGAGAGGAGCGGAGATCACGGCTTCTTTCACACATGTTCGTGTGTGTTGGAGACAGTATTGATCTGATATTGTGACGAGGATAATTTTTGTGAACAGATTCATCTGCACAACTGAAATAATCAATTTTATTTTGAAATACAGATCTCGATGACATCAGCATTTTAATTGCAACAAGACCACAAAGAATATTGGTGGATGGGAGGTTTGAATAACTGGCTTCTCCTGCAGGTAGGCAGTGCTGGGTTTGAATAACTGGCTTCTCCTGCAGGTAGGCAGTGCTGGGTTTGAATAACTGGCTTCTCCTGCAGGTAGGCAGTGCTGGGTTTGAATAACTGGCTTCTCCTGCAGGTCGGCAGTGCTGGGTTCAGGTAGGCAGTGCTGGGTTCAGGTAGGCAGTGCTGGGTTCAGGGGTGAATAATAGTTTGGACCTTTGTTACCCTTGCTGTTGAATAGTAACTAGGTGGTTTGTGAATGGACTGTTGCAGGATTGAGCATCATGAAACATGAAGGGCCGAATGGCCTACTCCTGCACTTATTTTCAATGTTTCTATATTAGCTTTATGCCATTTACAAATGGCATTGCTGAAAATTACGATGTGACATATGGCTGATTCATAAATGATTATTTAATCGTTGAGCAGATAACAGAGAGAATGTACATTATACAATCAGGGAGGATTTTAATGTCTTTGATGCTGGAACATGATGGCAGTGGAGTTACATTGCAGTGGACATTCTGGCCCCAGTCTAGGTGGTTGCCACTGACACCCACAGTATTTGTATTACCCCCTCCTCAGTAGACCCCTGGTCCCAGGACTGAACTATGTCACTGGGATTCCAATCCATGTTCAGATTCTTTACCGCTCGGCACTACAACATCTGAGTGAATATTGGCTAAAGTCTTTAGATTTAATGAGGGCACATTCCCCAAGCAAACATTCGGATCAGACCTCTGCATTGGTGAGGGACTGTTCCACTTACAGAGCCTCAGTTCCACAGCTTCCTGTGGGAGCCGTTCACTTGATATCCTCATGGAGAGGGCATTGGCGGTTCTGGTCTCCAGCCACAAGGACTGCTTTAGGGGCATCAAAGAGAGTGGCGACCAACGGCCAGAAAGATCAAAAGAACCCTGAAATTACCAGCTTAGCCTAATCTTCAGTATAGTTTAGATAGGCGCGTGGATATGTGGGGGTGGAGGGATATGGATCACGTGCTGGCAGAAGATACAAGTATTATTTTACATGTTCAGCATGGACATTGTGGGTCGAAGGGCCTGTTCCTTGGCTGTACTGTTCTATGTATGTTCATGGACATTGTGGGCCGAAGGGCCTGTTCCTTGGCTGTACTGTTCTATGTATGTTCATGGACATTGTGGGCCGAAGGGCCTGTTCCTTGGCTGTACTGTTCTATGTATGTTCCACTATGTATGTATGCATGTTCTATGTATGTTCCACCCCAGCAAACATATTTGGTATGCACGGTTGTTGGGTTTACATCATTTTGGCATTTAGAAATGTCACTTGAATACTGTTTATTTTTAATTGGATTCATATTAAACTCCTTGAAGCACTTCCCTCTGGAAGGCGACTCCGGACTGTCAAAGCAGCCACAGCCAGACATAAAAACAACTTTTTTTCCACGAGTGACAGTTCTACTCAATAACCAAAGTCTGTAGGTTTTTTTTTGCTCTGGTTTATTTTCACCATTTTATGTTTAGACCGTAATGGTGTATCGTTATTGTTTTGATGTGTTTATTGTTTTGATGTGTTTATGCTTTATTCTTAATTGTTAACTGTATGTTTGTGTTGTCATTTGTGAGCGGAGCACCAAGGCACATTCCTTGCATATGCATACTTGGCCAATAAACGTATTCATTCATTCATTCATTCATTCATTCATTCATTCATTCATTCATTCATTATCCTTGCCAGAGATTGAGCATTTTTAATGACCCCCTACACTAGAGTCATTACTAGTGCTGTAGCTGGCACTGCCCGTCTTGCAGTTTGGAATACCTGTGCTGTTGTTCTCACTGAACATGTACACCTGCTGATTGATGTCTGGAATCCCTCGCCTCTGAACGACACGTTGCTTCTCCAAGTCCCAGCGGTCTGTTCAGAAGCACGTTGCTAACAAAGGATGTTTAAGTATCAGGATAATTAAGCAATATGGTTTTTATGAGATTCAACATGAGGAAACATCACATTGCTTTTATAGCCGGTCGTATCATTATTGTCGTGCTTTAACTTGTACATTAGCATTATGTTCAGATTCCATGCACGCCAAGCGCAGATGGAAAGCAAGCGCTCGCTGCCATCATCATAATTACTTTAGGAAATGAATTTTTAAAGGACTGAAATGAAAAAAAATATTAGCTATGGGTTTTCATTTTGCTTAAAAACATTTGAAGTCCTTTTGCTGTTGGTTGGCCCGAGGCTGTGGGGTTGAGTTAATGACTCGTGTGTGACTGTGATGAGGAAGAGTTGACTTCATTCCTCACAGACGTGCTGACACCACTTTGAAATGGCGATCAATAAATTTGTTTCCAATTCCAGCATGCACAGATTAGAAATAAACAGATTGAAAACACATATTTTGTTAAAATGCACGTCTTTAATTGAGACTGCATAAAGACCTGTATTTTCACAAAATATCACAAAATATATATTTATAATCTATTTATTTCTGTAAATGTGGACCCCAAGACTCTGTACATCAATGTTCCCTAGGGCCCTGCCATTTACTGTATTTACTCAATGCAAGAGGCTTTTTCTCTTTGAACATTTGGCCAATGTTTTGAATGTCTAACATTCCCTAGTTTGCCTCATGCACCTGCGTTGTGCCTCAGCGTGAGACAGTCCACAAATATAAGTTGTTGCAGTTCCAACCAGCCCTGCTTCTCCACAAACATCTCCACACTGGCAACTTTCCCAAAGATCTGACAGTCATGTCCTCCTCATCGCCCTGTCCACCAGTGCTGTCACTCTCTGAGAGAAGTGGATGCTGAGCACAAGACCCCTCTGTAAATCAATGTTCCCCAGGGCCCTGCCATTTACTGTCTACGTCCATCAGCAGGTCCCCCCTCGACCTCCGCGACTCTGAGGATCATAAGATCAGAAGGTCATGAGTGACAGGAGCAGAATTAGACCATTCGGTCCATCAATCCTACTCCGCCATTCAATCATGGCTGATCTATCTCTCCCTCCTAACCCCATTCTCCTACCTTCTCCCCATAACCCCTGACACCCATACTAATCAAGAAGGATAATAAACTCAACGGGTCCAGTCCACCCTGTAGCTGAAACATTGCTACTGCTAAGGTCCCACATGTGGCTGATAAACAGACTCCACATTGTTAAGGGTGATGTACCAGTTGTTGGCATGAAGAATGCCTCGTGCTGCAGGAACGCTGGTTGGGCCAGCTATTCACAGTCTGCATCAGCCAATGGCCAAATTTACCAAATATCTTGTTGAAAACATAACATTAAGCGGGCAGTGTGTAGGAAGGAACTGCAGATGCTGGTTTAAACCGATGAAAGACACAAAATGCTGGAGTAATTCAGTGGGACAGGCAGCATCTCTGGAGAGAAGGAATGGGTAATGTTTCGGGTCGAGACCCTTCTTCAGACTGATCAATGCGGGGAATGTAAGTGATGAGGACAGGGCTTCACGGTGTAGAGGTTAGCCGAGAGTCAGCCACACTACCTGAGGGGCACAGTGTGGGAAATAGGTGCTTCAAAATGAGCTGAGGAAACGCAAAGTATTGAGATATTGAGAAAAGCTGAAGGAACAGACAATGTCCTTTAGTGCAAGGTGTTGAAATGTAACAAGCAGGTGCAGCAGGTAGTCAGGAAAACAACCAATACATTGCCCATCATGGCCAGAGGCTTTGGGAGTAAGCATGTCTTAGTACAGTACGCATTCTCATGCACGTTTTGGTTCCTTTGCTTAATAGAAAGTGTAGCCTTGCTAAGAGGGACAGCAGTGAAGATTTACCGGATAGCTTTGGTGATGGCAGGTCTATCAAACGACGAGAGACTCGATCGGCTGGGTCTCTATTCCATCAAAGAACAGGAGATGATGGAATGGACGAACACAAAGTGCATAGAGGGTTTGCCGGGGCAGATGCAGGGAGAATGTTTCTCCGTGATTAACGTGGCCTCAACTCGGGATAATTCCCTAAAAATACGTGGTTGACCAGTTTGGACTGAAATGAGGACACATTGCTTCATTGAGACAATGGTGACTGAGTTTGAATGTTAGAGCAAAGAAAGTATTTCTTCAAATTGGGAAAGTGTCATCAATTGAAAAGAGGTTTAATAAATGTTTAGAATTTCTAATATTACAAAAATATTACTAAAGTATAAAAATACAAATCATTAAATTAAATGATCTGCCATAGACACCCAGCAGCAGGATGTGTGCCGGCACTATTTTGTTCACATAAACCACACTCTCTTCATGTTATTACTCAATTCAAAACCTCTCCTGCCAAATGCATTGTTTTTGATTTGCTGCCATGGACTCATCAGAACTGGCAAGCATCTCACTTTAAAGTCCAGACAGGAGTTGAGTTGCGTTGAGTTGATTTTAGTTTATTGTCACGTGTACCAAGGTACAGTGAAAAGCTTTTGTTGCGTGCTAACCAGTCAGCGGAAAGACAATACATGACTACAATCTAGCCATCCACAGTGTACAGATACATGATAAAGGGAATAACGTGAGGTAAAGCCCGATCAAAGATAGTCCGGGGTCTCCAATGAGGTATAGTAGCTCAGGACTGCTCTCTTAGTTGCCGGTAGATGGGTCCATGTGGTAGACCTAAGTGGGAACGTGTCAATTGGCAGCATAAATCAGTATGACAACTGTTACATTCAATAACGTTTCAGTGGAATATGATTTACCAATAAAGTGATGGAATGATTGAGTCCCAGAGCAGGGCCCGACAGTCCTTGCCAATGTCACTGATGTCAAACGTTGGCACAGCATGCTGTGATGTAACCCTGGAACAAATGTCAGATCTCCAGAAGCAAGGTCTGAGGAAGGGACCAGACCTGAAACATCATTGGTCCACTCCCTCCACAGATGCTGTCTGACCTGCTGAGTTCCTCCAGCACTTTGTGTTTTGCTCAAGATTTCAGCGCCTGCAGTTCCTTGTATCTCGGGATCTTGACTTCCAAGTAATGCTTCTTGTCATTATTTCCAGAAACATCTATTTATGTTCACCATGTTCTCAATAAATGAACTTTCCCTTAGCAACAGAGAGAGGCGGATGTTGCTGCCAACTTGTCTCACTTATTTTTGGGTGAGAGGTGGGCACGACACCGTAGTTTAGCAGCAGAGCAGTATGCCAGTATGCCAGTATGCATGGAACATTGGAATATCAGCCAATGGTTAAAAGTGCTTCAAGTCTAAGGATTTTTTGGTTGGTAGCATGTGCGGTCTGTGAAATTCTTTCCTGTTGTTTTGAGGTCCACAAAATATTTGACTTGGCAATACAATACAATACAATACAATACAATACAATACCCTTTATTGTCATTGTACAAGTACAATGAGATTTTGATTGTCGCTTCCATATCGATGCTATCAAATCAAATATTGAAATAAATCACGGCGAACATGTAAACCACAAGGGGGGAGGGGGGAAGGAAAAAGAAAAAGGGGGAAAGAGGTAAAGTGCAAAAAAAAGGTTGATGCAGGTGATCAGTTGTGCCAGATGACCCTGGGGGGAGAGACAGATCATGGCGGTCTCTCAGCAGGACCGATTCAGTGCAGCTATAGCTCTTGGAATGAAGCTGTTCCTTAGTCTGGAGGTGCGGGCGTAGAAGGCTTTGTAACGTCTGCCGCATGGGTGTGTAGAGTCCTTGTAGATGCTGGTGGCTTTCCTGAGGCAGCATGCGTTGTAGATGTCCTCCAGGGCTGGCCGCTGTGTCCCAATGATCCTCTGCGCTCTGCAGACAACCCACTGAAGAGCTGTCCTGTCCGCTGCCATGCAGCTGAGATACCACACAGAGATGCCGTATGTCAGTATGCTCTCTGTGGTGCAGCGGTAGAAGGTCATCAGAAGCTGTTGTGGCAGACCGACCTTCCATGCACTGTTCCTTGTTCATTCCTGTAGTCCATGCACCATGCACTGTTCCTTGTTCATTCCTGCAGATCATGCCCCATGCACTGTTCATTGTACACCACCGCAGTCCCTCTCCCATGCACACACTGTTCATTGCGAATCTCTGCAGTCCGTGCCTGCCCTGGGCTGCGTAACCTTTCCATCCATTGGTTCACTTACTCAGTCGACACGTACATTGGGAATTCTCTGGGCTCTTGGCTCAGTTCCTCTGGAACTGAATATTGTATTGCCACTGAATATCCACAGACAGCTATTCTGCAGGGGAACAACTTGCAAAGAATGTTCTGAAGTGATTGCATCAATCCATTTCCCATCCAATCACCACTGACCAAGAACAAAAGTGAGAGACGCAATATCAGACTGGATTATTGTGCGTTGCTGCAAATGTTGGCATATTGTCCATCACCATTACTGGAATGGAGATTAAACAGTGCCTTCATTACTATGTTGTTTTACCTGTAAACAAATTCAGACCCCCAGCTTTGTGCAGAATTACAATGTCTGCAGTTGTTGTTTCAATACACATTTTATCCAGGATTAACCAAATGTGTCCACCGGCGAACAAGGTGAGACTAATATCACTAATTGATTTCAGAATGCTCCTGTGGTCTCCAGCCTTGCGTAATTGAGTCTGAAGAAGGGCCTCGACCCGAAACGTCACCCATTCCTTCTTTCCAGAGATGCTGCCTGTCCCACTGAGTTACTCCAGCATTTTGTGTCTATCTTGCCAAATTGTTGTTCCTTTGTTCAAGTAGAGATGCCACCAGTTCCCTGCCCTGGCCTTGAACAATCCTGGTTTCAATCCCAGAGGGAGTCCCCCATCAGGATTCCGATGGGCAGGAATGTAACACTTTGGCCGGGAGGGAGGGAGGAAGGGAGGATGAAGAACTCCAATGGGCTCTGTCCTGGACAAAAGGTTGGAGAATGACATTGTCACAGCAAACACACAGTTTCATTAAGGGGCAAGCACACGATTCATGACAACATCCTTCCTTCACTGATACCTACCTGTTGGGACTCGCCCTGAGCAAGGGGCCAGGCCCTGAGCAAGGGGCCAGGCCCTGAGCAAGGGGCCAGGCCCTGAGCAAGGGGCCAGGCCCTGAGCAAGGGGCCAGGCCCTGAGCAAGGGGCCAGGCCCTGAGCAAGGGGCCAGGCCCTGAGCAAGGGGCCAGGCCCTGAGCAAGGGGCCAGGCCCTGAGCAAGGGGCCACAAGGTCCTCGCGTCAACTGGATGTGACGGGCCTTTGCTGAAGATCGCAGTTCCTGGTATCCAGAAATGCTGGCAAACACCCTGAATTGCTCCAGCATTTTGTGTCTATCTTCGGCTTAAAGCAGAACTGCAGTTCCTTCCTGCACAGAAGACACACAGTGCTTATGTGGGAGAGGTGGGTGGGGGGAAGACACACAGTGCTTATGTGGGAGAGGTGGGTGGGGGGAAGACACACAGTGCTTATGTGGGAGAGGTGGGTGGGGGGAAGACACACAGTGCTTATGTGGGAGAGGTGGGTGGGGGGAAGACACACAGTGCTTATGTGGGAGAGGTGGGTGGGGGGAAGCTGGAAGAGAGGTGGGGCTGGCAGGTACTATATAGAAACAAAGAACCACAGATGCTGGTTTACACCAAAGGTAGACACAAAGTGCTAGAGATCCAGTCTGAAGAAGGGTCCCGACCCGAAACTTCATCCATTCTTTTTGTTCAGAGTCGCTGCTTGGCCTGCTGAGTTACTCTAGCACTCTGAGTGTATTCCTGAGAGATAATAGGTGGATAAAGTTGAGGGGGGGTTTTGATCGGCAATTAGTTGTACAAAGGACAGAGATAGAAACATAGAAACATAGAAAATAGGCGCAGGAGTAGGCCATTCGGCCCTTCGAGCCTGCACCGCCATTCAATATGATCATGGCTGATCATCCAGCTCAGTAACCTGTACCTGCCTTCTCTCCATACCCCCTGATCCCTTTAGCAAAAAGGGCCACATCGATGAGGACATAAGGTGTGAGACGAAAGATTGAAGGCGCCGGGTGTGCAGCCCTTGTGTTTATGAACCTGGCTGAACACAGGCTGCTGGAGTAGTTGTCGAATTCTGAGTTGCACTTTTTCTTTCCTCCTTAACAACGACTTTATTCAGTAATTGCAATTTACAGTTTACTAGAAGGTACAAAGTCTTTCAATAGTCACAGTCATCAGGCAATCATTATAATACAATAGTGGCATCTTTATCTACAATGCGCTCGCCCCAGAGTACCTGTGGACACGGCTTGTTCCCTCTCCAGCAACATGCGAGCACGGACATAGGCCCGGAAGAGGGGCAGCCGACTCTGGTGTGACCATCGACCGCCTGCTGCCTGGACCCATGGATGGCCATCTTGGCCAGGCCCAGGAGCAAACCGACAGGGTGATCCCACCCTCCCGATCAGCCATCCCCACTCCCTGCCCTGTGCCCAAATACCAAAATTGTGGGACTAAAATGCAATCAGAACTTGAGGAGCAACCCCTTCAGATATTCGTACAGGGGCTGCAACCTCACACACTCCATGTACACGTGGAACCCCACACACCCCATATACACGTGGAACCTCACACACTCCATATACACGTGGAATATCACACACCCCATATACACGTGGAACCCTACACACTCCATGTACACGTGGAACCCCACACACCCCATATACACGTGGAACCCCACACACCCCATATACACGTGGAACCCCACACACTCCATGTACACGTGGAATATCACACACTCCATATACACATGCAACCTCACACACTCCATGTACACGTGGAACCTCACACACTCCATATACACGTGGAACCTCACACACTCCATGTACACGTGGAACCCCACACACTCCATGTACACGTGGAACACGGACTCTTCGTCGCCGTGGACGCTATAGGCGGCTGGCGAGTCCGTGAACCGACTCAAATATTTCTTACACACCAGGGCTCTGTGCAACCCTCTCCACCCCAGGTACCCGATGTGCAGGGGGAGGACCCTCATAGAGAGACCTCCACTGAGGACCGCTCCCACCGTCAGGTGGTACCACTGACCGCCAGGGCACTCGGCCTTGCACTGCATCATGAGCAGGTACGCACATATTTCACATGCCCAATACAACGTTTCAGTGAGAGTGAAACGTGATATTACCCGTCCCAGAGACTGACACGATGCAGCAGTGGGCAAGTTGGGGGCACGGGACCATCTGTACCGTTACCATGAGGGGCCGCCCAATATATTGAGAGGTCCATGGCATTCTTGCATGTGCATCTTAGTGTATCAGAAAGCCAGAAGTCTAGTGTTGGGAGAAGGCTAGCATAAAGAATGGCAAAGTCTACAAGCAGTTAATTCTCAATGGTGAACACACCATCCTCAGAACTCTCGTTGCAAACACAGACAACATTGCCAAGACCAGACTCAATCCCATTTATCCAACTGGTTCGTTTCCAGTTGTCAGATGTAATTACTTTGCTGGCTTCTCACGACTTAAAGAAACTGTTGCAATTATCTCATTGCTTTCAGAGTCAGCACGCCCCACAGTGCTTTGCATCCATTTTTGAAGGTCTATTGCAGTCGTGTGATTGGAAAAGTGGCAGCAATGTGGATGCAGTCAGTGGCCACAGAAGCAACGTGTTAATGACCAGATAACGGTCTCGCTGTAATGTGTGTTGCTCAGTCAGCAAACAGGCCTTTGTTTTCCTTCTTTCAAGGAGCTTTATTCAATGTTTACACTTTACACTATACCAGAAAGTACAAGACTGTCAATAGTCACATTACATCAGGCAGTCATTATCATACAATAGTACCATCCTTGTCTACAATACTTTCGAACCCCCGCGGCAACCAGCGTTCACGGAAGGCCTCCATATTCTCCCTGGACACCGTGTGTTCCCTCTCCAGGCACACGCGAGCACGGACATAGGCCTGGAAGAGGGGCAGGCAGACGACTCTGGTGTGACCATCGACCGCCCGCTGCCTGGACCCGTGGATGGCCATCTACTCCGCGAACAGGCCTTTGTGCAAGAAGCCGACTGCAGAATGTCTGTGGAACTCCGGAGTCTGGAACTGAAACTGCGGGTTAATGCGGCCGAACGAGTCCCTGCACATTTCATTACACAAAGATGGAGACTTGGCCATCAGTTGAGGGATTGGTGTGGCAGTTGCAAATGTAACTTCACCTGCCCAGCACTTCCTTAGAACTGCACAGGGTGGTTGGCCTAGGGATTGTGCTTGTGTCTGGACAGGGATGTGAACCACAATCTTCTGCCTCGATGGCATGAGGGCTGCCAACCGTGGATGGTAGAAACAAGGAAAACACAGAGTGCTGGAGTAACTCAGCGGGTCAGGCAGCATCTGTGGAGAACATGGACAGGTGACGTTTCACAGAGTCCTGGAGTAACTCAGCGGTTCAGGCAGCATCTGTGGAGAACATGGATAGGTGACGTTTCACAGAGTGCTGGAGTAACTCAGCGGGTCAGGCAACATCTGTGGAGAACATGGATAGGTGTCGTTTCACAGAGTGCTGGAGTAACTCAGCGGGTCAGGCAGCATCTGTGTAGAAGATGGATAGGTGACGTTTCACAGAGTGCTGGAGTAACTCAGCGGGTCAGGCAGCATCTGTGGAGAAGATGGATAGGTGACGTTTCACAGAGTGCTGGAGTAACTCAGCGGGTCAGGCAGCATCTGTGGAGAACATGGATAGGTGACGTTTCACAGAGTGCTGGAGTAACTCAGCTGGGCAACATGGACGTGTCTTGGATGGAGCTTTGTGTGAGAAGGAAGAGGCTGTGGGGTTTGAAGCTTTGAGAATTTGAGAAGAGCTTTGTCTGCAGTGAGAATGGAAGTCTAAGCACAGGTTAGGAGGCCGTTGTTCTCCAAACACCGGGGCAGTTTGGGAACTTTGCACCATTATGCCTCGGGGAGTTGCTGACAGTGGTTCCATCACACAGACAGTAGAACTTTCTCCTGGCAGTTTCCCTGCTGGGGGCGAAATAGGTGGAGATGGGGAGAAGACTGGAGCCATTTCACCCTCTCGTCAATTTGACTGAAGAGAATCAGCAAAAAAAAACAAGATTATTGGCAATTTATGTTTCCAGGTGCTAATTATGGACAATGGGTGTGATCTGCACTCGGGCTCGTCAAGACTGATCTCTCTACCCACACGATGCAGATACACGTTGCTGGAATAAGGCTCACAGGAGAACTGTAGACGTATTTTCTAATCAGGCAGGTTCTGTTGACTGCACAAGTTACTCAGCTTTACTTTGTTTATGAGGCCATCAACAAAATTCCATCCATCATATTACAGTCCAATATCTCGCTGAGGCATTTGTTATTTCATACAATGTATTCTGTCAGGGACATAAACCTGCCATTGACAAAACAAAAATGACTGGAGACAATTCATGCCACCGGTAAATTAAATAAAAATGAGTTCATAATGGAACTATGGAGCGTGTAGAATTTCATAGAAGGGCCTGGAGTAAACAATGAGAGAATGAGCCGGAGAGCTGGCCGTGGCCGGCAGAATAATTCCCATACTTTAGTGAGGGATTGGAACTGAAATATAATAAAATGTTGGTGATTTGGCGGAAAGATTTTCATCAGGAGAAAATGACTCTGCTACTTGCAATGAAAATGGACCTGAGGAATATTTCCTAATCTAATGAATAGTACTATATTGTGGTAATCTTTCTTTCTTTATCATATTTGAGCTAGATGTGTGTTGTGCAGGCACTGGTGTGTCGGCTGTGATGGTATCAAACAAACGCAGCCCAAGGACACCTCACCATCTTGGAAGAGGTTTAACGTTTCGATTTGGGAATATAAACCACTCGGTGCCAATTGCTGGTGAGGATGGGGACAGGAGAGTTGGGCAGATGCATGTGTAGCTGAGGAGTTGGTGCAGGGGCAAGGATGTAGATGTTCCAATCATTGGGATCTCTTCTGGGGAGGTGGTGACCTGCACAAGGGTGGGTTGTACCTGGACTGGAGGGTGGCACAGATGTGGATGACAAAGTGACAATGTGGTCACTGCTCCAGCAACCTGGGTTCAACCCCAACCTCGGCAGCACAGGACTAGTTTGGAAGCCGTCACATGAAGTGGAGGTCTGATCAGGTGTAATCCGGTTCAATCTGTTTGTTTTTCTCTTTCCTGCTAAATGGACAACTATTTAAACACACAGCTGGTGTCCAACGGGATACTGTCCGCCTCATTGCCACAGAAACCTTAATGTGTGTGACAGCAGGTGATGACCATGTCGTCAGCAGAAGCAGCACCTCGCTCGTCCAGCTGTGCTGTCATTGTGGTGCTGTCCAGGAAGACGGAATGGGCATGTCTGCTTCAATGATGATTGATTGATCATGGTTGATCAGGCAACGCTGTTATTGACAGTCTTGTTCTCTAAACAAGTACCTTTTTTCAGTTTCTATGTTTTAAAGTGATCTTCTTTCCACCAACAATGTGGAAAACATTTAGTTCAAAAATAAAAAAATATTAATTTCTTTAAACTATAAGCAGGATACAGTTTTGAATACCAATAGTTATAGACACAGAAGTTATATTAAATATCTCTGCAAATGTTTCAGAGACTGAGTTTAGTGAAAATGCTGCGTAGGAAAATAACTGCAGATGCTGGTACAAATCGAAGGTATCACAAAAAGCTGGAGTAACTCAGCGGGTCAGGCAGCATCTCAGGAGAGAAGGAATGGGTGACGTTTCGGGTCGAGGCCCTTCTTCAGACTGATGTCGGGGGGGCGGGACAAAGAAAGGATGTAGTTGGAGCCAGGAAGATAGTGGGAGAACTGGGAAGGGGGAGGGGAAGAAGGGGACAAAGGGGGCTTAGGGTTAGATTTAGGGCTTTCAGCAAAAGCCAGAGAATGGCATTCATCCTCTTTTGTGGAAAAGGGAATAAATGTAAACAAATTAAATCCTTTCCTTGCGGCTGAAATTTCATTGGGATAATTGGATGTAGTTCACCCTTCAGTTATCTTTTGTTTTGTTTGGTCAGTCAACATTGTACAAACACGGGGGAAATATGGGAAGATTTTACCCTAACAGAGGTAAACATTATACCTAAAGAGTTCCTGTCCTTCTCTGAAGTATAGATGAAAACAGGTCCAGGAACAAACAGGGAATTGTAACTGGCCACAGAGTGCCTGACATTGAGCCGTCCTTCAATCTCAGCCACTTATTGGCACCAAAGAAGTTGTCACGGAAGCAGGATGTGAGGTTTGTGCCTGAGTGGTACATGGAGCCTTGTGAAGCATGGAATGTAGCTGGCTCCTCTTGTGTCAGAAACATGGGGTCCAATGGCCATAAACATGTCTTTGTGTTGTGGCAGTGGCATGTTTCCGCCATGGTCGGGCGGGAATGGTCGGAGATTCTGGTGGGGACCAGCACCCAGTGTAAGGTGGGGACCAGCACCCAGTTTAAGGTGGGGACCAGCACCCAGTTTAAGGTGGGAACCAGCACCCAGTTTAAGGTGGAGTCAGAGATGCTGGTGTCAGTCTACGATGGGGTTACGATTAGGGCGGTGCGGGGCAGCCCACAGTGGGGGTGCTGGGTTAGGGTTACGGTTAGGGCAGTGCGGGGCAGCCCACGGTGGGGGTGCTGGGTTTTCCTGCGTGCCTCGTGGGTGGGAGTTGCATCCTCTGGGGAGGTGGGGCAGCCCACGTTGGGGGTGCTGGGTTTTCCTGCATGCCTTGTGGGTGGGAGGAGCATTCTCTGGGGAGGCGGCAGAATCGATGATGTTAGATTTTTTGTAGGGAAGTGGTCTTCCTGCATTAAGGAGTCTTTCTGCTTTGGTCTTTCTAGGACTGTTTTCCTTTCACTATGTATTCTTAGTGCAACTAGGTTTTATGAAGGAATAGTTTACACGGTGGTGCAGCGGTAGAGTTGCTGCTTACAGCGCCAGAAACCTGGGTTCGATCCCGACCACAGGTGCTGTCAGCACGGAGTTTGTACATTCTCCCTGTGACTTGCGAGGGTTTTCTCCAAGTGCTCCGGTTTCCTCCCACACTCCAAAGATGTACAGGTTTGTTGGTTAATCGGCTGTGGTAAAAATCGTTCCTGATGTATAGGATAGTGCTCGTGTATCGCTGGTCGGCGTGGTCTAAGTGGCCCTAAAGTTAAAGTCTAAAGCAAGATACAATAAAGAATCTACTGATAATTATTGTAAAGAAAATGATTAGATTTAATTTCAAAATAAGCGACTTTGAAGTGAAATTGTACCGCAGGTTTCACACTTGTTGTACAAACTGTGAACGTAGCATTCACAAGAAGGCACACAGATGTTGTCACGATGACCCTGGGCTATAGTTCAGACAGTTAGTGTCTTCATTGCCTTGGATCACTTGTGTGTGGGTTGATGATCAATGGCGTGTACCACCACACACCACATCTTTTGCCCAGAGTAGAGGAAGCAACATTGGTTTAAGGTGAGAGGTGAAGGTTAATAGGAATCTGTTTTTCACACAGAGGTGTAGGTATGGAGCAGGGATCACGCACTCACAACACGGAGAAGCAACACATTTAGAAATCGCTGTTGCTGCAGAATGCCATAGATGGGAGCAACTATTGTAACAGCCTGATATAAGTTTGCTTGCATCACAAAATGTAATATTTTGTACAAAATAGATCTAGTCTTCTGTTCGATCAGTTGAGTGGACAAACCAGCTTCCCATGAAATTGGTCTCTGTCACAATCGTTCCATCAACAATGACATTAAATCCCAGGCTAAATCCAACCATTGATGTTAGATGCAATCATCGTTCCAGAGCTCTTGCATCTCCTGTCAAATCCTCATCTTTTATTAATATCATTCAAGAAGTTTGTTCTGTGGTCTGTTGTGATTACAATGTGATTTGACAGAAAGTGAACCTTGCCTGTTATAATTCACTGTAGTTTTCCGATCCCAATGGCAGCACTGCTTTCCCACAGCACATGGGTATCCGGACACTGTACAGAGTTATCTTTGACTCAGGTTCTCGTGGGGAACCAGAGGCAGATTCACACTGCAGATTATTTGTTAGAAACAGGACGTTTGTTGGCCAACGATTGGTTTGGAAATGGTGACGTCGCTTTGATGGATCAGGAACACCAGCTGGGTACAAGAATGATCCCAGGAATGAGTAGGTTAACATATGATGAGTGTCGGCACTGGGCCTGTACTCGCTGGAGTTTGGAAAAATGAGGGGGGATCTCATTGAAACGTACAGAATAGTGAAAGGCTTCGATGGAGTGGATGTGGAGAGGATATTTCCACTAGTGGGAGAGTCTAGGACAAGAGGTCACAGCCTCAGAATTAAAGGACGTTCTTTTAGGAAGGAGATGAGAAGGAATTTCTTTAGTCAGAGGGTGGTGGATCTGTGGAATTCTTTGCCACAGAAGGCTGTGGAGGCCACGTCAGTGGATATTTTTTTAAGGCAGAGATAGATAGATTCTTGATTAGTATGGGTGTCAGAGGTTATTGGGGAGGCAGGAAAATGGGGTGAGGAGGGAGAGATAGATCAGCCATGATTGAATGGCAGAGTAGACTTGATGGGCCAAATGGCCTAATTCTACTATCACATGACCTTATGACCTTGCATCTATACTCAGAGCCCATCAGTGAATCGCCACACCTGGAGACTGACCAAGCCAAGGTGTGATGAACGTTACTATAACAACTGCAGTTTTTGTTCAGTTTCCACTTTCCACTCACCCAGTGTTTTATGAAGGTGGCCAAAAATGTGTGAAAAGTCAGACTGGCTTTTGTACAAAAACTTGCCAAGAAAATGGGACCTTGGTGATTCTAGTTGGGAACGATGCAGAGCTCCCAGCTCTGGTGAATGTTCTCTCCATGCGGCAGGTAGCACTGCTTGGAGACGAAGTAACTGCTGCAAGGGTGGATATGAGGTTATATCTGCTGGCAAGGGTGGATATGTTATATCTGCTGGCAAGGGTGGATATGAGGTTATATCTGCTGGCAAGGGTGGATATGAGGTTATATCTGCTGGCAAGGGTGGATATGTTATATCTGCTGGCAAATGTGGATATGAGGTTATATCTGCTGGCAAGGGTGGATATGCGGTTCTCCATCGTGGCTGGGTTTCGCCCCATCTTCATCACTGATAAACGGACCCCAACAACTCATGTGTGGCCAGTCCCTTGAGCTCCTATATGCTGATGAACAGCTCAGTGATTGTTGTGGGCAGGTCATGGTGTTGTGGGGAAGGTTTTGGTCGGTGTCAGGAGCCGCGGCACTCCAGTAGAAGCTGAGCATGGCAGTAACAGAGCTCAAGGTAATGACCTGAGTCTGTTGACCCTGCAACTGGTTCTAATGCAGTGATGAGCGTTATGTGTTTGCCCAATGCTCCTCTGTCTCTGCTGGTGGGAGATGTACATGGTGGGGAGCTGTACTGGGGTCAGTTCTGCCCAGGGGCGGACAGGCCAAGGTCCTGATGGTAACTGCTCCTGAAATGGTCCCTGGTGTGATCCAAAACGTGCGTGGGTTTGTATGTGCAACATCACTAAAGGAAAACGTGCACAACTTGGTCTTATTTCTAAACAACAGCAATTGGGCCAAGAGAGGACAAAACAGATGTTACATCACGAGCAATATATTTTAGAGATCTGCCTTCCGAAACTCTGCATTTCCCACTCCCCTGACTCTCAGTCGGAAGAAGGGCTCGACCCGAAACGTCACCCATTCCTTTTCTCCAGAGATGCTGCCTGCCCGCTGAGTTACTCCAGCTTTTTATGTCTATCTTCTCTACATACTTATGTTGAAATCCTTACTCATTCAGAGAAGATGATTGTATTGTAGTGCATGATCAGGGTAATATGTGCAGCACTCATCAAATCCAACAACCTCTTTAGTGATGAAGTAATGGGTGAGGTTAAAGGAAATGACAGTCACACATTCACTTTTCAGTTGTGGCTTCATTACCATTTAATTCCTCTCTGCTCCTGCGCTGTTATTGTTATTGGACAGGGTGGCTTGAGCTGACCTGTGGTTCCACCGCCTTTGCAAACCATCTATAACTTGTCCAAATGTCATGAGTGAGCCTTGACCATCATTTTCAAACAGCTCTTGAACCCTCGGCCTCATTAGTGCCATGGTCTCCCTTTTATCTTCTTGCTATAACCTTGTACATCCATTACCCTTCACTTGAATATGATGGTAAATTAGCAATAGTATATTTATGGCAACTGAGCATTAAAGGTGTCAGGATGCTGCAGATTTATGACTGAGTTGAACACTTACGAAATGTCCAAATCCGTATCTCGAAGTCCAAATAAAACATTTGAATTGTTACAAGTCACTCTGTATTTTCCTTTATACTGAATAAGACTGGAGAGGGATAACGTTAACACTTTCAACATGCTACAAATAATTTTGACATGCATTTCAAATTTGATCTTTTGAAGCAGCTGAAGTTTTTTAATTGAATACTTTCTTGTCAAATGTGACAAGGCACAGTGAACTTCTTTGCATGCATATGCACATAACGGGGAATATGCCCCGATCTCTATCAACGGGGACAGTGTGGAGAGAGTGTCCAGCTTCAAGTTTCTGGGCACTCACATTTCGGAGGACCTAACATGGTCCAATAACACTGCTGCGCTGGTCAAGAAGGCACAGCAAAGACTGTTCTACCTAAGAACACTGAAAAAGTCTGGTCTACCCCAACAGCTGCTGACGACCTTCTACCGCTGCACCATAGAGAGCATCCTAATGCATGGCATCCCTGTGTGGTACCTCAGCTGCACGGAGGCAGAAAGGAAAGCTCTACAGCGGGTAGTCCATAGAGCTCAGAGGGCCATCGGAACACAGCTACCAGACTTGGAGGGCATCTACAACACACGATGCCTCAGAAAAGTCACCAGCATCCACAAAGACTCTTCACACCCCTGCAACAGTCTGTTCGAACTTCTACCATCGGGCAGACGATACAAGGCCTTCTACGCCCGCATCTCCAGACTCAGGAACAGCTTCATCCCCAGGGCCATAGCTGCTATGAACCGGTCCTGCTGAGCCGGATGGTCACAACGCATAGATCAACTTGCACTTTACCCTGTCTAAAACTGTTACAATTGTTTCGTTGGGTTGCTGTTGTCTAAATTACTTAAATTATTGCATCGTATGGGAGGCGCATTCCCAATCTCATTGTACCCCTGGGTACAATGACAATAAAGATATATTGTATTGTATTGTATTGTATACTCAAGGTATGCAAATAGTCGCTATGTAAAGGGTGCTGGCAAACTTACAAAGTATCTCACGCCGTCCTCCTTTGTTCATCCCCCCCCCCCACCCCCCCACATTCCAGAGACGTACAGGTTTGAAGGTTACTGGGCTTCTGTAGATTGCCCCTGGTGTGCAGAGAGTGGATGAGAGAGTGGGATAACATAGTACGAGCTTGAATGAGTGATTGATGGTCACCATGAACTCGATGTGCTGAAGGGCCTGTTTCCATGCTGTATCTTTCAATCAACAGATAAACAACCAGTTGTATCACATTTTTCATTGAATAAAAGCAGATAATGCAAGAAACACTCATCAGGTCAGGCAGCAAAGTTTCAAGCCCAGACCTACACTTAGTTCTGGGACAGAGAGAGATAACAATGGTTTCAGGGATGAAAAATATGCAATAACAGGGAGAACAAGCCAATGACACACCACAGATGGCTGTGGAGGCAAAGGTAGTGGATATATTTAAGGCAGAGATAGATAGACTCTTGATTAGTATGTGTGTCAGAGGTTATGGGGAGAAGGCAGGAGAATGGGGTTAGGAGGGAGAGATAGATCATGATTGAATGGCGGGATGGGATGAATGGCCTAATTCTGCTTCTATCTCATATGATCTTATGATGACATGGAGATACTGGAGATCACGCCTGAATCAGAGTGTTCGACCCGTGTGTCTTCACCGCTGCTGCACCTACACGGAACGGTACGCTGCTGGAAGATGGGCTTGTTGGCTCGGGAACAAACACGGGTTTGGACTTTTAGACAAAATGCCTTTAATGTAATGACACGACATGGTACAGATCACGGCACTGAAAGTCAAAGCTTTGACGGGGAATCAGTGGAATTGAAAACAAAATTGGAATCAGAAAATATGTGATGCAACTCGGAGTTTGCAGAGAGATAGCGTGATGTGGTGGATATATTTGTGGCTGAGGTCACAAGCTGGTGCTCACAGTGATGTCAGTCACTCTTGCTTGGATGCAATGTTTGTGGCGTCAACATCCAGCAGAGGGAGGAGACACAAAATCAAGTGGTTTTTTATGCCATTTTAATATGTCAAGAAAAATTTCATTAAAAGCCACATTGGGGGACTAGACATGACTTTCTAAGCAATGGCACCAAAGTGATGGGGAGCGGCAGATTTGTGCAAAGGACTTGGGAGTGCTGGTGCAGGATTCCAAATAAGTCAATCTGCAAGTCGAATCGGTAGTAAAGAAAGCAAACTCAATGCTAGCATTGAGAGGCCCAGGAGCGGTTGGAGGCGGTTGGAGCAGCGTCCGGGCGGTAGGTTTAAAAACCCAGCGCGGGGCTTTGTTCACCCAGAGGCCCAGGAGGCGGTTGGAGGCGGTTGGAGCAGCGTCCGGGCGGGGCCCAGGAGGCGGTTGGAGGCGGTTGGAGCAGCGTCCGGGCGGGGCCCAGGAGCGGTTGGAGGCGGTTGGAGCAGCGTCCGGGCGGGGCCCAGGAGGTGGTTGGAGGCGGTTGGAGCAGCGTCCGGGCGGGGCCCAGGAGGCGGTTGGAGGCGGTTGGAGCAGCGTCCGGGCGGGGCCCAGGAGGCGGTTGGAGGCGGTTGGAGCAGCGTCCGGGCGGGGCCCAAGAGGCGGTTGGAGGCGGTTGGAGCAGCGTCCGGGCGGGGCCCAGGAGGCGGTTGGAGGCGGTTGGAGCAGCGTCCGGGCGGGGCCCAGGAGCGGTTGGAGGCGGTTGGAGCAGCGTCCGGGCGGGGCCCAGGAGCGGTTGGAGGCGGTTGGAGCAGCGTCCGGGCGGGGCCCAGGAGCGGTTGGAGGCGGTTGGAGATAAAAACGTTCCCTCACACTTTAAAAGAAGTGGTCTGGAGGAAGCCGCTGATTGGTGGAAGCGGACTAGAGGAAGCAGCTGATTGGGCGTAACCCCGGGGTTGTAATTCTGCTTTTTGTTCGTACTTTTAGTTAAGGGTTCAGTGAGTTCAGGGTTCAGTGAGTTCAGGGTTCAGTGAGTTAAGGGTTCAGTGAGTTCAGGGTTCAGTGAGTTCAGGGTTCAGTGAGTTAAGGGTTCAGTGAGTTCAGGGTTCAGTGAGTTCAGGGTTCAGTGAGTTCAGGGTTCAGTGAATTCAGGGTTCAGTGAGTTCAGGGTTCAGTGAGTTCAGGGTTCAGTGATTTAAGGGTTCAGTGAGTTAAGGGTTCAGTGAGTTCAGGGTTCAGTGAGTTAAGGGTTCAGTGCTTTTTAGTAAAGGTACAGTTTAAAGGATTAAGAGGGATTTGATTTAATTTGGGGGTAAGACATGTCAGGTGAGATCGGCCCCGTGGAATGCTCATCCTGCAACATGTGGGAGATCAGGGATATTGTCGGTGTCCCTGATGACTACATGTGCAGGAAGTGTGTCCAGCTGCAGCTCCTGGCAAACCGCATTGAACGGTTGGAGCTGCGGTTGGACTCATTCTGGAGCATCCACGATGCTGAGAAGGTCGTGAATAGCAAGTATAGTGAGTTGGCCACACCACAGGTAAAAGATAAGCGGACAGAAAGGAAACGGGTGGCCACTAGCCAGCGTAGCAGTAGGCAGGTAGTGCAGGAGTCCCCTGCGGTCATCTCCCTCCTAAACAGATATGCCATTTTGGATACTGTTGGGGGAGATGGCTCATCAGGGGAAGGCAGCAGCAGCCAAGTTCATGGCACCGTGGGTGGCTCTGCGGCAAAAGAGGGGAGGAAAAAGAGTGGAAGGGCTATAGTGATAGGGGATTCAATTGTAAGGGGAATAGATAGGCGTTTCTGTGGTCGCAAACGAGACTCCAGGATGGTATGTTGCCTCCCTGGTGCAAGGGTCAGGGATATCTCTGAGCGGCTGCAGGACATTCTGAAGGGGGAGGGTGAACAGCCAGTTGTCATGGTGCACATTGGCACCAACGATTTAAGTAAAAAACGGGATGATGTCCTACAAGGTGAATTTAGAGGGCTAGGAGATAAACTTAAAAGTAGGACCTCAAAGGTAATAATCTCTGGATCACTACCAGTGCCACGTGCTAGTCAGAGTAGGAATAGGAGGATATTTCAGATGAATACGTGGCTTGAAAAATGGTGCAAGGGGGAGGGATTCAAATTTTTAGGACATTGGAACCAGTTCTGGGAGAGGTGGGACCAGTACAAACAGGACAGTCTGCACCTGAGCTGGAATGGAACCAATGTCCTAGGGGGAGTGTTTGCTAGTGCTGTCGGGGAGGATTTAAACTAATGTGGCAGGGGGATGGGAGCAGGAGCAGAGAGACAGAGGGGTATAAAATGAGGGTAGAAGCAACAGGTAGCAAGGTGAAAAGTAAAAGTGGCAGGCAGACAAATACAGGGCAAAAATCAAAAAGGGCCACTTTTCAACATAATTGTATAAGGGGTAAGAGAGTTGTAAAAACAAGCCTGAAGGCTTTGTGTCTCAATGCAAGGAGTATACGTAATAAGGTGGATGAATTAAATGTGGAGATAGTTATTAATGATTATGATATAGTTGGGATTACGGAGACAGGGTGACCAAGGCTGGGAGCTCAACATCCAGGGATATTCTATATTCAGGCGGGATAGACAGAAAGGAAAAGGAGGTGGGGTAGCGTTACTGGTTAGAGAGGAGATTAAAGCAGTGGAAAGGAAGGACATTAGCTTGGAGGAAGTGGAATCAATATGGGTAGAGCTACGAAACACTAAGGGGCAGAAAACGCTAGTGGGAGTTGTGTACAGGCCACCTAACAGCAGTAGTGAGGTTGGGGATGGCATCAAGCAGGAAATTAGAAATGCGTGCACTAAAGGTGCAGCAGTTATAATGGGTGACTTCAATCTACATATAGATTGGGTGAACCAAACTGGCAGGGGTGCTGAGGAAGAGGATTTCTTGGAATGTTTGAGAGATGGTTTTCTAAACCAACATGTCGAGGAACCAACGAGGGAACAGGCTCAATACTGGGTATTGAGTAATGAGGAAGGGTTAGTTAGCAGTCTTGTTGTGCGAGGCCCCTTGAGCAAGAGTGATCATAATATGGTAGAGTTCTTCATTAGGATGGAGAGTGACAAAGTCAATACAGAAACAAGTGTTCTGAACTTAAAGAAAGGTAACTTTGAGGGTATGAGGCGTGAATTGTCCAAGATAGACTGGCGATTGATGCTGAAAGGGTTGACGGTGGACATGCAATGGAAGGCATTTAAAGGTCGCATGGATGAACTACAACAAGTGTTCATCCCAGTTTGGCAAAAGAACAAACCAGGAAAGGTAGTGCATCCGTGGCTAACAAGGGAAATCAAGGATAGTATTAAAACAAAAGATGAAGCATACAGATTAGCCAGAAAAAGTAGCATACCAGAGGACTGGGAGAAATTCAGAGTCCAGCAGAGGAGGACAAAGGGCTTAATTAGGAAAGGGAAAATAGATTATGAGGGAAAACTGGCAAGGAACATAAAAACTGACTGCAAAAGCTTTTATAGATATGTCAAGAGAAAAAGATTAGTTAAGACAAATGTAGGTCCCTTGCAGTCGGAATCAGGTGAATTGATCATAGGGAACAAGGAGATGGCAGACCAATTGAACAAATACTTTGGTTCTGTCTTCACTAAGGAAGACATAAACCGTCTGCCGGAAATAGCGGGGGACTAATGAGATGGAGGAACTGAGGGAAATCCAGGTTAGTCGGGAAGTGGTGTTAGGTAAATTAAATGGATTAAAGGCAGATAAATCCCCAGGGCCAGATAGGCTGCATCCCAGAGTGCTTAAGGAAGTAGCCTCAGAAATAGTGGATGCATTAGTGATAATTTTTCAAAACTCTTTAGATTCTGGAGTAGTTCCTGAGGACTGGAGGGTAGCTAATGTAACCCCACTTTTTAAAAAGGGAGGGAGAGAGAAAACGGGGAATTATAGACCAGTTAGCCTAACATCGGTAGTGGGGAAAATGCTAGAGTCAGTTATTAAAGATGTGATAGCATCACATTTGGAAAGTGGTGAAATCATCGGACAAAGTCAGCATGGATTTACCAAAGGCAAATCATGTCTGACGAATCTTAAAGAATTTTTCGAGGATGTAACTAGTAGAGTGGATAAGGGAGAACCAGTCGATGTGTTATATCTGGACTTTCAGAAGGCCTTCGACAAGGTCCCACATAGAAGATTGGTGTACAAACTTAAAGCACACGGTATTGAGGGTTCAGTGTTGAGGTGGATAGAAAATTGGTTGGCGGACAGGAAGCAAAGAGTAGGAATAAACGGGTCCTTTTCGGAATGGCAGGCAGTGACTAGTGGGGCACCGTAAGGCTCAGTGCTGGGACCCCAGTTATTTACAGTGTATATTAATGATTTGGACGAGGGAATTGAATGCAACATCTCTAAGTTTGCGGATGACACGAAGCTGGGTGGCAGTGTTAACTGCGAGGAGGATGCTAGGAGGCTGCAGAGGGACTTGGATAGATTTGGCGAGTGGGCAAATGCATGGCAGATGCAATATAATGTGGATAAATGTGAGGTTATCCACTTTGGCGGCAAGAACAGGAAAGCAGAGTATTACCTGAATGGTGACCGATTGGGAGAAGGGGAGATGCAACGTGACCTGGGTGTCATGGTGCACCAGTCATTGAAAGCAAGCATGCAGGTGCAGCAGGCAGTGAAGAAAGCGAATGGTATGTTGGCATTCATAGCAAGAGGATTTGAGTTTAGGAGCAGGGAGGTTCTGCTGCAGTTGTACAGGGCCTTGGTGAGACCGCACCTGGAGTATTGTGTGCAGTTTTGGTCTCCTAACCTGAGAAAAGACGTTCTTGCCTTAGAGGGAGTACAGAGAAGGTTCACCAGATTGATCCCTGGGATGGCGGGACTTTCATATGAGGAAAGACTGGATAGACTGGGCATGTACTCGCTGGAATTTAGAAGACTGAGGGGGGATCTTATAGAAACATATAAAATTCTTAAGGGGTTGGAGAGGCTAGATGCGGGAAGATTGTTCCCAATGTTGGGGGAGTCCAGAACCAGGGGTCACAGCTTAAGGATAAGGGGGAAGTCTTTTAGGACCGAGATGAGAAAACATTTCTTCACACAGAGAGTGGTGAGTCTGTGGAATTCTCTGCCACAGAAGGTAGTTGAGGCCAGTTCATTGGCTATATTTAAGAGGGAGTTAGATGTGGCCCTTTTTGTAAAGGGATCAGGGGGTATGGAGAGAAGGCAGGTACAGGCTACTGAGCTGGGTGATCAGCCATGATCATATTGAATGGCGGTGCAGGCTCGAACGGCCGAATGGCCTACTCCTGCACCTATTTTCTATGTTTTCTATGTTTTCTATTTATTTCGAGAGGGCTTGTATACAAAAACAGGGATGTAATGCTGAGGCTCTATAAGGCGCTGGTCAGGCTGCATTTGGAATATTGTGAGCAATTTTGGGCCCCATATCTGAGGAAGGATATGCTGGCTCTGGAGAAGGTCCAGAGGAGGTTTACAAGAATAATCCCAGGAATTAGTAGGTTAACATATGATGAGCGTTTGTCAGCACTGGGCCTGTATTCACTGGAGTTTAGAAGAATGAGGGGGGACCTCATTGAAACGTACAGAATAGTGAAAGGCCGGGATAGAGTGGATGTGGAGAGGATGTTTCCACTAGTGGGAGAGTCTAGCACTAGAGGTCATAGCCTCAGAATTAAAGGACTTTCTTTTAGGAAGGAGATGAGAAATTTCTTTAGTCAGAGAGTGGTGGATCTGTGGAATTGTTTGCCACAGAAGGCTGTGGAGGCCAAGTCAGTGGATATATTTAGGGCAGAGACTTCCTGAAGTCGATTTCTATCTCCTTTGTTTTGCTGACATTGAGAGAAAGGTTGTTGTCTCATCACCAGGATACCAGGTTCCCAATCTCCTTGTACTCCGTCTCATCATTATTTGATATCCGGCCCACAACGGTGGTGGTGTCTGCAAATTAAAAAATGGAATTAGATTTGTAAATGGCTGCACAGTCGTGGATGTACAAGGAGTAAAGAAGAGGCTGACAACGCATCCTTGCGATGCCCCTGTGTTGAGGATTATTGTGGACGATGATTTGTCCCGGATCCTCACTGGTTGGTCAGGAAGTCACGGATCCAGTTGCAGAGATGAGTGCTGACACCACGTTCTGTCAGTTTGGTGATGAGCTTAGATGGTATAATGATGTTAAAGGCAGAGCTGGACTCTATGAATAGGAGTTAGACGTAAGTGTCTCTCTTGTCCAGATGTTCCAGGGATGAGTTTGGACCTCCAGGCTCTGGGCAGCAGCTATGGTGTAGGTTCTCAATGCTGTTTATTCCCGTATCTACTATGTAGATCTGGAAGCTGAAGCAACAAAGACTAAGACCAATTAGACTAATGAGAGAGATGGTTTTATTAGAGAGAGGCCGATACAATGTGTGCAGCTGCAGCAAGAATGGTCTTTCAAACACCGCGTGGCAGAATTTACACCAATGATCGGCACCGACAGTTACTGAAACACGTGTTTTGAGAACCGAGAACATTGACATAGAACATATAATATACAACATAGAACACAGAGCATAGATCAGTACAGCACAGGAACAGGCCCTTCGGCCCACAATATCCGTGCCCAACATGATGCAAGGTTAAACTAACCTTCTCTGCCTGCATGTGATCCATATCCCTCCATTATGTCATTATAAAACCTGGTAAGTGCCTCTTAAATATAAAGATTAAGAAGTTAAATCATTGCTCATAAGTCTACTGCAGGGATTTGGGGATTTAGAGAATGGGTAAAATGACATAAATGTGGAGAATGGGGAAATATTGCATGGAATTCCAATAATAATAAAATAATTATTGCAAATAAATGATCCAAGGTCTATAAAGGGAAACCAGAAGACATGAAGCAGTGAGTTTAGTTTATAGATACAGTGTGGAAACAGTCCGCACCGACCAGTGATCCCACGCTACCCTACCTACACACACTAGGCACAATGCTTTTACATTTATACCAAGCCAATTAACCTACAAAGCTGCACGTCTTTGGAGTGTACAAGGAAACCTAAGATCTCGGAGAAAACCCACGCAGGGGTAGAACGTACAAACTCCGTACGGACAGCACCCGTAGTCGGGCTTAATGTGAAAATGTTGTCACATTATGATGTGACTGATCATTGAGAAAAGAAAATATCTCTGCTAAAAGAATGACATCCACATCCAGATGTGTTTGAATATCTCTCCATATCCTGGGTATCACAAAATGCTGGAGTAACTCAGCAGGTCAGGCAGCATCTAGGAGAGAAGGAATGGGTGACTGCCCATCTCTCCATATCCTGATTCTGCTTCGTTAAGCTGATTCTTTGTGCCCACATGATAAATCACTGAAGCATCAGGTAATTGTGCCATGTGGACAGTGAATGTGAATAAGTGCTCTTTATCTAACGCAACCTTCATGGAAGTTGCTCAAGTTTTAAAATTATTAATATGTCCAAGGAAAGAATATAAATTATATTGAACTGCAGCTCCAAGAACCACGACTGGATGGTTTCAAAGCTGGGAAGCCGTGAGCTTAATGAGGAATCGAGTATAACAAGCATGTGCATCAATTGCCTAATGTGCAGGTCCCTGACCCTTCTTTGCAATAAAAAGCTATTATTTCAGTTGCTGAATATATCTTCAAAGCTAAGACTTTGTCCTTTTAACTCAGCCTCTGGAACATTTTTACAGTGAAGTACTGAATATAAACATAGCACAAAAAGTAAGGAAATTTGTGTTTGGTAGATTATTTCTTTGTTGTAACAATGCTTCTTGGCAATAAATCTTATACCGTTGGAAAGCCTGTTTATTCCCCTTTTAAATGGTGCCACATTTGTAAGGAACATGCATTTGTGGGATGAGCAGCAGAGCTGAGTATGTGGGTTGCGCCCATGAAAAATCTGCCAAATCATCTCTGCCAATGCCAAACAGCTTATTCTGCCATTGACTCTTGTTCGGTGTTGTTTGGTGGATTGGATGATTGAAGCCTGAAGAAACAAGACATATTGGCAATTTAACAATTTATTCATTTAATAAACAGGAGCCTCAGTAGCGTGTGGAAGAACCATACACAGCCACAACAGCCTGGCACCTCCTCCTCATGCTGGTCACCAGCCTGGTCACACACTGTTGTGGGATGGCATCCCATTCTTCAACCAGCATTTGTCGCAAGTCAGCCAACGTGGTTGTGTTGGTCACTCTGGCACGAACAGCACGCCCAAGCTGATCCCACAAGTGTTCAATGGGGTTGAGGTCAGGACTGCTGGCAGGCCATTCCATCCTCTCCACTCCCAAATTCTGGAGGTAGTCTCTGAGAAACCCTGCTCTGTGGGGGCGAGCATTGTCATCTTGGAGGATAGAGTTCGGTCCCAGACTGTGGAGATATGGGATTGCCACTGGTTGCAGAATCTCATCTCGATATCTCTCTGCATTGAGATTGCCTCGAATGATGACAAGCCTTGTTTTTCCAGTGAGGGAGATGCCGCCCCACACCATCACACTGCCTCCACCAAAAGATGTTACTCTATCGGTGCAGCAATCAGCATAGCGTTCTCCGCGTCTTCTCCACACTTTGACCCTATGATCCAATTGCCGTAGGCAGAATCTGGACTCGTCGCTGAACATAACGTTCCTCCACATGTTCAGGTTCCAGTGCACGTGTTGCCGACACCAGCGCAAACGGGCCTGACGGTGAAGGGCAGTCATGGCAGGCCTCCTGGCAGCCCTATGAGACCGGAGATCGGCTGCGTGCAGTCTGTTCCGAATTGTCTGGGCAGAGAGCCGTCGGCCATATCGTCCTGCAAACTTTGACTGCAAATCTGTAGAAGACAGCCTACGGTTCCTAAGTGCTGACAGGGTGAGGAAATGATCTTCTTCGGGTGTCGTCTTCTTGGGACGCCCACTTCACGGCCTGTCTCTGACATCCCCCGTTATATGGAACTTGGCCTTCACTTTGGAGATGGTACTAGGGCTTACTCCAAATAATGCCGCAACTTGGTTTTGCGGAACACCAGCTTGAAGTTGCCCTATTGCATGGGCCCTATCCAGATCAGTCAAACGTGGCTTGCCGATTCTTGGAGCAGACACCTACTGACCACTGTAGCAGGCCCCATGCTCACAGATGCTGCCAATCAGGTGCCAATCAGGCACCTGATTGTCAGCACCTGGGGGTACCAGAAGTTCAAAACAAGAGTCAATAGCAACAGCAGAATAAGCTGTTTGGCATTGGCAGAGAAGATTTGGCAAATTTTTCATGGGCGCAACCCATATACTCAGCTCTGCTGCTCATCCCACAAATGCATGTTCCTTACAAATGTGGCACCATTTAAAAGGGAAATAAACAGGCTTTCCAACGGTATAAGATTTATTGCCAAGAAGCATTGTTACAACAAAGAAATAATCTACCAAACACAAATTTCCTTACTTTTTGTGCTATGTTTATTAGGTTCATTGTTATAATGCTGTTCATCGTGCTGATAGGACATGGTTGTTCATGATGTTGTTTATTTACAGGATCCACCCCAGTCCATCTGCACCCTAGCTAGACACAAAATGAGGAAGGGTATCTGAGTCTGAAGAAGGGTCTCGACCCAAAACCCTTCTCTCCAGAGAGGCTGCCTGACCCGCTGAGTTACTCCAGCATTTTGTATCTATCTTTGGTGTAAACTTGCGTCTGCAGTTCCTTCCGCAGCTTAGATTGTTACAGCTTATTTATGCACTAAAAAAACAAATGGAATGTCATTCTCAAATTACTGGAACTAATCCATGATTTTAAAAAATCGTTCTGGTAAAACACAAAATAAAATATTTTAGGTATTTCTCCAAACAGTTCAGGTATAGAAAATTAAGATTGCGTTTCCTTTCAACTATATAATAGCTTGCATATTTTTAATGATAAATAGTTGGGAGCTTCATTAGAATTGAATTGAATTGAATAAGTTTATTGGCCAAGTATGCAGATACAAGGAATGTGCCTTGGTGCTCCGCTGACAAATAACAACACAAACATATAGTTAACATTAGAATAGCTTCACAAAACAAAGTCTAAAAATAATTAAATATTTAATTTCCTGACTCAATATTTTGGGACAACACAGTTCTTAGTTCGTTCTACGGTGCTTTTGAAGAAAGATTTTTTTATCAGAAATATTTCCTTCTAAAAATTAATATCTGCTGTTTTACTGTTATGTAAGCTTGAATTTTAAGTCATGAGAAACATGATCTCGGAATATCAAGACAAACTTTGTAAGTGGTCTGTCTCATGAACCTGCGACGTGGTTGTGAGAACAAAGACCTGTGATGGGTAACATTTGAGATGCACAAACTGCAGACGTTTAAGGAAACCCGTTGTGTAGAGGAACTGCTGTGTGTTCCCTGGGGTAGGTTGTAAACGCAGTTATAACAGCCCAGCTTGGTATTTTTCAATTCTATTGCCACAAGAATATCTTGCAAGATGAGAGGAATAACTGAGAGAAGAACAGCCTGGGGTGTTATGTTTATGTAGTGGGAAGAGTATTTTTATAGAATAATATTCCCCTTAGGCAAAGGACCATTTGATTTTGATTTTTATTGTCCCCTGTTCCATTTCTACAAGTAACTTCGCGCATCTGCAGAGGAATGACGGCAGGGACAGTGTGCTTTCCTTCAGCTGTGGAAAAAACTATTAGTTGGTTTTTGAAAGTGTTGGTTCTAAAATAAACCTAAAAGACATTTGACTTTCCTACACTAGGTTTAAAATCTGCAATCATTTTCACTACTCGAGATGGCAAAACAATAATGTTAATGTAACATTGTGTAGCTGAGGTATTCCGATGTCCAATAGTATCAATTCCAATGTGTAGGAAGGAATTGCAGATGCTGGTTTAAACCGAAAATAGACACAAAGTGCTGGTATCTCAGCGGGTCAGGCAGCATCTCTGGAGAGAAGGAATGGGTGACATTTTGGGTCGGGTCTGAAGAAGGGTCTCGACCCGAAACATCACCCATTCCTTCTCTCCAGAGATGCTGCCTGACCCTGCTGAGTAATGCCAGCACAGCGTCTAGCATCAGTTCCAATCTGCCAATGAACCGTTTCCCCATCACGTGTTACAGATTCAGAATGCAACAGCGACACAATACAGAGGAGATTAGTGGGCAAAATTAGAGCACATGGTATTGGGGGTAGGGTACTGACATGGATAGAAAATTGGTTGGCAGTCAGAAAGCAAAGAGTGGGGATAAATGGGTCCCTTTCAGAATAGAAGGCAGTGACTAGTGGAGTACCGCAAGGCTCGGTGCTGGGACCGCAGCTATTTACAATATACGTTAATGACTTGGATGAAGGGATTAAAAGTACCATTAGCAAATTTGCAGATGACACAAAGCTGGGTGGCGGTGTGAGGTGTGAGGAAGATGCTATGAGGTTGCAGGGTGACTTGGACAGGTTGTGTGAGTGGGCGGATGCATGGCAGATGCAGTTTAATGTGGATAAGTGTGAGGTTATCCACTTTGGTGGTAAGAATAGGAAGGCAGATTATTATCTGAATGGTGTCAAGTTAGGAAAAGGGGATGTACAACGAGATCTGGGTGTCCTAGTGCATCAGTCACAGAAAGGGGGGGTTGTGTGAGGGGGGAGGGTTAGGTTTCGGGTGAGGGTTACGGCTAGGGTTGGGGTTACAGCAGACTACAGTATATTCGAGTGTTAAAGTGTTTCGGATCAGCAGTGAGTGTGACCAGAAATGGGGACATTTCTATAACAGTGCCATGTAAAGTAGGTGATGGGCAAACAGAGTGTGGCATTGTGGGCTGAGGGACAGGATAATGTCATGTTTCACGGTGCAGGAAATTTGCAAGAATATATTGAGAATTATATATCGCCATTGCCGGTGAGGACAGTGTTAGTCCCACATCCCTGGTCACTCACCCTCGCCCTCACCCTCACCCCCCCTCACCTTCACCCCCCTCACCCTCACCCACCTCACCCTCACCCACACCCTCACCCTCACCCCCCCTCACTCTCACCCTCACCCACACCCACCTCACCCTCACCCTCACCCTCACCCCCCCTCACCCTCACCCACACCCTCACCCCCCCCTCACCCACACCCTCACCCCCCTCACCCACACCCTCACCCCCTCACCCTCACCCACACCCTCACCCCTCTCACCCACACCCTCACCCCCCTCACCCTCACCCCCCTCACCCACACCCTCACCCACACCCTCACCCACACCTCCCCTCACCCTCACCCCCCTCACCCACACCCTCACCCTCACCCACACCCTCACCCCCCTCACCCACACCCTCACCCCCCTCACCCTCACCCACACCCACACCCTCACCCCCCTCACCCTCACACACACCACCCTCACCCACACCCCCCCTCACCCTCACCCACACCCCCCCTCACCCACACCCTCACCCACACCCTCACCCTCACCCACACCTCCCCTCACCCTCACCCCCCTCACCCACACCCTCACCCTCACCCATACCCCCCCTCACCCTCACCCTCACCCCCCCTCACCCACATCCCTCACCCTCACCCACACCCCCCCTCACCCTCACTCTCACCCACACCCCCCCTCACCCTCACCCTCACCCACATCCCTGGTCAGTCACCCTCACCCACGCACGGGGTCACCTTGTTGTAGGGTCTCTGACCCCTGGCCAAGGTGAGAGGTCACCATGGTGACTCGGGCAGAGATGGTCAATGGAGAGGTCAGGGGTCGCCACCGTAGAGCCGGTCATCTGTGGTGACCAGGGTGAAGCTGACGGGGTGGGAGAGGGGGAGTAGATGGGCAGAACGGTCTTCGGACACAGGCTGTTCTTATGTACAGTTCTTTCATAGGAAAGGCCAAACAGCATTATCTTGAAATAGTTTCTGCCAACTCTGGAGTATTGCACGCAGTTGTGGTCGCCTCTTGCAGGGACGATGTGGAGGCTTTGGAGAGGAGGGCCTCACTCAGCCCACAACAGCTTTTCACTCTACCTCAGTACACGTGACAATAAACTAAACTGTAACTGTATCCTGAGGAGCTTTACCAGAATGCTGCCTGGATTAGAAGCTATAAGGAGAGGTTGGACATAGACTTGGATTGGTTTCTCTGGAGCATCAGAGGGGGCAGCTGATGGAATCTATAAAATGATGAGAGGCATAGATGGGGTGGCCTCCAGATCGGCCTCAATGGGATTGCTGGCCAGAGAACAGTGTAGGTTGACCCGTTGTACACTCAGGACCAATTCATGTCATTCAACGTCACTTTGCAAAAGCACTTAGTGGAGTCATATTGATAGAAGAGTCTAAGGCTTGTGCTACAGAGAGGTTTATTGCTGTAGAGGCAGATGTTGGGCAAGTATCCAGCCAATAACACGAGATTTACTCTACAACAACGTTATCAGCATTTTGAGATACCCTTGGGTAGAAATGAGTGTTGTTGAGATAAGACTATGAGCTTGTGTCTTGCAAACATCATGGTTTTAATGAAGGCGTAATGCATTGATGAAAGATTCTGTTTCTTGCCGGGATCATAAGAGTGTCCCAGCTGTGATGTAGCTCGTGATTCTTGTTCCACGCTTCGGGATGTTCTGCTAACGACTCGATGTGCAATCTGAGAAGCAGGTTAGTTTGACATTTCCCCAAATGCTCTCTTCTGTTTCTCGATGAGACGTTGCTGAACTGTCTCTGCTGCCTCGTTGTATCTGTGGCAATGTTGGATTACAGACCTAATCCCTCATCCATATCAGTGAAATGAGAGCTTTAATGGACATCGACGTGAGCCTGAAACGGTATTAAAACAAGAGTCGCCATCATTGAATGTTAAACCATTTATCTGTCAGTCTTTCAGCTTCCTCTGATCATGCCTTATTTGCAGAGTGTAAAAATATGTCGAGTGTTTTAGTGTCATTTGTCCCAGACAGAACAATGATATTCATACTGGCAGCAGCACAACACAATATGTAAACATGGTCATCTGTAAATACCAGATTAAACAAAACAAAAATCAGTATATATATTTAAAAAACAATAATAGTGCCAAACCAAAAACAATTCCTGCAAACCAGTCTAGTCTAGTCTAGTGTAGTCTAGTCTAATCTAGTCTAATGTAGTCTAGCGTAGTTTAGTCTAGTCTAGCATAGTTTAGTCTAGTCTAGTGCGTAGTTTAGTCTAGTCTATCGTCACATGTACCATGAAACGCTTTTTTTGTTTGGAGCTGATTTGGAGGTTGTAGCGTTTAACAGCCTGGTGGTCGTTGGGAAGGAGCTGTTCCTGAACCTGGACGTTACAGTTTTCAGGCTCCTGGACCTTCTCCCTGATGGCAGGGGCGGTGTGGGTCAGTGAGAGTGTGGCCAGGGTGGTGTGGGTCAGTGAGAGTGTGGCCAGGGTGGTGTGGGTCAGTGAGAGTGTGGCCAGGGTGGTGTGGGTCAGTGAGAGTGTGGCCAGGGTGGTGTGGGTCAGTGAGAGTGTGGCCAGGGTGGTGTGGGTCAGTGAGAGTGTGGCCAGGGTGGTGTGGGTCAGTGAGAGTGTGGTCAGGGTGGTGTGGGTCAGTGAGAGTGTGGCCAGGGTGGTGTGGGTCAGTGAGAGTGTGGCCAGGGTGGTGTGGGTCAGTGAGAGTGTGGCCAGGGTGGTGTGGGTCAGTGAGAGTGTGGCCAGGGTGGTGTGGGTCAGTGAGAGTGTGGCCAGGGTGGTGTGGGTCAGTGAGAGTGTGGCCAGGGTGGTGTGGGTCAGTGAGAGCGTGGCCAGGGTGGTGTGGGTCAGTGAGAGTGTGGCCAGGGTGGTGTGGGTTCCTGATGATGCCTTTTAGATGTAACATGAGCATCTCCAGCCCCTCTGCCCTGATACACCCGTCCACATTCCGTGATCTCCCCTTCCCACTCCCTCTGACACCCACTCCCTGTGACACCCGCTCCCTGTGACACCCGCTCCCTGTGACACCCACTCTCTCTGACACACCAGCCAGCACACACACAGGGGCCAGAGGTGCCTTCCATCACTACACGTGGTCCACATGTTCTCTCCTCTCCGTCCCCTGATGATGATGAACATCTCCTTGCATTCCACTTTGATGAATAAACCCCTTCCCCCGACATCAACCTGATCTCGTTACCTCCTCACGCCCCGACCCGTCCCAGGGTGATCAGCGCATTACTGCACCATCTCGCCAGGCCACCCATCCAATTTACAACTCTCATTTAAAAATATAGAAACATAGAAAATAGGTGCAAGAGTAGGCCATTCGGCCCTTTGAGCCTGCACCGCCATTCAATATGATCATGGCTGATCATCCAGCTCAGTAACCTGTACCTGCCTTCTCTCCATATCCCCTGATCCCTTTAGCCACAAGGGCCACATCTAACTCCCTCTTAAATATAGCCAATGAACTGGCCTCAACTACCTTCTGTGGCAGAGAATTCCACAGACTCACCACTCTCTGTGTGAAGAAATGTTTTCTCATCTCGGTCCTAAAAGACTTCCCCCTTATCCTTAAGCTGTGACCCCTGGTTCTGGACATCCCCAACATCGGGAACAATCTTCCCGCATCTAGCCTCTCCAACCCCTTAAGAATTTTATATGTTTCTATAAGATCCCCCTCAGTCTTCTAAATTCCAGCGAGTACAAGCCAAGTCTATCCAGTCACTAGGCTTGGAGAAGTGATCAATGGGGATGCTTTAAACTGCCTGAGAGTACGTCATGTTTGTAGCCACATTGCTGTGGAAATCCAAAAATCCATTTAACAAACGCTGATTTATTTCACTAAATCAACTGATTAGTTTAAAACAAATATATGAAGAACCCATTTCTGTTACAAGGTCAGTGAAACGCCCTTTCTTTCTTTCTTTCTCTCCTTCCCTCCACATCGTTGCCTGTTCATGTCCAACATTCTCTCCCCTCATTTCAGATTCCTGACATTGTTATGGGATTCATGTAATTAATAGTTTCCGTTGATCATATTGATCATATTGTTTCCAGTGTGCTGTGTTTACATATCGTGTTGTGCTGCAGCAAGTCATTGTTCTGTCTGGGACACACGACAATAAAACACTCTTGAATCTTGATAGATATCCAACGTCATTTGCACAAACGGAACCTTATTTATATCAGAGTCTTACAGCACGGAAACTGGCCCTTCGGCCCAACTCATCCATGCTGACCAAACATAATCCATCTACATTTGTAGGTGAAGAAGAAGGGTCTGTCTGAAGAAGGGTCGTGACCCGAAACATCACCCATTCCTTCTCTCCACAGATGCTGCCTTACCCGCTGAGTTACTCCAGCTTTTTGTGTCTACCTTCGGTTTAACCAGCATCTGCAGTTCCTTCCTAAACACTAGTCCCACCTGCCTGCATTTGGCCTGTATTCCTCTCAACCTTTCCTATCCATGTACCTGTCCAAATGTCTTTTAATGTTGCTATGGTACCCACCTCATCTACACAACTCAACACTAAAATACTTTTTAATCTAGCAGTATACAACGGACAAAA